>NW_022196897.1:73149265-73161875 GCF_008632895.1 Mastomys coucha | reverse complement strand
AAATAAAATAAAATAAAAAAACTAAAACAATTCCCTGTTCCCTCCTCCCTCCACCTGCTTACCACCCCACCCTTTCCCACCTCCTGGCCCTGGTATTCCCCTACCTTGGGGCATAGAACCTTCACAGGGCCAAGGTCTTCTCCTCCCATTGACCAGTTTTCAGTCTGACATATAGTATCCTGACTCTGGATAACTCAGTCCTCTTACTTAAAAGGATGCCAACTCATTGATTAAAAAATGGCTCCTGAGGATGACCACAAGTATCAAGATTTTCAAGGCCCATACATGAGAACCTCTGAAGTTATCAAGCAAAGAGGGAAAGCCTATTATGGCCAGATTAAATGCAGAGATGCTTGTGGACCATATTTTCCTGTGAATTTCCATTGGTTCAAGATTTATGTAACATTTCTAGGGCAACTTAATTTACCAATTAAAAAATAATTGCACAAAATAACAATATTAATCTATAAGAACATGATTGCAGAGATGACGTGGGGAGGGGAGACTGAAGGGGGTCTTTTAGAGACTGCCCCACCTGGGGATGCATCCCATTGATAGTTACCAAACTCAGACACTATTGTGGATGCCAACAAGTGCTTGCTGACAAAAGCCTGATATGTCTGTCTCCTGAGGGACTCTGCCAATGCCTGAAAAGTGCAGAGGTGGATGCTAAGGACTGGTTAGGCAGTGAACTGAGCATGAGGTCCCCAGTGGTGAAGCTAGAGAAAGGACCCAAGTAGCTGAGGGGTTTGCAGCCTCATGGGAGGAACAGCAATATGGACCAACCAGTACCACCAGATCTTCCAGAGAATAAACCACCAACCAAAGAGTTATTACATATCTAATATCACGCTTTGTTTTAGTGAATTTTTATAAATGAGATTGTGATGACATGAACTTGTTCTGAGTACAATAAAATAAACCAAGTAACAGAGTCAACATGTATGTGTAGTAAAATTATATGTTACCAGACTGTTATGTCCTATTTAATACATATAATATCAGTGGCTAATGGCAATATATAAAATGCAACCATATACTTGTTTTAAACATAAAATTAATTACCAAATTAATTAAACCTTGAATTATGTCTACGGTTATATTCAAATATCATCTTAGAATTTTTCAACCAAAATATTTATACTGTTAAACACTTATAGGTGATTATATAATCCCTGGAATGTACATGTAAATAAAACCCTGTAGAAATCATTAAAAATAAATACGATTTTTGATTTCTCAGTAGTTTAGGATAGTTAACTATGAATGCATAGACTTACACACACAAGCTTGAAATTATCCTTACAGGAATGAAAAATTACAAGGAGATCCAACTGAATGTTTTTTAATGCATCAATAGCCTATGATAGTTACGTAGCAATCTCCAATCCTCTATCCCATTCAATTATTATATCAAATACACTACTCTGCTCTCTACATTGGATCATACATGATAGCTCTATGAATTCTGTCTATGTATTTATATGATCAAGTTATTCATCTTCAAATCTAATATCACCCCCCACTTTTATTTCAACTCTCCTGCAGTCTCAAATTACTAGATTATGCATTCCTTTATTGGTTGCATTCCATGGGAAGGGTATAGAATTTGTTCCAAGATTCTACAGGAGTATTGGTCAGACTGAATTTTTCATAGGAGGAGGAGAGTTTTAACTTGATCACATATGGTAGAAATTGAACTTGCCATCATAAACTACTAATGGAAATTTTAACACAGTTAATTACACAGGGGTCTGTAGCCAGTAAGATGACACTGATGATTAGAGAACCTAATGGCGAATCTACCCAGATTAAATATTATCTTAATGTAGACCTAGTCAGGGCAGTGATTTAATTCAGGGAGAGCTTCATTAAGATACTTAAAATCAGGGTTAAAACGTAAGTTTACAGTTAATAGGGAGAAAGAAGCAATTAATGATTGACAAGGTTGGAATAAAACTAAAACTCCATTCATAAAAATACTTTGCATTTTTTCTCTGGGTCCTGGCTTGCTGGTACCAATCAGTCACGACTTTGGATTTGTTGTTACAAAGAAAGCACTATACCAGGAAGAGTGCACACACCCTATTCTTAGCAGTAGTCAGGTCTATACTTCTTATTTTTGAAGTACAAGAGCAAGCAAAGACTTGAGATAGGTCTGGAGGTTGTTCAGCACTGTGAAACCTCAGGTTTGCTGAGACCTAGTGAAACAGTTGTTAACTGATGCAAATAAGCCTCAGTACAATTTTCTTAGTCTTGGAAAAATACTCATAACTGCAAGAGAATTGAGGAGTTGGGTTCCCCGGTAGTTTATTTTTCAAGGTTCACCCAAACAAATATTAAAGGTTCAGGGCAACAAATATCTTTTAACTTCTTAAAATTGACAAAAAGGAAAATGTACAAGTTGTACCAATTAGATTGTTTCGAAGATGTTCCATCTAAGGGCCATGATAACACTTACTAGATGGAAAAATCTAGAACACATGTGATTGTGGCATATGAGTTATGAGAATAGGTACCATTTGCAACTTAGAAAATGTTTAACTATTACTAAAGTATAATTCCTAACTACTAAGTAGTTAGGAAAATAGGGCAGTTTTGCCAGGCTTGCTAGCTTCGGTTCAGAGGCAGAGAGACACTTGAAGGGCTTTGTGGTGTGAATGTGGTGTTTTTGATATTGATTTTGGAGAATGTAGATTGTTTAAAATTGGGTTTTGCTTTCTAGCAGCAAAATTGCCCTTAGAATCTTTTGGGTGTAACTCAGGTGGGTTGCTCAGTGAAATATTTACATTTGAGTTAATGCAAAAGTGCAGATGATTCTGTAAAGCCTGAGAGACATTCCTTTTGTTTTACAAACCAGGCCTAGGGAAGTCTTTCTGACCTCACCCCTCCCTTACCTCAGAGAAATTGTTTTTGAGACAAAACCAGTGTTGTCACAGTTCTATAGGTGTGGTTCAAAGTAATTTTAAACTTGGGGTTTATAGAGAGTCAAAGTCATGGAGTAGAGTTATTGTGTTTTAAGAGGTTGTTTTCCCCTCTATATCCTTGTAGTTTTAAAGATTTTATTTGTCTCTGCATAGATAATTAAACTACATGCTATATAGTCACTGTTTTTAAAGTGCTAAAATCGAACTTTTAATTTGCCTATATATATATATATATATAGCTCAGAGTTTACAATTGCTTAGAGTTGTTCCTTTTTAAATATTACTAATTCTCAAATTTTACAGTTGTTCATGCTTATACAATTAAAGTTAAGAGAAAGTACTGTTCCTTTAAATAACTGTCTTCAGATATCTTGAACTGCCTAGACAAGACCCTTAAGGCAATGATACAACAAATTTGTATCCCAGGCAGATTACAGACTTTACACAAAAAGAATTGGTCATATAATGTGATTCTTTGTATCATCAAAATAGTAATAGCTTAAGATGATAATTTGATATTTTTAAGAAATATTTCTGATTTTAAAAAATAAAAATAAAATATACACATGTAACTATAGATAGCTTTTCAATTTTTCTAGTTAGAAGTGTCTTGTTAACTTGTCTAGTTAACAAGAAAGCAACAAAAAATGTAGTCATTGCCTACATTAATTTTCTATGTTTGGTGTTTCTAAATAGATTGGAACATATTATAGAACTGGCTGTTACAGTCAGGCAATTGAAATGTTTTGTTAACAATCTAGTGTTATCCATATTACTGAGATAAGTTATATTTCTCAGAAACAATATTTACTCAATGTGCATTTCGCACTTTGAAAATCTTAATTTTTATATTAAAGGAAGGGGGAATATGCACCCCACTTCAAAAGCATTTTGTTTTTTGCTTGTTTTGAAAAGCATATTTCATTTTTTGCCTCTTTTAAGGCATGCCTTGCTTTTTGCTTGTTTTAAAATATATATAATTTTTCACAGGCTGATGCTAAATGTCAGTCCGCTATGGATTGCCACTGGCATCCACACATTTTCAATTTTTATGCCATGATGGAATGGTGTGTCACTCCACTTATTAACACACATTATCTTAACCCCACTTTATTCTGGGGCAGAGGGTCCATGTGTATATTTTCCCAGAAAGAGGAGGGAGCATGGTGGCTCCCAGAAAGAGTAATTCTTCAAGTGGACTCAGATCCACAATCCTCTTAGTAAACGTGCTTAAACGCACTGCAAAAAGGTCTTTTTTGTTTTTGCTTTTTCCTTTTTCTGTTTCTTTTTTGTTTTTGAGCTGACAGCCTTTTTTCTTTCATTCTGGACATGCCCGCTTACTCTCATGAAATTAAAAGAACAATTCAAACTCATTTGCTCATGCCAGGAGCTAATGCCTGAATACTTCAGTATTTACATACCAAAGGCTGTTACTTACCAAAGGCTGTTACATCCCAAGGTTACCAGCCAAACCCTACCAATTTGCATTTGAATTGAGCCCTGATCTCTAGGTTCCCTGAGTCTGAACTGGTAATTTACAACTGAAGTCAGGAGGCTACTCCCATCCCCAGCACAATGGTTGCAGGCACTGCTTCAAGTGGACTTCAGAAAGAATGGACTCCAGAGAGACTTGTGGTCCTGGACTTTGCAGGTATTTGAGGCATATCTTGGCGCTAGCTGCATGGGCTAATGGTGCATTTCGGAAACCTGTGGTCCACGGTTCTAGCGGATATCCACCTAAGACAGAGGCATTCACCAAGTAGCTGTGTTTTTGAAAAAACACGAAAAGAGTAGGGTTTGTAGAATCAAACTAGCTGCACGTGACCTTGATGACGGGTAAAGATATCTGCCAGAGATAACAAATACCCAGGTTAATTCCAACTAAGCACTGTAAAAATCCACGTGCAAAGCTGTGCCCATTGATATGGCCTTAACCCTGCTTTCATATAATAAGCAAGGGCGAGATGTTGGGTGGCTCAGCTGCAAGACATCGGAGCTTGCCACCGGAGACTCAACTCATGCCTGCTGTGCCAGAAAAAAGGCTCACTGCTATGAGTTCCGCCTTCGAGGATTCCAGAGGAAACTGTGCCTGCTGGCTGGCATGTATACAGCCTGAGGACATCTGTTGTTGACCTCCTCCACCACTGTGGACTGTGCCTCCAGCCACTACCCGGAGCTGAGACCTGAGGCCGCCCTGAGTCTCCACCTTCAGCCCTTTGACTTCCTCCTGGACTTTGTTCGGACTCTTCCTGACTCCTCCCAAATCCCTTATGTTATTCAAATGTCATTGTAACCTAGAGATTCAGTTTGCTCTCTTGTATATAAATGCTGAACCATCATAAAGGCGAGCCTTGATTGGAAACCCTCAACTTGGCTTCATATCCTTTTGTTCTCGAACTCTGTGTTTCAGGTCTCCTTTCTCCCTTCAGTCGACGCAGAACCCGGTTCATGAAACTGCAGGACAGTTTCAGAGGAGAAACTGGGAAAGGAGAAATCATATGACATGTAAATAAAGAAAATAATAAAAAAAAAAAAGACTTTATATATTTATGTTCATTTAAGAAACTACTAGTAGTGCTGTATTATTTTGAAATATACAGTTATATGTTTGGAGTTATTTCAATTTTATATTGAGAAAAATGTATGTATTTTCAGCATTGCTGTAGACAAGCATCTACATAAGACTGTTAAATTGTTGTTTTATATCAAACAGCTTTTATAATTCACCTTTTTATTTGTATAATATTTTATAAATTTTAAGGAATATGACCAAAAAAAGATACTGTAATTATTGAAAGGGGGTCTATGGGAGTAGTTGGGATACAAAAGGGAACCAAGAATGTGATTTAATTATTATTTACTTAAAATATGTTTTTAAATTCTTTTTTTTTTTTTTTCAAAGATTTATTTATTTATTATATGTAAGTACACTGTAGCTGTCTTCAGACGCACCAGAAGAGGGCGTCAGATCTCATTATGGGTGGTTGTGAGCCACCATGTGGTTGCTGGGATTTGAACTCATGACCTTCTGAAGAACAGTCAGTGCTCTTCCCCACTGAGCCATCTCACCAGCCCTAAAATATGTTTTTAAATGTTAACAAATTCAGATAAATTGAAATCATGTAACTTTTCTCATTATAATGCAATAAAAGTTAAAAAAAAAAGAAGAGAAATAGATTTGGGACAAATGTGTGATCAAGGAAAAACATTCTATATCAGGTGTAAGGAAGAGGCTATAGGTGTCCTTTATGATAAAGCAAAGTCATGTGAAATTGTTGCTTTGAATGTACAATCAGCTTATAGAATGAAACAGTGATTTGAACATATTATGAACACCCTTCTGTAAAACCCTTTTATGTAATATTTTATCTATGAGGTAACTTTTCCTTACATAGAGAACATTTTTTCTAAAATGTTATAAAACTGTGAAAGCAGTAATAAAGATTGGTGTAGCCCTTTTCTGCTTCACCCAGTGAGCATATTTCTGAGTATGTGTCTAAATTTCTTTTTCTTTCTTTCTTTCTTTCTTTCTTTCTTTCTTTCTTTCTTTCTTCCTTCCTTCCTTCCTTCCTTCCTTCCTTTCTTCCTTCCTTTCTTTCTTTCTTTCTTTCTTTCTTTCTTTCTTTCTTTCTTTTTCTCTTTTTTTCTTCCTTCCTTCCTTCCTTTCTTCCTTCCTTTCTTTTCCTCTCCTTTCCTTTCCTTCTTTCATTACTTCCTTCCTTCCTTTTTTCTTTTTTCTTTCTTTATTTTTGTTTCATTCTTTCTTTTCTTTTCTTCTCTTTCCTCTATGACACACAAAGGGTTAAAGAACTTTGAGTTTCTTGCCTACCCAGAGAGAAACACCCCTGAGTCAAAGAGAAAAGAGCCCACGTAACTAAGTTTCATTTTATTTTATTTTTTTTCTCCTTCAATTAGTAGGAGTCAATTGCCAGAAGCAATCAAGTTCTGGACCTCAGAAAAATAAAGGGAGTTAAGACCAGTGGTCATCAGACTTTGACTGTCTTCCAAACCTCTGTCACCTCTCAGTACCTGACCCAGTCATGGCTGGCCAACAGCAGTTACAGTTGTTATTCAAGTTGTCATTTGAGGTCAGAAAGTGACCTAAAGAGCTACCCTGATTTGTCGATGATGTCATTATCTTTGTATGGAAAACTTATGGCAAAACCTGAGAGAAAAAAACTAAGGAACTCTTGAAATTCAGTAGACCTAAGTCTGGATACCTTCAAACATTGGCCAGACCTTAACCTCTCAGTGACCTTATGGTAGATGTACTCAACTAGACTAAGAACAAAGAGAGAGCTGAGGTCAGAAGATCATGAGGGAATGAAAGGAAGTTGAAGAAATGCCCCAAACTGATCATACATAGCTAACCAAAAGGTTTCAAAATATGATTACTATTTGTTAAGTGATATTAAGCTCTCAAGCAGCCATAATCTGAATTGGTTGTGACTTGTAAAGTAGGAGAAGGTGAGTAAGAGGAAAGAAGAAAGATCATCAAAATGGGAGGCAGGAATGCAGTACCCAAAATCTCTTTAGTTTGACACCAAACATTAGATTAGGGTTTACTGAGATAATTCAAAAGTAAAAGAAAGCTGACAGACATCAGCAAAAGCAAAATTATTCCTTTAAACAGAAAAATGGAGGGTCACAGTCTCAATGCAGAAGTATATACTGTACAAACATGTCTCAGGGTGCTTATGATTATACAGAGCTATAAATTGTTGGGATGGAATGTTCTATATGTAGGTTAGCTCTACATTACCTCAAAATGGTGAATAAGAGAAGATGGAAACTTTCTGGATCCAAGCAGCCCTAAGGTGTCATCAGTGAAGTCAACTTTCCTGTTCTGAGTCATACCTAGGCAGTCAGATTATTATCTCAATAATGAATATTAACATTTTCTTTAATTTAAAAAATATTCACACATCATGCAACTGCTACTTGAGTTATCTTTCTTCAATTCAATGTTATATATTACAAATATATTTCCATTTTAGAAGTTTCAAACTCTATTACTAAACCTTTGTAACAGTTACTTAAACCTCATCAATACGAACTACTAAAGTTTGATAACTTTTGCTGTTCATGAAAAGTAATACTTAATTAATTTTTCCTGAATGCTTTCTTAGTATTTATAGCCAAGTTCTCTAATTCCACCTTAGTGGTTAATTATCTAACAATTTTTCATAAATACAAAGCTGATAATTGAACTAATATTCTAAATGTGTATAATTTCACCTCCTTTTAAAATCTATTTTGATATAGGATATATCCCACATCAATAATGTAAAATGGAATTATGATTTATATTTTTCATTTATTATTTTATTCATTTGCATTTAAAATGATATTCCCTTTCCCTGTTTTCCCTTCCCAAACCTCCCATCAAATCACCCCTCCACTTTGACTCTATGAGGGTGATCTTACACCCACTCACCCACTTCTGCCTCATTGCTCTAGCATCCCCTTATGCTGGGATATTCAGCCTCCATAGGACCAAGGGCCTTCGCTCCAACTGATGACAGATAAGGTTATCCTCTGTTTCACATGTAGCTGGAGCTATGGATCCCTTCATGTACAGTCTTTGGTTTAATGGTTAAGTCCCTGGGAGTTCTAGGTGGTTCAGTAAGTTGATATTTTTCTTCCTATGGTGTTGCAATACCCTACAGCTCCTTCATCCTTACCCTCCTTCTTCCATTAGAATCCCTGAGTTGGCTGTGTTAGCAGATCTTTTCAGGGGGCACCTATTCCATTCTCCTGTCGGTGAGCACTTCGTTTCATCAGCAATAATGTTGGGAGTTGTCTGAAGATGAGATAGAACCATAGGTGGGGCAGTTTCTGGATGGCCTTTCTTTCAGTTTCTGTTTCATTTTTGTCCATGTCTTCCTTTGGACAGGAATAATTGTGGATTAAATATTTCGAGGGGAAGGTGACTCATCCCTCAACTAGAGGCTATGTCTATCTACTGGAGATGGTATCTTCATGTTCTATCTTCCCTTTGTTGGGTAGTTTTGTTAATGTCATTCTGGGTGCCTCTCACTTCCCTGGAGTCTGGGACTTTCTAGTGGCTACTCTCAGTTCCCCATTCTCCACTGCTATATTTCTATTCAATTTCGTGACCCTTTGTACTTCTCACTTTTCCCTTCACATACTTGATCCTGCCCCCCTTTTTACCTCGCCCTTCTCTCTCCATCCTAGACCTCTCCCTCCCTCTACCTCCTGTGATTATTTTGTTCCCCTTCTATGTAAGACTGAAGCATCCACACTTTGTTCTTCTTTCTTCTTAAGTTTCATATGCTTTGTGGGTTATAACATGGGTATCCTGAGATTTTGGGCTAGTATCAACTTATTAGTGAATACATACCATGTGTGCTGTTTTGTGTCTGGGTTATCTAACTCAAGATGATATTTTCTAGTTCCATCCATTTGCCTGTGAATTCCATGAATTCATTGTATTTAATAACTGAGTAGTACTCCATTGTGTAAGTGTACCATATTTTCTGTATCCATTCCTCCATTGGGGGACATCTGGGTTGTTTCAAGATTCTGACTATTATAAATTAGCCTTTGTATTAGTCAGGGTTCTCTAGAGTCACAGAACTTATGGTAGTCTCTATGTAGTAAAGGAATTTATTGATGACTTACAGTCTGTAGTCCAACTCCCAACAATCAACTCCCAACAATGGTCGGCAGCAGCTGTGAATGGAAGTCCAAGGATCCAGCAGTTGCTCAGTCCCACAAGCCAAGCAGGCGAAGCAGAGCCAGTCTTCTTTCTTCCAATGTCCTTATATAGGTCTCCAGTAAAAGGTGTGTCCCAGATTAAAGGTGTGTGCCACCACATCTTTAATCCCACAAGACCTTGCTTGAACTTGTAGATCTTCCAATCTTAATCTTCTAGGATTCATAGTCACTATGCTACCACACCATGATCTTGAACTCATAGATCTTCCTATGTTAATCCTCTGGGATTCATAGCCACTGTATCTCAAGATCTCCATTCCAAGATTCAGGTTGGAAACTTCTATCTCTCAGCCTCCAGATTAGGGTCACAGGAGAGCCTTCTAATTCTGGATTGTAGTTCATTTCAGATATAGTCAAGTTGACAACCAGGAATAGCCACTACAGCCTTCTATAAAAAGAGTAGAGGATTTGTATTTGTTTTATGTTTGAGCGTCTTTTGGATATATGCCCAGCAGTGGTATATCTGGATCTTATGGTAGAACTACTTCCAATTTTCTAAGGAACCACCAGATTGTTTTCCAAAGTGGTTGTACCAGCTTGCAATCCCATCAAAAACTGAGACACATTCCTCTTTCTCTACATCCTCACCAGCATCTGCTGTCACCTGAGTTTCTGGTCTTAGCCATTCTGATTGGTGTGAGATGGCATCTCAGGGTTGTTTTGATTTGTATTTGTCTGAGGACTAAGGATGCTGAACATTTTTTTTTTTTTGGTGTTTCTCGGCAATTCAATATTCCTCAGCTGAGAATTCTTTGTTTAGTTCTGTACACAATTTTCAATAGGGTTATTTGATTTTCTGGAGTCTAGCTTCTTGAGTTCTTTATACATTTGGATATTAGCCCTCTATCTGATATACGGTTGGTAAAGATCTTTTCCCAATCCATGGGTTACTGGTTTGTCTTTTTGACCATTTCCTTTGCCTTACAGAAGCTTTTCAATTTTATGAGGTTCCATTTGCCAATTCTTGATCTTAGAGCCTGAGCCATTGGTATTCTGCTCTGAAAATTTTCCTCTGTGCTGATGTGTTGGAGGCTCTTTCCCTCTTTCTTTTCTATTTAATTCAGTGTATCTGGTTTTATGTTGAGGTCCTAGATCTACCTGGACTTGAGCTTTGTATAAGAAGAAAAATATACAGATCTATTTGCATTATTCTACATACCAACCACCTGTTGACTCAGAACCTTCCAAAGTTAAATCAGGATCAGATAAAACATCAAAAAAGTCCCATAACCCCTAGGGAAATAAAAAATTATTAAAAAAAAAACCCATAGAAGGATGGTTTTTCTGCAGAATTTTATAAGACCTTTAAAGCAGACCCTAATACCAATACTTCTCAAACTATTTGGCAAAATAGAAACAGAAAGGACACTACCTAATTTGTTCTATAAAGTCACAGTTATGCTGATACCTAAACAACACAGAGACCCAACAAATAAGAGAATGTCCGACTAATTTCCATTATGAATATCAATGCAAAAATATTTAATAGAATTCTTGCAAATGAAAATCAAGAACTCATCAAAAATATCATTTGTCATGATCAAGTAAGCTTCATGCCAGAGATGTCAGTATGGTTCAATATACAGAAATCCATCACATAATCCACTATATAAACAAAGTCAAAGAAATAAACAGCATGATCATCTCATTAGATGCTGAAAAATCCTTTGACAAAATACAACACCTTTTCATGTTAAAAGTCTTGGAAAGATCAGGAACTTAAGGTCCATACCTAAACATAATAAAAACATCATATAGCAAACCAATAGCCAACATCAAAGTAAATGGAGAGAAATTGAAGAAATCCCACTAAAAACAGGGACAAGACAAGGCTGTCCATTCTCTTCCTGTTTATTCCATATATTATTTGAAGTTGTACTCAGAGCAATTAGACATCAAAAGGAGGTCAAATGGATACAAATTGGAAAGTACTTTTTTCTAGTATATATATCATCATATATGACATGTATATGATAATATATATACTAGATGATATACGTGATGTATATATATATACATATATATATGAATATATGTAGTACTATTTTTTTGTTTTATTTTGATTTGTTTTGTTTTGTTTTTCAGCTTTTGAACTTTACTTGTTTCATTTATTTATTTATTTATTTATTTATTTATTTATTTATTTAGTCTACAAATTCCATCAACTTACATAGCTTGTACACTTCTTATTGCTATCAAATGTATGTGAATTCCAGCTCAGCTAACATCACTGCAGCAGGATTGACCTCAGCTGGTAACTAAGTGACATGTTACATCTTTGGAACCTGAGTGGGAGTGTCATAGAAAGTAGTGTACTTATAGGCTGCTTGGTTCTTCACTTCTCAGCCTTGTACCCTAAACCCTTTCTTCTCCATATTTGCTTTATGCCCAATGACATTTGGTGACAGGGTCTGGAGACATGATTCATTATTAATGCCATCTGAAGCATTTCCTACTTCAAACTGATTTTTTTCGTTATTTGTTTGTTTCGTTGCTTGGGCTTTTAGAAGCAGGGGCTAGGGGGCTGGTGGGTAGGAGGTTTGCAGAGGGGAAACAGGGAAGCAGGAAAACTTTGAAATGTAAATAAATAAAAACAATAAAAACTCAATGCCATCTGTTTAACATTAACTAAAAAGGTAATTATTCTCCAGTTTCATTGAGCTATTAAAAAAAACAAAAAGCAAACAAACAAAAAAACCAAACTTTACTGAAACTTCAGCAGATGAAGTACTGTGCTTTGGGGAGCAGATGGAAATCTTTCAACCTTCAGAGTAGAGAAATGTACATCTATTAATTCTATACATAAATAAGTAGATTTCCTTCAAACAAATAACACACCCAAATATGTAGGAAATACAAATTAAATCTACATTGAGAATCATTGTCTGTTATTAAAAAAATAAATCCTCCTTCTTAAAAGGGGGAACCAAATACCCATGGAA
>NW_022196897.1:73139247-73148681 GCF_008632895.1 Mastomys coucha | reverse complement strand
TGTTTTTTGGAGGGGAAATTGGGAATGGAGAAATTTACATGTAAATAAAGAAAATATCTAAAAAAAAAGATGATAAAGTAAATAAAGAATGTGTAAATAAAAAAAAAGAAAAAAAGAAAAAAAATAAACATCAAACACTGGGTGAATGGGAGAATTTAGGACACAACTGGTTGGAATGTAAATTAATTCAGCTATGGTAGGAGTTGATATATAGTTTCCTTATAAAAAATACAATTACCCCATTATCAACTTTATTACTACTGTATACACACAAAAACACCACAGACAGTATACACTAGAGAGGCACACCTATGTACTAGTCAAACAGTGATGCCCTGAACCTAATTTCACTGTCTAGCTATAGATGAGAGAGTAAAGTAAATCTAGCACATGTTGCACCTTACTATTTAGACAGTAGATGGATCAAAACTGATGGAGATGGGTGATTATCACATAAAGTGACTGCAACATAAAATATCACATTTTTCTATAATATGTCGAATGTAGAATGAATAAAATTTGAAGTTGACATGAGAACTATGATTGAGGAGGATGATGACTACTAAGATAGATGATGCAGGACAAGAGAGGAAATTAAGAAGTGCTAACATAATCAAAATACTTCATAATGGTTCTCCTTATTATATACAATAAATAAATACTAATGAAATTAAATGTAAAATAAATAAAAAGAAGAACAAAACAGAAAAATTCAGGTAAGGAGAAAGTCAGAGATAAAAAAGAGGAGTATGAAAACGTATATGAATGAGAGAGAATGAGAGAGAGAAATAGAAAGAGAGACAGAGACAGAAAGAGACAGAGAGATTGAGAGAGAATAAAGCTGTAAATGAAAACTTTAAAATATGGCAAGGTAGTAAATAACATGAATTTGTGTTTAAACATAAATGTCTGTACAGTTTTGGATTACTGCTGTGACACTACACTTCAATACTGCATAGCCATTTTAAAAATTTCTACTATTTATCAATTCTGACAAACTGTAAGAATACTAAGTGTTACTAATAAAGTAGTTAATGTATCACAGAAAAATTCATTTCTTTCTATAGGAGAGAAAATATAACTACTAGATCACTGTACTATGCAATTATAAGTCATGAAATATTTTAGTAATTGAGTCAATTTAATACACAGAGTATATATAAATATGTTCACATATATTGAATTTGGTGAACCAGAAAAATAATTAATTATTATTTTCTTGGCTTAATTTAATCTTAAAGTTTGTTTCTGATAGTGTGCCAAGTAAACATGCTTGGAAATTGGCTCCTGCATATGACAACATATTGCGTGATGCTCAGTGTCCTCACATGAGGAGCCTTAGAATAATAAAGCAAGGAGGCAAGGCATGAACTGGCCTGTATGTTCCACAATAATTTCTGGAATCTTTGGAGTCAAAATGTCATCTGACTGAGACCTGCATAAAATTTGTACAGTGATTAAATTAATCTTCCAAGTAAAAACAGTGAATTCAGAAAGATGCAGTAATGAATATGTAAATAAAAAATGCTGTAGTATAGACATTTTCATATCCTTACGTAGATTTTCTATATTACTTTTAGAAAAATTGACAGGTGAAAATTTTTAGGCATAAATTCTTAAAAGCGATTTTTGTTTGCTTTCTCTTAACTTTGGATCACAGTAAGTATTCTTAAAATTTAAAGGGAAACATAGGTTCTATTAAAGTGTATCTGTGAACATGTATCATTTGATAATTTTGCAAGTAATTAAAAATTTTTGTTAATGGGATTAATGGAATGAAAATAAAATCATCATAATTTGAAGTTGTGGTTTTAGAAGTCATTGATTTTGGATTTTCAGTAAATAAAAACATCTTGTTACAATTAATAGTTATGTATCTTATTAGAGTCTACAATATTCTTAAAAAGTAAAAAAATACTTGTAATCATAGTTAGTTGACATTAATAAAGAGTAAGTAATTGAAGATAAATTGTTTATTTTCAAGTTTTGTTGACCATATGTCCAATATTTCAATTGGGATTGCTCAAGTAATAATAAATTTAAAAACAAAATTATAAATAGACTGTGGTTAAAAACTTATTATGTACTCACAAACTCAACTGTATTAATTCTTCCTAATTAATTTGATCTTTTTGTGTTATTTGCCTTTGTGTTTATTATTTGAAATAAATAATAGTACTTTTTTATATGAGTTCATAGTCAAGTGATGCTTTATAAATCCATCTAGTTGATCAGTTAAATTTCTTACAACTGCAAACTATAAAATAAAATGAAGTTTAAGAGATAAAACAATTATAAGAAGACTTTTAAACATATATAGACAAATACTTTTCTAAAATTCAGGCTAAATATTCTGTTTAACTTCTCCACATTTTAGGACTGTTCATTATGAATGCCTGGAATCATACAAATGAACCTGAGTTCATGCTTTTGGGACTGACAGATTCCAAGGAGATTCAGCTGGTCCTCTCTGTGCTGTTCCTTCTGATATACATGCTCACTGCGTTGGGGAACATAGGTATGATACTGATCATTCATCTAGATGTCCAGCTTCATACTCCAATGTATTTTTTCCTTACCCACTTGTCATTCCTTGACCTCAGTTACTCAACTGTCATCACACCTAAAACCTTACAGAACCTGGTGACGTCCATAAAAAGTATTTCCTTCATGGGATGCTTCACTCAATTGTATTTTTTTGTCCTCTTGGCAGCTGCTGAATGTTTTATACTCTCATCAATGGCGTATGACCGCTATGTTGCTATCTGCAACCCTCTACACTATCCAGTTGTTATGTCCCCTAGGCGCTCATATGCTCTCATCACTGTGTCCTACATGATTGGAGCTATGGATTCCTCTGTCACTGTCTTCTGCTTAAGCACACTAAACTTCTGCAACTCCAAGGAAATTCATCACTTCTTTTGTGACACATTCCCAATTTTAGCTCTGTCCTGCAGTGATACCTATGATGCAGAAGGCACAATATTCGTTTTAGCTGGTTCTACTCTATTGCTCTCCCTCATTACGATATCCTCATCCTATGTGTCTATTCTCTCTACTATTTTGAAGATCAATTCCACTTCAGGAAAGCACAAAGCCTTCTCCACTTGTGCTTCACATCTTATAGGAGTCACTGTTTTCTATGGTACAATGATCTTTACATATTTAAAACCAAGTAAGTCCTACTCCCTCGGAAAGGATCAGGTGGCTTCTGTTTTCTATACTATTGTGATCCCCATGCTGAACCCACTTATTTATAGTCTCAAAAACAAAGAAGTGAAAAGTGCTGTCATTAGAGTTATGAAGAAGAGAGAGTGCATCCAGAAATTAAAATAATATAGTTGCTAAATATTTTTAAAAAAATTTCTCTTAAGTTCTTCAGTTTCTCTCTTGGTACAAAACTGACAGGCTTATTACTACTTTCTAGTTGTGTGAAACTTCACCTACAAAAATATAGTTTGGGCATATCTCAAAATGGGACTTTAAAAGTCTATGTCATAATTAGAAATTAAGACATGCACATTAAAACCATTCTTTAAATATTTGTGTTCATCAGAACAAGTAGCATGTAATATCAAAAATATGTTTGTAAATCTTAACCTTATATAGAATTTAATATATTATGAAACATCAGTTATTTGTTTTAGAAAACATAACTGTGGCACATTAACAATTTCTAAAGTCATCCTTTTTATAATGTGAAATAGATCATTATATGTCCTATCTGGAGCAAGTGAGTAAAATTTAAAGCTGTTTGATCATTTGCACAAAATAAATAATAAGTTCATGTCAATGTGATAACAAAATGGATATGACATTGAAGAAACTGAAAGTCTGTGCTGATTATAATTTAAAGATATTGCTGAACCTTTTTGCATAATATGCTTGTAGTATATTCACAAATATTTAACTATTTTTTCAGTTAATTTAGTCACAATTAAATAGCTTGAAAGAAATAAAATCAATGGTCCTCAAATTTAGACTTGTATTAAATTAGTGAAGAAAATTATATAATAAGAAAATGGTATATTATAATACTGCTGGCAATATGGAAAATAATTAAAGTTATTAAAGAAAAGACACATTGTCATAATTATTGATATCTGTGCTCATGTCCTCTCAATTAGTAATTTCGTTGCACATCTGAAAATGTACGAAAAAGCACTAAGTGAATGTTTCCCCTCTATATTCTTTTGCAACTTTCTTCACTCATTTAAAATCCTAATATTTGATCATCTTTGTCATTGCAAGCTGTGAGTTTAGTGTGTGGACAAGATGTTACTTCTTAACTTACATTGCATTACAGCTCATATCTTATAAACACATTAAGTCAGAATTCTCAATGCAGCAATAACCTCTGTACATACCTGCTAAACTTCTTTTTTTCTTCAAAATATTATTTTTATTGATTCTTTGGGAATTTCACATCATACATCTCAGTTGCACAAATTTCCCATTCCTTTCATATCCACCCTCCCCACACCAACAAGTATTTATTTATTTATTTATTTATTTATTTATTTTTAATTTATTATTTTCTTTATTTACATGTAAATTTCTCCTTTCCCAGTTTCCCCTCCAAAAAACAAAGAAACAAACAAAAACAACAAGAACAAACCCCTGTTGCCTCCCACTTCCCCATGCCTGCCACCCCGCCCTCTCCCACTTTCTGGCCCTGGCATTCCCCTACACTGGGGCACAGAACTTTCACAGGGCCGAGGTCCTCTCCTGCTATTGATGATCGAATTTCCTGCTAAACTTCTAACAGTTGGATCATTTGCAATACAATAAGTTGTGATTTTTCTGTATGCTGTTGCCCTGTCTCTATCTTATTAACTTACATTTGTAAAATGTTCAAAATAAGTTTTTGAATTATTTGATTGACAGATTTCAGTGTATTATAGAAACGATATTCTCTAAGGCATGATATTAACAGTGAATTCATTTTTTTTTGTAATCATGAACATTTTCAAATAAAGTAATAAATTTATTTTATTTATCTATATATCATATAACTTTTGTTTAATGTATCTTTCTTTAATTTAAACTTCATTTTCTAAAATACAGTTCAGTGCCTGTAGAGATGACTCAGTGGTTCAGAACACTGTCTGCTCTTCCTAAGGACACAAGTTCAATTCATAGTAAATCATATGGCAGCTCAAAACTGTGGCTTAGGTTCCAGTTGATCTGACACTGTCACACAATGTTATAGGCAGGCAATAAACCAATACACACTAAATAAAAAAAAATTTAAAGGAGGATTAATGAAAATGTAATCCCACTCTCTAAGCATTTACCTTTTTTGTTGATCTCTTATAATTATAAAAGTATGAATTGTACATTTATATGTCATTTTTCTGAAATATATATTAGTTATCAATTTAGAACTATAGTGACTATCATATGTATTCAAGTATGTTTATTTTTACAAACTTTAACTCTCCAGTTTATTCAAATATGAAAGACTTGTATAATTTCTTATTTTAATTTTTTTAAAGAGTGGAATAATATTATATCAACAGTCCAGGAAATAGTATTTTATTTCTCCAGGGATTGTGCTGTCTGCAACCTATGTTGTTGTTATTCTTATTTATTTATGTTTGTCCCAAATAATAATACCTTATTAAATGTTGATAATTAACTTTTTATAGTTTGTTTATTTTAAAATTTAACTATGCCTCACTCCATATACTTTCTTCATATACAGTTTGTTTGTATTACTAGTATTTACTATGAATTAATTTTGAATAAAAATGTACCATTATATTATGCATGCAGATCTAACTCAATGGTTTTTAGTGTAACATATTTATAGGAATGTGACTGAATTTCAGCATTCAACTTTAAAATAACCAATTCATGTGTGCAATTTATATTTTTGCACATAGAATTAGTGCTGGTCTCATATTTGTTCAGAGAAATCTCTGTTCTCCATGGGGCAATAGTTAATGCAGAGAATAGGTGACTGCAGCATGCTCCTCTCTAAAGTGCACATCTATAATGTGTGAGATTGCAATTGTTTTCCCCTCTACCAACATTGCTCTTTTACTTTCCCTCTTCTTTCCCCAATCCCTGCTAGCTCCTTCTTCCCTACGAGTGTCCACTCCCTGTGCATATAAGTGTTTATATATTTGCAAGTCTTGCGCAAGATGCCACAGCTATTGTATGTTCATGATTGTGACACTCATGACACAACCAAACATGTGATTCACATTACTCTTCTAAATCCCACAGTGGCCTGTCTTTTACAAAGTTACCTGGGCCTGATAGGGAATGATACTGGAGACTTATTTAGGACTGGGTACTCAGCTCTCACTCTTACTACTGTGTAGTTTAGAATCTCTGCAATAACTCTCATCTACTGGTATAACCTTCTTTGTTGAAAGCTGAGAGTGGCACTAATCTATGCGTATAATGACTTACATCTAAAAGGCAGCTGTCCTGTCATATTTACTTTATAAATTTACCTTACTCCAATACCATGTATTTCCATGGCTAGGAAACTTACACTGTATGTTAGCAAAACTAGTCAAAAAAGTGTAACTTTGTGTATCCCATTTTTAATAGTGTTATTTGTAAACATGTAGCAGATGTGCAGCTTGGTCCTTATGTGGGTCCCCTAAAAATTTCACTTATTCCTAATATGACTTGAAGTGCCAGGGCAAGATGGTACCCAGGAAGAGTAGGTGGTGCTCTGGGATCTAGATATAATGTGAACAAATATATAAGTTAATGAAAAATGACTGCTACAGATAAATTCACACCAGAGCTCATAACAACCTCAGTATCTTCTAAGGTGATCCACTGCACATGTAATAGATGTAAGTCCAGAGGAAGCTGATTAGAAACATCAATCCTTAAATAACAGGTAATATTAATTTTAACAGATGGAAGACATGAGACCATAAAGGATGAACAATTACATCTGTGGTTTTGGCTTTCTTTTCCTTTCTGGTAAAGGCATATGGTATGACTTCTTAAAACAAAACAAAACAAAACAAAACAAACAAACAAAAACCAAAACAAAACTGTAGCTTTGTGGACAGCAAAAAAAAAAATGTAACATTATTCAATCTTAATTGAGCTGTCTATAATAAATTATGAAACATTTATATAATATAATTTCATAAGAAAATCTATACTACACTTGAAATAGTTTATATGTGCTCTTTAATTTAATTACTATATTCTTACATACTATATCTTCTATGGATACTTTCCTTGAATACCTTAGTCAACTGAGTAGAAATATGACCACACAGTAAGCTGAGGTATATTATAATAATAATTATTATTGTATTCTGACTTTCTTACTTCTTTCTCCTTCGGCTCTGGTGAATTCTGTGAAACCAAATGTCCCTAGATGTAATGATTATTAAACAATTATAAAAATTGAGGCATGGGGCACAGCACAGCACAGTCCTAATGACACAGGGGCATGCTGTGTGCTATCATCTTGGAAACAATGTAATAACTTCACAATGGTAGTTCCAGATTAATGCTTGACTTGCAAGGAAAGTTTGAAGAAATTATTAGAAAATGAGCTGGGCAGTGGTGGCACACACCTTTAATCCCAGCACTTGAGAGGCAGAGGCAGGTGGGTTTCTGAGTTCAAGGCCAGTCTGTTCTACAGAGTGAGTTCCAGGACAGCCAGGGCTATATGAGAAACCCTGTCTCGAAAAACCAAAATAAATAAATAAATAAATAAATAAATAAATAAATAAAATAAATAAATAATAAAGAAAGAAAGAAAGAAAAGAAAAGAAAAAGAAATAGAGAAATAGAGCCAACATAGGAACCCTATGAATAAGTTGCTGCATAACATTTGAGAGTGGTTCCTGGATAAGCAACTACGAAATATGCAAAATCTTATACTAGTGAAACTAAGTTAAAACACTGAAACTCTTAGAAGAGTCAATGTGTGAAATGTGCAGACACAGAAAGCTAGTGGAACTATTGAGTTAAGGGTTAACTTAATTTTTTTTCTGGCCACTGCCTGGTAGCTTTACCCATGTCATTTATCATTAAAGCTTCACAAGAAAATGCAAGTAGCTGCCCTTGGATCTCTGAGTTCTGAAGTATAATAAGTTAAAGTTTAAATAATAATAGGTTTGCAATTATTATTATTTTGGCTATAGGCCTGGGATTAGCATGCTTGAAACTTTGGGGAATAATTGTTGTTAGCACTCAGAACCTGCAGCAGATATGGGCGGATCCACAGACCTGTCGCCAGGGCAACGGCCACCATATTCCCAGAATCCATTGGGTTCAGCTCCCACCTTTACCTGGATTGCTACGTCACAACTTTCCTCCATCTTTCTCTCTTTTTCTTCTCTCCCCCCTCTCTCTTCCTGCACCGCTATCCCCATCTCCTCTTAATTAGACCTCTTACACGTGGAGCTGTTTGTGCCTGGTGTCTGCAGACGCATCCGCCATGACTCGAACCCCATCATTTGGTGCTGAAGCCTGGGAGCGTGGCAGTCACAGCCGAGTGCCACTAGACTACGAACTCTTAACCACGTGAGCTGTGCCCCACTCAGGCACCATTCAGTTCCATGTTTCTTCCATTTACCAGATTGCTCATAACCAGCTGCACAGACACCAGCATATTAATTAATAGGATCAGTCAGGGGCAAGGCTTCCAGCTTTCCAGATAAGGTCTGGCCAACCTTCTCTGAGAATTACTGATTACAACCCCCCTCCCCTTGACATACACGTTAGGACGTTCTGCCACTGGGTGCTCTACCCTAAGGAGGTAACTCTCACCCTTAATACTTACCGGGCTACAGCCCTCAAACCCCTGGATCCATGGTGAGTTACTTTCCCACGCAGGCCACCGGGCCCTGCCAAATTGCCACTAGGGTTTCTCGTGACGACTTGAAAACACTAGCTTCGGCTGTTAATTTTCCTTGGTGCTTGGATTGTTCTCAGGACGCTGGTACGAACATCCAACCACCCCCCAATGGGTTCCAGAATGTCTTTGACAGTTCCTCCAGGCACCCCACTGGGTTGTCTCCTGGAAAATCTCAAATCTTTAAAGCTTACGCCTGATTTGAAGGCATCAAAATTAATATATCTCTGCAATAAGGTCTGGGTTAAATATCAACTAGATGGGAATTCAAAGTGGCCACTTAATGGCACTCTAGACCCAGCTATTTTACGGAGTCTTAATACATACTGTCAGCGAACTGGTAAATGGAAGGAGGTTGCCTATGTTCAAGCATTCATGTTACTCCATCCCAATCCCTCCTTGTGTTCTTCTTGTTCCCCAACCCAACTTCTCTTAGCCATGAAGTTACACAACCTCAACCTTCTCTAGATGACTCTACAATGCTGGATCCAGCTAATGAACCACCCCCTTTCTGTCGTAATCCTGTCTCCTTGCCGCCAAAAGCCCAAACTGCCGCTCCAGTTCCTCCTCCTCACCAGGATGC
>NW_022196897.1:73123120-73132357 GCF_008632895.1 Mastomys coucha | reverse complement strand
CGTCTACCTGCTAGCTGGTCAGGAGTTTGCACATTAGTACTTCTTTTCCCTGAAGTGGGAGTGATCCAAGGGAACGAACCCCTGCCAATCCCAGTTGTAGATATGATCGCTGCCCAACATAAGAGAGCAGTCCAAGTTGTGCCACTCTTCGTTGCTACAGGTATAGCCATAGGTGTCGGTACTGGAGTTGCAGGGATAACAACTTCCATGATCCAATATAATACATTCACTTCTCAGTTTCAAAGCAATTTTCAAAAAATGTCTGAAACTGTGCTTACTATCCAGAAACAGATTGACTCCTTGGCAGTCATGGTGCTTCAGAACAGACGAGGACTAGATATCCTGACAGCTAAAGAAGGTGGTCTTTGCCTGTTCCTCCAAGAAGAATGTTGCTTCTATGTCAACCAATCCGGGATAGTAATAAATAAGATTCAGGAGCTGCAGTCAGACATAAAAAACTTCAGAGACCATGAGACCTCCAGTTCTGAGATTTTCGAAAACCCCATATGGAAGTGGATACTCCCATTTGTAACTCCTCTCTTAGTCGTCTTCCTGGTGTTATTATTTGCTCCCTGCCTCATTAATCTTGTCTCTACATTCCTTCAACGACAAATACAAAAAATTTCTAACCAAACTATCAATCAGCTCCTGTTACAGGATTACCAGCCGCTGCCCACAGATGAGCCACTGCCCACAGAGGAACCTGGTAAAAACATTTACCAAGTAGATCCTGATGGTGAAAGCCAGCTACCCTCATTGACAACGCCCCTAGACAGCAGGAAGTAGCCTAAGAGACAAGACGCCCTCATTCCCTTTTCATCGGCTTCCCCTTCCCTTTTTCTTTTCTTCTCTTTATAATATAAAAAAGGGAGGTATGTTAGCACCCAGAACCTGTGGCAGATATGGGCGGGTCCACAGACCTGTCGCCAGGGCAACGGCCACCATATTCCCAGAATCCATTGGGTTCAGCTCCCACCTTTACCTGGATTGCTACGTCACGACATATATATATATATATATATGGGTAATTTCCTCCATCTTTCTCTCTTTTTCTTCTCTCCCCCCTCTCTCTTCCTGCGCCGCTATCCCTGTCTCCTCTTAATTAAACCTCTTACATATGGAGTTGTTTGTGCCTGGTGTCTGCAGATGCGTCCACCGCGACTCGAACCCCATCAATTGTAATTCTTGATTCTTTGTGGTATGTGGTTATTCTTTTGAATTTGATTTGGCAATAATTATACAATTTCTTTTTTTTACCTTCTTTTGGAGTATTAATAAAATACTGGGGCAAGAAAAAGGCAAATAAGCATGAGAGGAGAATGTAAAAAGTGAGTGAAGAGAGAATGTGAGGCATGTATGGAGAGTGCGTGTGTGTGAGTGAAAGGAGAATGCATGTGTATGTGAGAGGTGTCTGTGAAGAGTGTGTGTGAGAGTGAAAGGGGAATGCACAGAGGTGTGTATGAGTGTGATAGTCCAAGAAAAGAAAAGTGCACAGGAGAAAAGTAGAGTGTAAAGGAGAATGCAGAGTGTGTGTAGCCTCAAGCTGCAATTGAATGAGTGAGAGAGAAAGAGAACAGAATGAGAGAGGAGAGAAACTTTAAGCCTTGAAAAATTGCCTGTCAGCTTGTACTCAAAAAGTAGTCTGTATATATTTATTATGTGCCTTCCAGATATCCCTGCTAATGCCACGCACACTCTACTCTTGTCTACTCTAGTCATATCCGAAATATCAGAGGGTAAAAGCCTGATTAAGGATAAGAGGCAATAAGGATCCAAAAGGAGTTCTGTGCCTCCTGGATATTCAGACAGTTGTTGGTATCTACTAACTCAGACGTGTTCCAGAATAGTCTTTCCAATCGCCAACATGCCCTCATATTTAGGCATAAAGGTACCCCAAGAAATGATTCGTAAATGGCTAGATTGGGCATTGTTTCCTGGCCAGCACAACGTTTCCGACCTATCCTAGTTTAATACCAAGCTGTTCATAGCTTGGAATTTCTCTCAAGGAATCTGCCTTGCCAGAGCTAGCAACAGAGGTCAAACACATTGTTTAGGGTAATCCCACAGAAGAAAGAACTGTTTTACATACTAGAAAGTAATGAAGGGCTTCCACTCAAGGACAGTAGCTAGAAGTGTTAGGATGGAACTCCCCACTCCTTGCCTCTAGCAGAACCAGAGAATTAGCATAAGAATGCCAAATTAGCCCCAGCTTCTGCCAGCTTCACAACTGATCACTGTCCTTGATGTGTCACCTGCCTACATGACTCTTGTCACCT
This sequence comes from Mastomys coucha, assembly GCF_008632895.1. Classification (NCBI taxonomy): domain Eukaryota; kingdom Metazoa; phylum Chordata; class Mammalia; order Rodentia; family Muridae; genus Mastomys; species Mastomys coucha. The sequence continues at coordinate 73,130,081 of NW_022196897.1, read as the reverse complement.
GCCCTGCTTGCTGTATGCTACTTAAGCCTGCTTTTCACTTGGTGCAGGAGGACTTGGACTCACATGCAGGACTCGCACTAGGACTTGCACTGGCACTCAGACTAGAACAAGAACTTAGATGGGCTAGGACTCAGATTCATGCAGTCCATAGTCCCCCGGGCCCAACAGCTCTGGGCCCGGGGAATGCAGCACCACTCTAGAGGAGATAGCTGCTGCTTTAGATCCAGTATGTTTTAGATGGCCTCAGATGTACCTTAACTGCTGAGCTGCCAGATTTACCGTCTCTCTTTTGCAATGACTGTAAAAGTCTGATGCCATTTTTAATAAATACATTCAGATCCTGTACTTCATGTGTTGTCTCTACCATCATTTCTTTGCCTATACCTTGTCGACCTGACTAGGACCTCGTTTCTCCTGCGGGTTGAGGGAGGCTCAGATTGGCCAGCCTGTGGCATGCTAACAGTGGAGAACTTCAATCTTGTGTTGAGGCTGGACCCGAACACATGAATATACCTAAAGAAGCAGAATATACTTTAGAGAGATGCAAACTCATTCCATACATCACAATAACCAATTATTAGAATCAGTCTAGATACCTATCAATGGGTAAAGATGAGTAAAGAAATTGTCTCATATACAGTGTGCAATATTATTCAGAAATTAAATGAAAAAATACTGTGAATTGTTTAAATTTTTTTATAAATTGTGATCATTATACTAAGTGAAATTAACCAGACAAAAAAGCAAGTGTCATGTTTTTACTTATATATGAAATCTGAAAACAAGCAAACTTTCAGTGGTCATTATTTAGAAAGAGAAACAAGAAAACCCAGGTTGAAGAGTGAAAGTGAGGCAAGGAAGTAGAGAGTTAATATTACAAAAATAAAATATATAGCACTGTAAAGTAATGAAGAATTAAGTGAAAACTAGGTACAAGCAAAAAAAATTTCTGCTTCCTAAAGAGTGCCATAAAAATAAGTTTTAACCTAGTAGTAAATATAATTCAGGAGAGGAGGAAGAAGAAAGACAAAGTAGATAAGAAATGGTATAGATAGATGGTAGATAGATAGATAGATAGATAGATAGATAGATAGATAGATAGATAGACAGATAGATAGATAGACAGATAGACAGACAGACAGATAGATAGTAGACATGACATATAGAGAGACAGACAAGGGCATGGGGACAGACAGTAAAAGTAAATTGTAAGTGATAGTTTAAATATGTTGAGCTATGGGCTTTATTGTTGTAGAAAGTCAGAATGAGTTAAGATCCCTAAAAAGACTTATATTTCTGTTGACATTACTAGTACAATATGTGACTTGTCAATATGAAATAATTTAAATATGATCAACATTGAGATGTATTAAGAAAAATATTGACCACATACCCCTTGTTCAAGATGAACAGATAATTCCAACGTCTTCTGGAGCTAAATTTGTTCAGAAGGTCAGTGTTTGTGTTCGTTCTATTTATTTTTCTCTCATATAATTTACCTCAAGTATAGTTTCCCTTTCCTCCACTCTCTTCTCACATCATGTTTCCTTTCCTCTAGATCTATCACCCTTTACATCCTCTCAGAAAAAATTCCTTTCTAGGGACATCAACTAAATATGCAATGAAAAGCTGCTATAAGATCAAACACATATTCTCACATTAAGTCTAGATGAGGCAAGTCAGTAGGAAGAAAATGATATCAAAAGTAAAGCATACAAGAGTCTGAGACAGCCCTTACTCCCATTGTTAGGAATCCCCCTAAGAACACTGGATTGCACAATCATAATGTATATGCAGAGTACCTAGTTCAGAACCATGCAGACTCCCTGATATCTGTGAACTCACTTGAGTCCAGTTGATTATATGAGCCATGTTCTTGATCCCTCTGATCCTCCAATTCTGCTTCCAGCTTCTCCACAGGACTCCATGAGCTTTGCCTAATATTTGATCTTGGGACACTGAATCTACTCTTATCAGTAGCTGAAAAAGTCCCGCTGGTCTTTCTGATGACATCGCTATCATGCTCTAGTCACAGTATGTCCTGCATGCATGACAAAACAAAGTAAGAGGTTTTGTAGCTGGATTGGTATTCCAGTCCCTCAACTTGAGGCCTCCCCAGGCTACAGCTGATTGTTGGTTCAAACTTCCTATCCTCCGTTGTTAGGCATTTTCACTAGAGTAACTCTCATATCTTCCATGGTGTTTCCATTTTACTAGGTTTCTACCTCACTCCAGAAATGCTGACCCCTTACCATTGTCTGTCCTAGTATTCATTTCCCCCCACACATGTGATCCTCCTGCTCCCATCCCCACTCACCCCCAGTTCACTAGCAAAAGCTATTCTATTTTCTTTCCCAGGAAGATCACTGTTTTCCCTCTGACATCTTATTACGTATTGTCTCTGGGTCTGTGAATTGTTGCATGATTATTCTTTACTTTACAGCTAATATTCCCTTACAAGTGAATACATATCATGTTTGTCTTTCTCGGTCTTGGTTACCTCTATTGGGATGATATTTCTTTTTAGTTCTATCCATTGTATAAATCTACAATTTTTTAAAAAATCTAGTATTTGGTTGAAGGGCATCTAGTGACTTTCATTTTCTGGCTATTATAAATAAAACTGTTTTAACATAGCTGAACAAGTGTTTTCATTATAGGATGGAGCATCTTTGGTTAAGTGCCCATGAGTAATATGACTGACTCAGTCTTGAGATAAAATTGTTTCCCAATTATATGTGAATGTAGCATATTGGTTTCCAAAGTGGCTGTACAAGTGTACACTCCCAAAAGCCTTGGCAGAGTGTTCACCTTGCTACACATCGTCACTAACCTCTCATATTTGTTTTTTATCTAAGGCAATGATAGGTGAATGATTGAACCTCAGAGATGTTTTGATTTTCATTTCCTGAATGGCTAAAATAAGATATTCAATATCTTAATTTTGTATTAGATATTTTCTTTATTTATAATTCAAATGTTCTCCCCTTTCCCAGTTATCCCTCTAAAATACCACCTAATCCTTCCTCCCTCCCCCTGCTCACCAGTCCATAGACTCCTGCTTACTGGCTCTGTAATTCCCCTACACTGAGGCATAGAGCCTTCACAGGAACAAGGGCCTCTCCTCCCATTGATGACCTATTAGGCCATCCTCTGTTACATATGTAGCTGGAGCCACAAGTCCCACCATATGCACTCTTTGGGTGGTGGTTTATTCCCTGGGAGCTCTGGGGTACTGGTTAGTTCATATTGTTGTTCCTTCCTCCTATGGGGCTGTAATAACCTTCAACTCCTTGGTTCCTTTCTCTAGCTCCTTCCTTGGCAGCCCTATGCTCAGTTCAATGGATATCTGTGAGCTTCTACTTTTGTATTAGTCCGGTACTGGCAGAGTCTCTCAGAAGGCAGCTATATCAGTATCCTGTCAGCAAGCACTTCTTGACATCAACAACATTGTCTGGGTTTAGAGATTGTATATGGGATGGATTCCCTGCAGGGACAGTCTCTGGATAGACATTCCTTCAGTCTCTGTTCCACACTTTGTCTCTGTAACTCATTCCATAGGTATTTTGTTCCCCCTTCTAAGAAGGATCCAAGTACCACACTTTAGTCTTACTTCTTCTTGAGTTTCATGTGGTTTGTGGATTGTATCTTGGGTATTCCAAGCTTCTGGGGTAATATCTACTCATCAATGAATGCATACCACATGTGTTCTTTTGTGACTGGATTACCTCACTCAGAATGGTATCCTCCAGATCCAACCATTTGCCTAATAATTTCATAAATTCATTGCTTTTACATGCTGAGTAATACTCCATTGTGTAAATGTACCACATTTTCTGTATGTATACATTCTTCTGTTGAAGGACATCTGGGTTGTTTGCAGCCTTTGGCTATTATAAATAAGGATGCTATGAACATAGTGGAGCATGTGTCCTTATTTTATGTTGGAACATCTTCTGGGTATATGCCCAGGAGTGGTATTGCTGGGTCCTCAGGTAGTACTATGTCTAATTTTCTGAAGAACTGCCATACTGATTTCCAGGGTGGTTGTACTAACTTGCTATCTCACCAGCAATGAAAGAGTGCTCCTCTTTCTCCACAACCTTTTCAGCATCTGCTGTCACCTGAGTTTTTGACCTTAGCCTTCCTTCTGATGTGAGGTGGAATCTCAGGGTTGTTATGATTTGCATTTCCCTGATGACTAAGGATGTTGAACATTTCTTCAGGTGCTTCTCAGCTATTCATTATTCCTCAGTTGAGAATTCTTTATTTAGTTCTATACCCCATTTTTAATAGGGTTATTTGGTTCTCTGGAGTCTAACTTCTTATGTTCTTTATACATATTGTATATTAGCCCTCTATTGGGTGTAGGATTTGTAAAGATATTTTCCCAATCTGTTGGTTGCCATTTTGTCCTAGTGACAGCGACCTTTGACTTACAGAAGCTTTGCAATTTTATAATGTCCCATTTGTTAATTTTGTGATCTTAGAGCATAAGATATTGGTGTTCTGTTCAGGAAATTTTTTCCCTTGTGCCCATGTGCTTGAGATTCTTCCCCACTTCCTTTTCTAATAGTTTCAGTGTATCTGGTTTTATATGGAGGTCCTTAATCCACTTGGGTTTGAACTTTGTAAAAGGAGATAAGAATAGATTGATTTGCATTCTTCTACATGCTAACTGTCAGTTGAGCCAGCAGCATTTGTTGAAAATGCTGTCTTTTCTCCCACTGGATGATTTAAGCTCCTTTGTCAAAGATTAATAAACGTAGATGTGTGGATGCATTTCTGGGTCAGTTTGCATTCCTCTACATGTTGACTGCTAATTGAACCAGCACCATTTGGTTAAAATGTTGTCTTTTTTTCCACTAGGTGGTTTTTGTTCTTTTGTCAAAGATCAAGTGACCATAGATTTGTGGGTTCATTTCTGGGTCTTCAATTCTATTCCATTCATCTACCTGCCAGTCACTGTACCAATACCATGCAGTTTTTTAAATCACTATTGCTCTGTAGTACAGCTTGAGGTCAGGGATGATGATTCCACCAGAAGTTCTTTTCTTGTTGTGAATTGTTTTCACTATCCTAGGTTTTTTATTATTCCAGATGAATTTGCAAATTGATCTTGCTAGCTCTGTGAAGAATTGAGTTATAATTTTGATGGGGATTGCATTGAATCTGTAGATTGCTTTTGGCAAGATGGTCATTTTTACTATATTATTCATGCAAATCCATGAACATGTGAGATCTTTCCATCTTCTGAGAACTTCTTTGATTTCTTTCTTCACAGACTTGAAGTTTTTGACATACAAATCATTCCCTTTGCTTAGTTAGAGTCACATCGAGGTATTTTAGATTATTTGTGACTATTGTGAAGGGTATCATTTTCCTTAATTGCTATCTGAGCTTCTTTATCCTTTGTGTTGTAGAAGGCCACAGATTTGTTTGAGTTAAATTTATATCCAGCTACTTTGCTGAAGTTGTTTATTAGGTTTAGGAGATCTTTGGTGGAATTTTTCGGGTTACTTAAGTATACTATCATATCATCAGCAAATAGTGATAATTTGACTTCTTCCTTTCCAAACTGTATTCCTTTGATTCCTTTTGTTGTCTAATTGCTCTGGCTAGGACTACAAGTACAATATTGAATAGGTAGGGAGAGAGTGGGTAGCCTTGTCGAGTCCCTGATTTTAGTGGGATTGCTTCAAGTTTAACTCCATTTAGTTTGATGTTAGCTACTGGTTTACTGTATATTGCTTTTATTATGTTTAGGTATGTACCTTGAATTCCTGATCTTTCCAAGACTTTTATCATGAAGGGGTGTTGGATTTTGTCAAATGTTTCTCAGCATCTAATGAGATCATTTGGTTTTTTTTTTTTTGAGTTTGTTTATATAGTGGATTATGTTTATGGATTTTTATACATTGAACCATCCCTGCATCCCTGGGATGAAGCCTACTTGATTATGATGGATCATGTGTTCTTGGATTCAGGTTGCAAGAATTTTATTAAGTATTTTTGTATCAATATTCATAAGAAAGATTGGTCTAAAGTTCTCTTTGTTGGGTCTTTATGTGGTTTAGGTATCAGAGTAAATTGTGGCTTCATAGAACAAATTTGATACAGGTACTTCTCTTTGTAATTTTTTTTTTTAGATATTTTCTTTATTTACATGTAAATTTCTCCATTCCCAGTTTCCCCTCCAAAAAACAAAGAAACAAACAAAAACAACCAAAACAAACCCTTGTTGCCTCCCACTTCCCCATGCCTGCCACCCCGCCCTCTCCCACTTTCTGGCCCTGGCATTCCCCTACACTGGGGCACAGAACCTTCACAGGGTCGAGCTCCTCTCCTCCTATTGATGATTGAATTTGCAATCCTCTACTATACACATGCTGCCTGAACAATCAGACCCCTCCATGTGAAGTCTTTGGTTGGTGGTTGAGACCCTGGGAGCTCTGTTCATACTTCATATTCTTGTTCGTCCTAAGGAGCTGCACACCCCTTAGCTCCATTGGTCCTTTATGCAACTCATTCACTGTGGACCCTGTACTCAGTTCGATGGATGGCTGTGAGCCTCTACATCTGTGTTAGTCAGGTACTGTCAGAGCCTCTCAGGAGATAGCTATATTTAGGCTGGCTTGCCCTTCCTTCAGTCCTTGCTCCATAGTTAATCTCTGCAACTCCTTCCGTGGGTATTTGGTTCCCCCTTTTAAGAAGGAATGAAATGTCCACCTTTTGGTCTTCCTTCTTCTTGAGTTCCTTGTGGAATGTCGTTGTTCTTCTTGTATTCCAAACTTCTGGGCTAATAACCACTTAACAGAGAGTGCATACTATGTGTGTTCTTTTGTGATTGTGTTACCTCACTCAGGATGATATTCTACAGAACCATTCATTCATCCAAGAATTTCATAAATTTATTGTTTTTAATAGCTGAGTAGTACTCCATTGTGTAGATGTACCACAA
>NW_022196897.1:73112604-73117200 GCF_008632895.1 Mastomys coucha | reverse complement strand
CCCAGCTGGCTGCTCTGGTCTTAGAAACTCACAGGAGAGAAGATGGTGGCTCTCACCAGAGACTCCGGTCAAGCCGGTCCCTGGAGGCAGGCCCTCCACTTGCAGGGAATGTGGCAGCTAAGGTCGCTGATCCACCTCTGTCACTTGGAAGCTGAGAGGATCCTGTCCCTGCCGCCCTGCAGCTCCCCTGTGACTTGTGGGGCCTGTGCCTCCCAGCTGGCTGCTCCAGGCTTAGGAACTCACCAGAGAGAAGATGGTGGCTCTCACCAGAGACTCCGGGTCAAGCTTCTCTTTGTATTTTATGGAATAATTTGAGGAGTATTGATATTAAGTCTTCTTTGAAGGTCTGATAGAACTCTGCACTAAACCCATCTGGTCCTGGCCTTTTTTTTGGCTAAGAGACTATTAATGACTGTTTCCATTACTTTAGTGTATATGGTACTGTTTGGATCATTTACCTGATCTAGATTTAACTTTGGTACCTGATATCTGTCTAGAAAGTTGTCCATTTCATCCTCGTTTTCCTGTTTTGTTGAGTATAGTCTTTTGATCTGATGATTTTTTGGATTTCCTCAGTTTCTGTTGCTATGTATCCCTTTTAATTTCTGATCTTGTTAATTGGGATACTATCTCTGTGCCCTCTAGTTAGTCTGGCTAAGGGTTTATCTATTTTGTTGATTTTCTTAAAGAACCAGTTCCTAGTTTGGTTGATTCTTTGTATAGTTTTTTTGTTTCTACTTGGTTGATTTCAGCCCTGAGTTTAATTATTTCCTGAAGTCTATTCCTCTTGGGTGAATTTGCTTCTTTTTGTTCTAGACTTACAGATATGCGGTGTATGCTGCTAGTGTATGCTCTCTCTAGTTTCTTTTTAGAGGCACTCAGATCTATGGGTTTTCCTCTTAGGATTCCTTTCATTGTGTCCCATAAGTTTGGATATGTTGTGACTTCATTTTCATTAAACTCTAAAAAGTCTTTAATTTCTTTATTTCTTCCTTGACTACATTATCATTGAGTTTATATTTTTATTGAAGACCCACCTTAATCCATGGTTATCTGACAGGATGCATGGAATTATTTCAACCTTCCTGTGTCTGTTGAGCCCTGTTTTGTGATAGATTATATGGTCAGTAGTGGAGAAGGTACCATGAGCTGCTGAGAAGAAGGTATATCCTTTCATTTTATGATAAAATGTTCTATAGATATTTGTTAAATCCATTTGTTTTATAACTACTGTTACTTTCGCTGTGTCTCTGTTTAGTTTCTGTTTTCATGATTGGTCCACTGATGAGAGTGGGGTGTTGAAATCTCCCACTAATATTGTGTGCAGTGCAATGTGTGCTTTGGGCTTTGTTAAAGTTTCTTTAAGGAATGTGGATGTCCTTGCACTTGGAGCATAGATGTTTAGAATTGAGAGCTTATCTTGGTACATTTTACCTTTGATGAATATGAAGTGTCCCTCCTTATCTTTTTTGATTACTCTCACTTGAAAGTTTATTTTATTCAATATTAGAATGGCTACTCCAGCTCTTTTCTTGGGACCATTTGATTAGAAAATTGTTTTCAAGCCTTTTATGCTGAGGTAGTATCTGTCTTTTTTTTACTGAGGTGGGTTTTCTGTATTCAGGAAAGTGTTGAGTCCTGTTTACATGATTAGTCTGCTAGTCTATGTCTTTTTAATGGGGAATTGAGTCATTGATATTAAGAGATATTAAGGAAAAGTAATTGTTGCTTCCTGTTGTTTTTGTTGTTAAAATTAGAAATTGTGTTCATGTGGCTATCCTCTTTTAGTTTTGTTGAATGATTGATTTCTTACTTTTTCTAGGGTGTAGTTTCCCTCCTTATGTTGGAGTTTTCTATTTATTATCCTTTGAAGGGGTGGATTTGTGAAAAGATATTGTGTAAATCTTGTTTTGTCATGGAATACTTTGGTTTCTCCATCTATGGTAATTGAGAGTTTTGCTGGAAATAGTAGCCTGGGCTGGCATTTGTGTCCTCTTAGAGTCTGTATGATGTAAGTCCAGGATCTTCTGGCTTATATAGACTCTGGTGAGAAGTCTGGTGTTATTCTGAAAGGTCTGCCTTTACATGTTACTTGACATTTTCCTTTACTGCTTTTAATATTCTTTCTTTGTTTTCTGCATGTGGTGTTTTGATTATTATGTGACAGGAGGAATTTCTTTTCTTATCCAAACTATTTGGAGTTCTGTAGGCTTTTTGCATGTTCACAGGCGTCTCTTTCTTTAGGTTAGGGAAGTTTTCTTCTATAATATTGTTGAAGATATTTACTGGCCCTTTAATTTGGAAATTTCACTCTCTTCTATACCTATTATCCTTAAGTTTGGTCTTCTCATTGTGTCCTGAATTTCCTGAATGTTTTGGGTTAGGATTTTTTGCATTTCGGTTTTCTTTGACTGTTGTGTCAAATGTTTTCTATGGTATCTTCTGCACCTGAGAGTATCTCCTCTATCTCTTGTATTCTGTTGGTTATGCTTGCATCTATGGCTCCTGACTTTTTCCCTAGGTTTTCTATCTCTAGAGTTGCCTCCTGTTGTAATTTCTTGATTGTTTCTACTTCCATTTTTAGATCCTGGATGGTTTTGTTCAATTCCTTCACCAGTTTACTTGTGTTCTCCTGTAATTCCTTAAGGGATTTTGTGTTTCCTCTTTAAGGGCTTCTACCTGTTTATCTGTCTTCTCCTATATTACTTCAATTGAGTTATTTACGTCTTTCTTAAAATCCTCTATCAGCATCATGAGATAAAATGTTAAATCCAAATCTTGCTTTTCTGGTATGTTGGGGTATCCAGGAATTGCTGTGGTGGTAGTACTTGGTTCTGATGATCCCAAGTAGACTTGGTTCCTTTTGGTATGGTTCTTGCATTTGTTTTGCCACCTGTTAATCTCTGGTGTTAGATGTTCTTGCTTTCTCTGGCTGGAACTTGTTCCTCACGTGGGTCTGTAAGCTTGTGTCAGCATTCTTGGGAAACGAGATCTCTCCTGGCAAGACCCCTGCACAGAGAGCTGTGGAACATCCCCACATCCAGGGTGCAGATGGAGGCAGGAGGGACTCTGTCCAAGCTGCTGTGCTGCTTCTGAGGCCTGTCTGCATACTCCTGGCTGGTCCTTCTTTAGACAGTTTCTGGAGAAAAAAAAGTAGATCTCCCCTGAGTCCAGCAGTCAGAGTACTCCCTGGAGACAAGCTCTGCCCTGGCAGGAAAGGTGTACAGAGGGCTGAAGAACAGCCTTACCTCCTGGGTACAGATGTAGCCAGGAAGTACCCTGTCCCAGTTGCTCTACAGCATTTGAGGCCTGTGTGCTCCTGGCTAGTCCCACCTTTGACAGTAACCCTGAACATCTTATTAGTTAGCTAAATCTTGAGAATACTTATCTCTATGTCTTGGAGCCTGTAACTTTTCATATAAGGATGGGGTATAGAGAAGCTATCCTGTTATCACAGTTGTTTTAGAATTAGCTAAATATCTTGTCTGCTCATTATCAACTATAATTCTTCTCATAAATTGCATTGTTTTCAGAAAAGTTGACCAAATGTATGATTCTCAAGTGTATGATTCATATGAAACTAACACCATTAACTATACCAGTAAACTACATCCTAAGATTCTCACAAAATCATTCCAGCTGAAGAAATTATAAGAGAATTAATTTCAAAATGAAATAAATCCAGATTCATAAGAATGCCTTATTCTTGTTGTTGTTGTTGTTGCTGTTTTTGTTTGTTTGTTTTTTGTTTTTCGAGAAAGGATTTCTATGTATAGCCCTGGCTGTCCTGGAACTCACTCTGTAGTCCAGGTTAGCCTTGAACTCAGAAATCTGCTTGCCTCTGCCTCCAAAGTGCTGGGATTAAAGGCATGTACCACCACTGCCTGGCAAGAATGTCTTATACTTGTTTCTCATCTACCTATACTGATTTTGAAAAAATGATCTTAAATGAAATATTGTACCTTTTAAAATCATGGTTTAAGTGCACTTTTTAAATTTTTGATATTATAAAATATTGTCTTTACTTATACCTTTCCATTCATGCCTACAAATACCCTCAAATACTTCTCCTTGTTCATTTTTAAATTCATGACCTATTTATTTCATTATTTGTTCTTTCCTGCCTTTCCTGCATATACACACACATAGATTTATCTTTTATTTGTCACTGTTTTTTTAAATATATAAAGCATTAGCAAGTTGCAGAAATGTCCCTTTCTGACATAGTAAAAACCAGAGAAGAAAGAATTATTAGCAATCCCTTGATGCCTTAAATGTGTTTATCATGTTGAGAATGTAATTTCATTTTGTAAAAGTATCCATTAAGGCAATTTTAATAAAAGTAAAATATTTTTACCATAGTCATAGATACATAAAAATTGAACAAAAATAATATTAAAAGAGAATCAAAGTATTACCAAAGATAGCCACATAATCCTAGAAGAAATTCAAGACAATCACAAAACATACAGAAAAGTGATAAAAGTAAACAAATCCCTCCCTTTTATTTGGCTTGTGTTTAAACTATTCATTTAAAAGGTGGGTTTTATGGCAACAAACATATTGGGAAAAGATCTTTTTTTTTTTTTTTTTTTT
>NW_022196897.1:73092418-73112520 GCF_008632895.1 Mastomys coucha | reverse complement strand
GAAATCCGCCTGCCTCTGCCTCCCAAGTGCTAGGATTAAAGGCGTGCGCCACCACCGCCCGGCGGGAAAAGATCTTTACCAATCCTATATCTGACAGAGGGCTAATACCCAGTATATGCAAAGACTCAAGAAGTTAGACTCCAGAGAAACAAATAACCCTATTATCAACGGGGTACAAGGAGTGTTCCTCTTTCTCCACAACCTTTCCAACATCTGCTGTCACGTGAATTTTTTATCCTAGCTATTCTGACTGGTGTGAGGTGAAATCTCAGGGTTGTTTTGATTTGCAATTTCTTGATGACTAACTATGTTGAACATTTGTTTAGGTGCTTCTTGGCCATTCAGTATTCATCAGTTGAGAATTCTTTGTTTAGTTCTGTACACCATTTTTTTTTTTAAATAGGGTTATTTGGTTCTCTGGAGTCTAAGTTCTTGAGTTCTTTGTATACATTGGGTATTAGCCATCTATCAGATATAGGATTGGTAAAGATCGTTTCCCAATTTGTTGGTTGCTGTTTTGTCCAATTGACAGTGTCTTTTGCCTTACAGAAGCTTTGCAACTTTATGAGGTCCCATTTGTCAAAAGGAAGGGCACTCCAGCCTGATGTAGCTGTCTCCTAAGAGACTTTGCCAGTGCCCAATTAATACAGAAGTAGAGGCTCACAGCCATCCATTGAACTGAGTACAGGGTCCCCATTGAAGGAGTTAAAGAAAGGACCGAAGGAGCTGAAGGGTTTGCAGCCCCTTAGGATGAAAAGCAATATGAACTAACTAGTACCCTCAGAGCTCCCAGGGACTAAACCACCAAGCAAGGAGTACACGTGGTGGGATTGTTGGTTCAGGCAGCATGTATATAGTAGAGGATGGCCAAGTCCGTCATAAATGGGAGGAGAGGCCCTTGGACCTGTGAAGGTTCTGTGCCCCAGTGTAGGGGAATGCCAGGGGCAGTAAGCGGGAGAGGGTGGGGTGGTGAGCAGAGGGAGGGGAAGGGAACAGGGGTTTTTTCTTATTTATTTATTTTTTTTGAAGGGGAAACTGGGAAAGGAGAAATCATATGACATGTAAATAAAGAAAATATCTAATAAAATAAATAAAATGGGGTACAGAGCTAAACAAAGAATTCTCAACTGACGAATACTTAATGGCTGAGAAGCACCTAAAGAAATGTTCAACATCCTTAATCATCAGGGAAATGCAAATCAAAATAACCCTGAGATTCCACCTCACACCAGTCAGAATGGCTAGGATAAAAAACTCAGGTAACAGCACATGCTGGCGAGGTTGTGAAGAAAGAGGAACATTCCTTCATTGCTGGTGGAATTGCAAACTGGTACAACCACTCTGGAAATCAGTTTGGTAGTTCCTCTGGAAATTGGACCCAGGATTACCAGAGGACCCAGCTATACCACTCCTGGGCATATACCCAGAAGATGCTCCAAATTGTAATAAGGACACATGCTCCACTATATTCATAGCAGCCTTATTTATAATAGCCAGAAACTGGAAACAACCCAGATGTCCCTCAACAGAGGAGTGGATACAGAAAATGTGGTACATCTATACAATGGAGTACTGCTCAGCTATTAAAAATGATGAAGTTATGAAATTCTTGGGGAAATGGATGGACTTGGAGACTATCATCCTGAGTTAGGTAACCCAATCACAAAAGAACACACATGGTATGCATTCTCTGATAATTGGATATTAGGCTAGAAGATTGGAATACACAAAGTACAAACCACAAACCATAAGAAACTCAAGAAGGAAGACCAAAGTAAGGATACTTAGTTCCTTCTTAAAAGGGGAACAAAATACCCATGGGAGGAGTTATAGAGGGTAACTATGGAGCAGAGACTAAAGGAAGGACAATTCAGAGACTGCTCCACCTAGGAATCCTTCCCATATTCAATCATCAAATCTAGACACTATTATGGATGCCAACAAGTGCTGGATGACAGGAGCCTGAGATAGCTGCCTCCTGAGAAGCTCTGACAGTACCTGACTAATATAGACATAGAGGCTCACAGCCATCCATTGGATTGAGTACATGGACCCCAGTGAAGGAGCTAGATAAAGGATCCAAGGAGCTGAAGGGTTTGCAGCCCCTTAGGAGGAACAACAATATGAACTAACTAGTATCCTTAGAGCTCCCAGGGACTAAAACTCCAGCCAAAGAGTACACATGGGGTGACTCATGGCTCCAGCAGCATGTGTATAACAGAAAATGGCCAAGTCGGTCATAAATGAGAGGAGAGATCCTTGGCCCTGTGAAGGTTCTATGCCCCAGTGTATGGGAATGCCAGTAACAGGAGGGGGTGGGATGGTGAGCAGGGGGAAGGGGGAGAGAACAGGGGATTGATTTAGTTCTTGGGTTTTTTTAATTTTTTTTTCTTATTTTATTTTATTTTTATATTTTTGTGGGGGAGAGGAACCTGGGAAAGGAGATATTGTAAATAAGAAAATATCTAATAATAAAAAAGGTGGGTTTTAGAAATGTGATTTTTTTCTATGAATAATTTTTTCCTCTTGTTATTGTAATCACTTAATTTTCCTTTTTACTTTCCCGAATCAAGGCTCTTCCATATATCTCTTCTTGCTTTTTTTTTTAAGTTCATGATCTCTTTTCCATTAATTGTTATAAATACATGTGTGTGTGTGTACACATAAAGGTTTGTAGGTAAATAAATATAGCCTGCTCAATCTGTATAATGTTATATGAATGTATATTTTCAGGGCTGGCCATTTGTTATTAGAGAACATCTGTGGCCTGTGACTCCCCACTTTCTCCTCTGAGGCTGTTGCCTAACAGACTCAGAAGAGAAAGTTGGTAGAGGTGGAGACCAGCATTAGGTTGGCCATGTGTATGAATGGGATGACCTCTGGAGATGCCTGCAATAAGATGAACCTTTTTTCTTCTTTCAGGGATTGAGTATTTACAGGTATGTTGTAAAGAGCCAATAGGTCATGGCATCAAACAAATAAGAAGGGCTGATTTGTCATAGTACAGCACTTAATTATCAGGCTGGTAGAAAACCAGAGTGGCATGTGTGTGTTGAGTACGCAGCTTTGCAGAGAGGTCTATATGAGATGCCTTTTCACACAAGGCCAGACAAAGGCACAATCTCAGACAGGAAGAGACAGGGAAAATCCTCTGAGAAAGGGAGTCTCCCATTTTGTATTAACATAGCCGTCCCCATGACATTATCTTCCCTAAAAATATATATTTCACTCATTTTCCAAATTCCTTTGTTGCCTCTAGTTTTTTGAGTAAGGGATGAAGCCTTTTGGGCTCCCCATGTATTTTGCGTATCTATTGTATCTTTTCATCTCATGATGTTGAACATTCATGGATGTACCTTCTAATATTCATTATAGACACCATCTCACAGCAAATACTGAGTTCCTCTGACTCTTTCATTTTGTGTGTCACCTTGTCCTCAATAACGTTTGAAGTTTAGGAATGGGAGTATTTTGATTGGGTATGTTTTTCTTAAGTTACCTTTGTCAGTTACAAAAAGAAATCTCCATGATGATTGTCGATGATCTGTGGCGTAAGAAAACTAATAAGGATACAGCTACAAATTATACTGTTTTATTAAAGTTGTAGTTGTAGATTCTTCTCCCAGATCCATTATTTCACTGGATCTTAGTAGCTGTTTAGGTGTCCAGGACTAGGCATTGATTCTTTATTGTTGCATCAATCTTAAATATAATGAGAGAGCTGTTAGTTACCTCTTTGATGTATGAGCCATTGCAGCATGTTCCTCCCAACAAATCACTTGTACACTGTTATTTTCCTCTTCATTACTCCCTATTCCCCCAGAATTTCAGTGTTCCTGTTTTTCTTTTCCAGTTTCTTTAGTTGGTCATGGATATATACTAACATCTGATGATTTGGAATTAGGAGGCTCAAATGAGAAAGAACATAAGTATAACATTCACCATTAGGTTTGTTGATGTTTTGGTTGTTGTCGCTGTTGTTATCAGTTCTGTTTCTCCCTGTGATTCATAGATATCATAGATGTATAGCTCTGTTGGTTGCTGTCATTCATTAAAATTTGTATAGCACCTTCTGGTACGATGAAATCTAGTCCCTAGGGAGAAACTACCTTGTCAGTCAGTTTTGGCTCAGAGTCCCCTGGGCCCTGTGTCTGAAGTCCATGGTTTCTCCAAAAATAGGTCTTTTGACTTCTTAGGGAAATTGGTGAAAATAGTAATAGCCTTTATTGTTCTGAAGGGGTCTCTCAGACAGCCCAGATTAACAAGTAAAATGAGAACTTCTTGTGCCTGATGTGTTTCTTGTTAGATAGCCATTGATCATTCGAGGAAGCATTTTCAGCCAGTAAGAAAATATCATTTTAGATATATGTTTATTTATATACAAGTTTACATGCATTATAAGTATTTTTAGGTAAATACTTAAAAGTATTATTTCTTTTGACATTCTCAGGCATCCTTCCTCCTAACTTTCTTTCCTGTTTTATCTCCCTAAACTTCTATGTTTATTTTATACCCTTTTCCATTTGCAGCATGTTCCTCCCAACAAATCACTTGTACACTGTTATTTTCCTCTTCATTGTTCCCTATTCCCCCAGCATTTCAGTGTTCCTGTTTTTCTTTTCCAGTTTCTTTAGTTGATCATGGATATATACTAACATCTGATGATTTGGAATTAGGAGGTTCAGATGAGAAAGAACATAAGTATAAGGCATATATCTTTCTAGGTGTAAATTTCTGAGTTTCCTCACTGAACATGATCTTTGCTAGTTTCATTAATTTTTTTGCACCATTGTGATTGTTCTTTCTTAGAATTGAATGGTATCCCATCATGAATATATATCACATTTCCATTATCCACTCATCAGTTAAAGAACATACAGGTTTTTGTTTTCTTTTGTTTGTTTCTTTGTTTTTAATTTTCTAGGAATTTTCAATAGACCAACAATGAGCATGGCTGGTTGAAGATGTGTATTGTATCATTTCCAGTCACTAGGCTCCATGCCAAGGGGTGATATGGCTTTCCTGATCCAAGATGGGATGTCTATTGTTATTGTCTAGTTCAGCCCATGCTTAAGCAGAACTTTTGAAGAGACTTCATAAGTTTAGCTTCTGATATCTTAAAGGCACTCCTTCTCATAGCAAATCCCCTATTCCTCTGGCCCTTCTAATATTTCTGTTCTCTCTTTTGAAATAATCTATGAGCTTTAGCTGCTGGAATTGTTTTATAAATTTATCAGTTAGGACTGGGCTCCTGAACAGTTGCAATTTAATAGATTGTAACTTCCTGTAATGGTATCTTTCTGCTCCATAGTAAAATTCCTTGATGAGAGGTAAGAACTACACTTTCCAGTAATAAGATCATATATTTTATTGTTTTTAATCAATATATTCTAACTCTAGCAAAATCATTTCTTTAATATAACTTTTTTCTAAAAAAATTTCTATTATTCAATCATTATCTCATTAACAAAGTAAGTACTTTAAATTCAAAAATAAATTTCTCTTCTATCTAAACTACTAAGCTGCAAATGGGAAAGGGTATAAAATAAATATAGAAAATTAAGAAGATAAAATAGGAAAGAAATGTGAGAAGAGTGTTTTATAAATATTATACCTTATAAATTTATTGAATTAAAGAAACTGTGAATAAATGTAGTACATCAGGAAAAAAAAGTTATTATATTCTTTATAAAGCTCCCAGGAATAAGCAATACCTTTGCTGAATTCTTTTGACCTCAGTCTTTGAAAGTTTGCCAATAAACTTGGTTTAGAAATTGCCTCCTGAGAATGACCATGTTACGTGATGCTCGTGACTTTATGTGATAAGTTCCACAATCATAAACTAGGGACAAAAGTATAGACTGTTGTCCTGATATTTATACTCACTCATGGAATAAATTTAAGCCATAAATTTTCTTTAAAAATTGATTTTTGCCTAAGACCTGAGGAAAGGATAATTTAATATCCTCCTGGTATTTTTTTTTTAAAAATGAGTACAAAAAAGAATGAAAAAATAATACTAAGGAAAACAAAAGATCTAGGGCAGATGTGTTCAGATCTTTAAGTAAATTTTCTATTTTAATTGTGAGATAATTTGGAAGTTGAATGTTTTCAGACACATGATATTGGAAATATTTTCCCTGTTGTTTTTCTGTCAACTTTGACATTGCGAGTAAGTATTTTTAAAATTGTGGAGATTGAAGCAAATAAAATAAAGGTTATATTTTAAAATATATGTGCAAATATAATTTGGCATGCACAGAAGTAACAGGATTATGGTGAGCTTCAAGGGGATGGAAGGATATTATACCAGTGTTGACTCATATTTCAATACAATAATTTTAGTTAAAATTCGTTTGAAACTATCAGAAGATAATAGCCCATTTTTAAATAGTTATTTGTCTTAATGTACTCTGTTAACTTTTAGTAAAGTATAGTTAGACTTAATTGATATTGAAAAGAGCTGGAAATATATTGAAGATGTGTTCTATCTTTGTTAATTAAATGCATGATATTTTCTTTAAATTTACTGAACTAAGAGTGTGACTAAAATACTTTGGTGTCTCACAATTTTAACATGATCACAGACTCATTGAGAATTTGTGTTGTGTTCCAATGAATTCATAAATTAACTGATTCTTTTCCACCTTCTAGATTAAAATATGGGACTAATATGAGCACATACAAAACATTTCATGCAGAGAAATTCATAAAAATAAATTATTTAGAGTAGCATTCATTTTCTGCTTTATAGCACACAATAATACTTACAATATCATAATCAAATTCTGCTTTGTACTTCTATTTGGAAATATGATTAGGTGTAGTCATATACTGTAATTATGAAAGTACAGTGATAATCATCTCTGTTATCATACAACATAAGTATTACCTTTGATTTCTCATCATTTAGGGTCATTGACTATGTACACCTGGAATCACACAAATAAACCAGACTTCATCCTCATGGGATTGACAGATTTGAAAGAAATACAGCTGGTCCTCTCTGTACTGTTTCTCTTGATATACCTAGTCACTGTTCTGGGGAACATAGGCATGATGTTGATCATCTATATAGATGCTCAGCTTCACACTCCAATGTATTTTTTCCTTACCAATCTGTCATTTCTTGACCTCAGTTATTCAACTGCCATCACACCAAAAATGTTAGAGAACCTGCTAACGGCAAACAAGAGTATTTCCTACATAAATTGTTTCACCCAACTGTACATTTTCATCCTCTTAGCAGCTACTGAATGTTTTTTGCTTTCCTCAATGGCCTATGACCGCTACATAGCCATCTGCAACCCTTTACATTACCCAGTTATTATGTCTTCACGATGCTGCCTTGCTCTCCTTACTGGGTCCTATGTAATTGGAGCTGTGGATTCCTCTGTAACCATGTTTAGCATGATTACCCTACATTTCTGCAAATCCAACATCATCCGTCATTTTTATTGTGACACATCTCCACTTCTATCTCTGTCTTGCAGTGACACACATGTAGTTGAAATCATTATATTCATTTTTGCAGGTTCCACAATCCTGGGGTCCCTTATCACAATATCTGTATCCTATATATCCATTCTTTCTACTATTTTGAAGATAAATTCTACTTCAGGAAAGCAAAAAGCCTTTTCCACTTGTGCCTCTCATCTCCTCGGAGTGACTGTTTTTTACAGCAGTCTGATTTTTACTTATTTAAAGCCAAGTAAGTCATATTCTTTGGGAAAGGATCAAGTAGCTTCTATTTTCTACACAATTGTGATCCCCATGCTGAATCCACTTATTTATAGTCTCAGAAACAAAGAAGTCAAAAGTGCTGTTGTTAGATTAGTGAAGAAAAGACAAGGATCCTGGAAGTTAAGATAAACAGTCAGTCACATTGTTCCTACTTTCATGTTCCCTTACTGAGTTTCCATAAACAAGTATAATCATTTTTACATTTCTATTTGTTTGGGTCTTTTATCATAGAAACATAGGTTGGTAATTACCAGGAACACAGTTTAAATGTTAGTTTTCTTGGCTGAATTTCATGGATCATATTGTTTTGTTTTGAGGAATACTAGTTTGCAGCATAAGAAAACATGCTTGAAATTCACAAACCCATATTGTATAAAATTTCATACTTAGATAATATTTAGATAAATATAATGAAAAGTTAATTTAGGCAATGTCTACCTTTTCAGAGATTACTATCTAATTTGCAGTCAATTTCTTAAGTAGTTTTTTTACAAGGAACTAAATTTAGTATTAAATTACTTCAGCAGTACAAGATAAACAATAAATCCATTTGCATGTGATAAGATGGTGTAACTAATATACTTGAAATATTAAAATGTGGTTTATTGTGATTAATAATAAATTCAAATCCTAACATATTTTAAATGACTATCATTTCTTATAGAATATTCTATGCTGTTTTATAAATTACTTTTTGGAAATTTAATGCACAAGCATGTAATTACCTTAAAAGGAATACACTAAATTGTTTCCATATTTGAATTTTACATAACTGTCTGAAGATGCATTAAGTTATAGGAAAATCATGTTGCTCTGTATATCACAATGTGCTAGTGACAATTTTGTAAACATTTAAAGTTCAGAAAGAGAAAAGTTAAAAATTATTGACACTCTGAAGCACGTTCTTCTCATTCAATAACTGAATGTTTGTCAGTGTATGTCCCATAGAACAAATTTTTCTGTGTACTCATTAATAGAATGATTCATACACTTGAGAGTTCATTGTTTGATCATCTCTTTATC
The DNA here is from genome assembly GCF_008632895.1 of Mastomys coucha. NCBI lineage: Eukaryota > Metazoa > Chordata > Mammalia > Rodentia > Muridae > Mastomys > Mastomys coucha. The sequence continues at coordinate 73,103,754 of NW_022196897.1, read as the reverse complement.
ATAGCGAACTATGAACAAAAGTCCTCTTAGTTATTGGGACAAATCAGTAGTTGTATCTTTTGTGATTTTAGACATGACATACTGTAGATCTATCAAGTTCAAAATCTGGATGCAGTAGAGTCCCTTTTGTGTATATTTATTAAGCCCTTGAGAGCCATACAATTCTTAGACTTAATTAATTGCAATACCCATAGTTAATTTCTTTTATATTATAAACTGTGTATGTAGAATTGCTTTTAAAATAAGTTCATTAATAGATTTGTATTCAATTCATTTTATTAATTATTTTCTATGTGCATGTATGTATAAGTAGTATGTGAGTGATAATATCCTATGTTTGTATGTGTTTGTGTTTGTATGCATGTATGCTTGAAGATGCATGGGGAAGGGAAGACCAGTATTCGATGTCAAGTGTTCTTAAGTATTGTTCTCCACATTAGTTTTTGAGAGTAGTTTTCTTATTGAACTTAGGATGAGCTTATTGCCTAGGATGTCTGTCAGGAATTCTGAGAATGCAAGTATTTCTGTTACCCTACACAAAGGTTTTTGTTATATACCTACTTGCCTTGTGCCTTTTATTGGTCTGGAGACTGAACTCCCATCCCTGTGATAGTATGACAGGTAATTATCAACTACATTTTCACATTTTAAAAAGGTGACACACTAAGACTAATAATTAATAGTAAATTTATATTTTCTTGACTGACATGAAATTTATCAGACAGGATGAATATTTATTTTTACTTAAAGTTATGCAATATGTATGGAATCACCTCATTTTTCATAAGGTGTTTCACAAACTGGATAAATTATACATAAATATACATCTATATTGAAAGGGTTTATGTTCCTTCTGGTATCTTTGTTTCCCAGAATTTGTTTTTCATATTCCTATTGTTTTATTTTTGTTATTAAAATAATGATTTTAAAACATTTGTAGTTCATACATTTACTGGATTTTGTCATTTCTGACTCTGAATCTGCTATTTCAGGTTTTTGGGACTCTTTCCTATTTTCCATTCATTTAACATGTGGTTTTCCTTTTTTTCCCCACCCATGTGTGTTTTATAATTTAGAACACTTAGTAGTTGATTACATAGGTCAACTGTATATGTAAAAATATAGATAGTTTCTGAATTGAAAACTTGTATTTCAGTTAAGATAAATATAAAATTGGCTATCTTCTCCTCATACAGGTCACCTAAAATAGGTTATATGTGATTATATAGGTACAACTTCCAATAAACATAAAATGCTTGCCTTGTCTATTAAATTTAGACATATTTTTAAATATTATATTTTATATATGACAACTTGTAAACTAGCTTAAGCTAAAATACCTTATGCCATATCTACATGTGTTTGTGTATTGAAATAAAAGGTGTTTTTATTGAAAATAATTTTTCTTATTTTTTTAATTTTTTATTTGACATTTTCTTTATTTACATTTCAAATGATATCTCCTTTACCAGTTTCCCCTCTGAAAACAAAAAACAAAAACAAAACAAAGAAACCCTGTTCCCTCCCCCCATCCCCCTGCTCAACAATCATCTCCCACTTCCTGGCCCTGGCATCCCCCCAACACTGGGGCATCAAAAACTTCACAGGGCCAAGGGCCTCTCCTCCCATTGATGACCTACTAGGCCATCCTCTGCTATACATATGCTGTTGGACCCATGAGTCCCACCATGTGTACTCTTTGAGTTGTGGTTTAGTCCCTGGGAACTCTGAGGATACTAGATAGTTCATATTGTTGTTCATCCTAAGAGGCTGCAAACACTTCAGTTCCTTGGATCCTTTCTCTACCTTCATTGGAGACTGTATGCTCAGTCCAATGGCTGTGAGCCTCTATTTCTGTGTTAGTTGGGCACTGTCAGAGCCTCTCAGAAGACAGCTATACCAGGCTCCTGTCAGCCAGCACTTGGTGGAATCCAAAATAGTGTCTGGGTCTGGTGATTGAATATGGGAAGGATTCCCAGGTTGAGCAGTCTCTGGATTGTCATTCCTTCAGTCTCTGCTCCATACTTTGTCTCTGCAACTCCTTCCATAGGTATTTTGTTCCTCCCTTCTAAGAAGGATCGAAGTATCCACACTTTGGTCTTCCTTCTTCTTGAGTTTCTTGTGGTTTGTGGATTGTATTTTGGGTATTCCAATCTTCTGGGCAAATATTCACTTATGAGAGAGTGCATACCATGTGTGGTTTTTTGTGACTGGGTTAACTTACTCAGGATGATATTCTCCAGATTCATCCAATTCCCTAAGAATTTCATAAATTCATTGTTTTTAATATCTTAACAGTACTCCATTGGGTAGATTTACCACATTTTCTGTATCCACTCCTCTGTTGAGTGACATCTAGGTTCTTTCCAGCTTCTGGCTATTAAAAATAAGGCTTCTATGAACACAGTGGAGCATGTCTCCTTATTACATGTTGGATCATCTTTGGAGTATATTCCCAGGAGTGATAGTACTCAAGTAGTAAATACTCCATCTAATTTTATAAAGAACTGCCATACTGATTTCCAGAGTGGTTGTATCAGCTTGTAATCCCAGCAGAATCAGTTTTCTTTAAGGCTATAGCTCATGATGATAGAGACAGAAACATTAGCTGGGAATTCTCAAACTCATGTATTCACATATGGCCAGCCCAAATTGTACATGAGGTTGAAAGAGGTTGGGGTCAAAACTAAGACAAGTTTCAGGGACACTTGAGAATTAAATATAGCCAAAATATATTATATGCATTTATGAAACTCTTCAACAATAAGAAAAATATCATCTTAGGTGTTCATTCACCCTGATCAACTTGGCTTTATGGCAGAAGTGAAGAGAAAGTTTAAAATATACAAACTGATAAAGGAAGAGGTTGCATAAATTAGAAATTACATGATCATCTGTATATATACAAAAAGGCTTTGGATAAGTCCAACATTCTATTCTTATAAAAGTCTTAAAACAGAATTACAGAGAAGACACCTCAACATAATAAAGGGTATATATAACTCATCCCAATTCAAAGAGGAAAAAGACTGGTATTTTCTTTATCCCCATCTCTAATTAATATACTGTTCAAAGTTAAAATAAGTAATAAACAAAGAATAGAAATAAAAATTATATTAATAGGCAAATAATTTTAAAATTGTGGTTTTAGATAACATGATACTTTATACAAGACATTCTAAAAATTCTACCAGGAAAATTTAAGAAATTTTAAGAAATTTAAATTTCAACAAAGGAGCAGATTGTAATATTAACAAATAAAAACATGTAGATGTACCATTATTTTTTCTTAAAGTATATTTATCATAAATCTCAGTTCAAATGTCCAATATGCATGCAAAGTGAATGAATATATTGTGAGGTTTACTTGTTTCAGAAATAATGCATGGTCATTCTCTGAATGTGTGTTATTAGGCATTCAACAAAGTACTCAAAGTTAAATATTTTATAGTAATACCTAATAGGATTACTACAGAAGTTGTTGCTCAAAGAATAACTCATAATATATACCACATTTGTGCAAAACCGGGAAAGTTTACACTAGATAACTTACTGACAATGCTATGCCACAAATTTGTGAAATTTTATTTTAGGAAGTTGAAATTTATAATGCTTACATCTCTCTGTTATCCCTAGGAAAATACTAGAAATATAAGCAAAGGCCTAAGGTAAAAGTGAAATAAGTTCCTGGCTGTCTGTCAAAATGTATACTTTGAGGAAAAGGATATTTATAGCAGCAAAATCATCATCAATATGCTAGTAGAGGTGCCATATTGTATGTGCTCTCTCTTCTGAGATATGTGAGAAAATTGGTAAATAAATCATTCCGCATTGATAAGAAAACTGAGCTGAAGCTAGACAGAGAAATTTGTGCCCAGGCTTCTCAGGGTCAATACTGAAATATACTTCCTTGGTACTCTAAGTTATGTCAAAATTTACAAATAATTTTTTCATAGAAACAATAGAAAATCAAGTTTTCCTATATTTCCTTGTTTTACAAAGTAACTAACCTTATGTAAGACATGATATGGCTTAAATTGTCTATTACACCAATATCTTAAAATTAAGTAGTAGATTTAAAACCACTGAAATACTTCAACAAAATATACAAATTAGATTAATGGTTGGCAGAATTTTTTTCTATACTTTATACTATTTCAAATTTTGATTAGCTCCATCATTTTACTGCTCTTAACCTGACTTTTTAAAACAAACCAATACAAATTTTGAATTAATAACTGCATTGACCTATGCAAACAGAGAACCTGACCTATGCTTTCTGAAAGACAAGTGCTTTATGTGTCAAATAACTTTGTCCTGAGCAGATTTCCATGTTGCAGATATTTATTGAGGCATATTATTCAGTTAAAAACTTAAAACTGAAATTTTTAAATATTTCACAGAAGATAGATAAAACAATATCTGTCAGTTAAAGCTTGTTCTGAATGTCATTATGTCTTTTCACAAGAGGCCCTTCAGCTCTTTTTAAAGTACACAGGATACATGAGAGAGTGAACATATTGGTTCTCTCAGAAATAGTATATGCTTAGGTAATTTTGATTATTCCAAAGTCATCAAGGGGATCCTTTGAACAATGAATTTCAAGATAAAACTGTGAAACATATGTAAACATCATAAAGTGATATTTCATTATAAAAAGGATCTGTATAAAATTCTAAAATGAATACAATGAATCAGTGGCAAGTAATAACTCCAAAAGTAAATAAGCTGAACAGAAGTGTTTAGCAGTGGGGGATGGAGAACTGGAGGTAGCCACCAGAATGTCCCAGATACTAGAAAAGCAAGAGGCTCCCAGCATCCAAGGGGGTGAGATTAGCTGAAATGCCCAACAAAGGGGAGGGAAAACCTGCAGAGACCCTATCCAGAGTTTAGGCAAGGTCCCCAGTTGAGGGATGGAGTTACCCACACATCTCAAAAATATTAACCCAAAATTGCTCCCATTAAAGGAAATATAGGGACAAAGAGTGGAACAAAATGTTAAGGAAAAGTATCCAGAGACACCTGGGGATCCATCCCATATGCAGACACCAGACTATTGATGATACCAAGAAGTGCTTGCTGACAGGAGCCTGGAATGGCTGTCCTCTGAGAAACTGTGCCAGAGCCTGACAAATACAGATGTAGATACTTGTAGTCAATCATCAGCTTAAACATGAAGACCCCAATGGAAGAGTTAGAGGAAGGACTGAAGGAACAGAAAGTGATTGTAACATCATAGGAAGAACAGTATCAACTAACTATACTACCCAGAGCTCCAAGGGACTAAACCATCCACCAAAGAGTATACATGGAGGGACCCATAAGTACATATGGAGGTAATGTGTTGGAACGGTGGCAATGGCGTCTGGAAGTACCACACTAGGCCTAGACAGTTCCACATGTAAGAGGTTTAATTGAGAGGGAGTAGGGGTTAGTGGCGCAGAAAGAGAGGAGAGAGAGAGAGAGGAAGATGGAGGAATTATCCCATATATATGGGTTGTGACATAGTAGTCACGCAGGTAAAGGTAGGAGGTAACCCCAACGAATTCTGGGAATATGGTGGCTGTTGCCCTGGCAACAGGTCTGTGGACCCACCCATGTATAACCACAGGCTCTGAATGCTAGCATACCTCCTTTTTTGATATTATAAAGAGAAGGAAAGAAAAAGGGAAGGGGAAGCAGATGATTTAAAGGGAATGAGGGCGTCATGTCTCTTAGGCTACTTCCTGCTGTCTAGGGGCATTGTCAATGGGGGTAGATGGCTTTCACCATCGGGATCTACTTGGTAAACATTTGCATCAGGTTCCTCTGTGGAGAGTGGCTCATCTGTGGGCAGCAGCTGGTAATCCTGTAACAGGAGCTGATTGATAGTTTGGAAATTTTTTTGTATTTGTCGTTGAAGAAATGTAGAGACAAGATTAATGAGGCAGGGAGCAAATAATAACACCAGGAAGATGACTAAGAGAGGAGTTACAAACGGGAGTATCCACTTCCATATGGGGTTTTCGAAAATCTTAGAACTGGAGGTCTCGTGGTCTCTGAAGTTTTTTATGTCTGACTGCAGCTCCTGGATTTTATTTATTACTATCCCAGATTGGTTGACATAGAAGCAACATTCTTCTTGGAAGAACAGGCAAAGACCACCTTCTTTAGCTGTCAGGATATCTAGTCCTCGTCTGTTCTGAAGCACCACAGCTGCCAAGGGGTCAATCTGTTTCTGGATAGTAAGCACAGTTTCAGACATTTTTTGAAAATCGCTTTGAAACTGAGAAGTGAATGTATTATATGGGATCATGGAAGTTGTTATCCCTGCAACTCTAGTACCACCAACACCTATGGCTATTCCTGTAGCAACGAAGAGCGGCACAACTTGGACTGCGCTCTTATGTTGAGCAGCTATCATATCTACAACTGGGATTGGCAGGGGTTCGTTTCCCTGGATCACTCCTAGTTCAGGGAAAAGAAGTACTAATGTGCAAACTCCTGACCAGCTAGCAGGTAGACGATGATATGTCTGAGTGCCACAAAGAATTGATGTGTTTTGGATTATAGGGCATTGTGGCAAAGATGATATATCAAGGGTTATGGTTCTATTGCAGTCTAGGGAGCTCAGCATTTCCACTGACTGAGTCCCAGAGGCCTTAAAGCAGGTTGCCACACCAAAGAGAGGGACAGAGGTAAGGTATGGATTCATGGTGACACTGGAGCCAGGGCAGCTGACAAAGGGTAAGGTAACGTTACTTGGCAGTATCACCGGAGATGCTGTAAGTGACAATTGTGAGTTAGTTTCAGGGGGTACACATGACCAGCACTCTTTAAAGCATCTAGGTCTGGTAACATTAAGGAGTTGGTATGTCGAGGTCAAGGTCTGAAGTAAAAGGTGAAATGACAAGTTAGTACCATTTATGAGGGGTGATGTCAAAGACATAAGGACCTCAGAGGAGTGTTTGATAATCTCCCCTACTTTTTCAATATCTAGGGGCTGGGCAACTGAGACATATTTTCTCTGAATATGGATGGTACTAACTGGGGCCCCAGGCTGATTTTTATGATAGAGTTTACCAAGGACTCTTTTCTCCCACCTGGAATCCCACGGATCTTGTATGTAGAAAAAAAGTGTCTTGCGATGTTAATAGAAGAAATGATTGGTCCATGATCCTAGCATATGCATTTGACAAGACCAATATGGGCAGCCCCCATATTCGTCTGGCCATTTTCTACAATATTCTTCTGTCTGGTTGAAGAGAAAGCAAGTATAGATATCATAATATTTAGATGACATTACAGACACCGGGATGATGGCAATTTGGATTGGTTCTTGGCCTCTAGCTATGGAGCAGTTTCCTGACCCTATTTGGAAAGACTGTTTCATATCTGTGGGGGTTTCTTGAACCTCGAATCTCCAGACATAAGGGCTACCCTGGATAGAAGTGAACAACAGGGGGAGGATGAGAAACCCATGTCTAATCCAGTGAGGTTGAGCTCGGCTGCTGGAGTGGAGTCTCATTTTCTGGGATTGGGGACAAGGTAGACAATCTCGTTGTCCTCTGGAGCTTAATAGAGCACGGTCCTGTTAAGATTGATGTGTATGAAGAAGAGTCATTTTTAGGTGGAAGAATGAAAGGTTTGAGGTGAGAAAGATGGACCCAATAGGAGAGTCCCTCGAGTTTAGCAGCTTATATAGCTGTGCTATATAAGAGATATAACATGCTGAAAGTTGAATGGAGGCCTTCCCATATTCATTTGAATTATTAAGATATAACTCTATGGACATGATGATGTGTTAAGAGTTTAGGGATATATATATCTATCTGCTGGGGAGGACTGACAGTCTGTACCTAGAGGCAACCACCTGCAGGGATAAACAATGCCTAGCTACACTGACACTTTTCCTTTGAAGAAGAGCAGCCTGGAAGTGACACCAAGCTGAGAACAAGCCTACCTGCCTGAGGACTTGGGTTTGCCAGAGACTTTGGTGTCTGAAGTCTGCTGAAGTGTTTATATTATGCTTATGTCTTCTACCTGGAGATTCGGTTTCAATTTTTACCTGTAACTATAAAACCTCAAAATGTCCCTAAGTAAATTGGAGCCTTGATAAGCTACTTGGCCTCTGTCTCCTTTTTTCTCTATCCCTCTTATTTTCCAGGTCCTTTGCAAACCTCCTTTCTGAGAGAACCCAGGCCCATGGAGCTGCGGGCCAGCTCCATTCATATGGCACCCTGACTTTGGGGCTCAGACATGGAGGAAAAATAGAGGACACACTGTCGCAGAGCTCTGCCTAAAAAAAGTAAAGAAAAGGAAATGGATGTGCACCATTCTTCACTGTAGGTAATTGTGACACTAGCGCTAGCCATATTTTTAGAAGTCACTGTGTGAGAATGGTATGGGGCTAGGCTGAATTGGCACTGAACTGGTGTGTGATTCACCTAGGAAATTGACAGTGAATATTGGGTCAAATGTGTCCAAAGTAGCTATACGGAATGCAGACAAGCTGCTCAAAACAAAGGGAGTAAGGGTAGAAAAATAGGCATCTTTCAAAAGAGATAGAAACTCATTGCCCATGGCTTCAAGGAATAAAAGGAATAAACAAGAAGACCTGGGGAAAAAAATTGGTTGAGCCCTTAGAAATAGTAGAGTGGATGGATGTACTCTCCACCTTTGGGCCCTTGTTATGGAAATTATAGAGGAGAATGAAAAGGGAAAGGAAGAAACAGAAAGTGAATGGAGTATGCTGAGCTCAGAGAGCTTGGACACAGACAGTTCAAAGGACTCAGATACAGGAACCGAGGAGGGCCAAAATACTTCCTCAGAAAGCAGATTCGTTAGGTCTCGTGATGAGAGATGGCATTCATAGGCAACATCTGCTTCTTCCCTGATAAGGAGAAGACTCAGGGAGAATCACAATTAAGTAAATTGGCATTTGAAATTAAGCTAGAGAAATTGAATAATGAGTTGAGTGAGTTAAAGGTACTATCAGGCAGAAGGAAGGACAGCTATCTGGAGACAGGCCATTCGCTTTCAGAGAGAGCATTCTGTCAGGCTCGCAAAAACTGGCAGGACACTTTGGGACTGCTAGTTTTTCCCTGTAGTGGAATGGCAGGATCAAAATGACGAATTGTACAAACATTATCAGACCTTGGATTTCAAAGTCATTAAAGATTTAAAGGAAACAGTGAGTCAATATGGTCTAAATGAGCCATTTACTCAGGCACTTTTGGACAATGTTATAGAATTTAATCTAACGCCACAGGACTGGAGAACGTTGTGCAAAACTACATTGCAAGCAGGTAATTTTTTGCTCTGGAACTCAGAATGGCAAGAGATTAGCAAGAGGTCAGCATCACAAAACGCTCAGTCAGTTAATCCAAATAGAATCTAAACATGTTCCTGGGAGAAGGATTGTATGAAGGAAATGCTCGACAAATTGATTATCCCACTGGGGTGTATGCTCAAATTGTGATGGCAGCGAGGAAGGCTTGGATACAATTACCTATGAAAGGTGAGGGTAGTGGGAGTCTAGCTGACATCTGGCAGGGGTCAGAGGAGCCTTTACAAATCTTCGTAGCCGGATTACAGCAAGCTGCAAGCAGAAATCTTGGAGCTTCTTTCTCATGCAGACGTTCCGCTCATTACACAGTTAGCCTATGAGAACGCTAATACAGCATGCAGAGCAGTTATTCTACCGCCCAAGGGTCAAATGGATTTATCTGAATATATTCATCTTTGTGCAGATATTGGACTTTTCTATAATCAGGGTTTAGCTATGGCAGCTGCATTGCAAGGAACTCCTACTATTCCAGATATCCTGGTGCAAAGGCAGGAGAATAAAAGGTGTTATAATTGTGGAATTTTTAATCATTTTAAGAATGATTGCCCTAAGAAATCAGGAAGTACAGGCAGGCAGCAATCAAGTGCCACCCCCAGGGTCTGTCCTCGTTGCAGGAGAGGAAAGCATTGGGCCAAAGATTGTAGATTTATAAAAGGCTTTCAAGACAATACCTGGTCAGGAAATGAGTTGAGGGGCCAGCCCCGGGCCCCCTTCTTAAAACAACAGGCAGCATATGGGGTCATGAGGCTGCTGCCCAGCCAGGAAGATCTGTCTCTGAACTTTTTAGGGCAACCCCAGGAAGCGCAGGAGTGGACCTATATTCCACCTGCCACACAGTACTAACACCAGAAATGGGAGTTCAGATTCTGCCCACTGGAGTTTTTGGGCCTTTGCCTTCAGAGCCTTGGGGATTTGTCATAGGAAAAAGTAACATGATTGTGAATGGATGGCAGATTTATCCAGGTGTTATTGACTGTGATTTTCAAGAGGAAATTAAGATCATGGCTTCCTCACCTCATGGTGTCATTACAGTACCTGCTAATCAGAAAATTGCTCAACTTATTTTGGTCCCTCTGTTTCCAATGCCTTCTAATGTTAATAATGAGAAAGGACAGAGTTATTTAGGCTCTTCTGAAGTATATTGGGTACAATCTATCACTATTAAGAGACCCGATCTTAAATTAATTATTGAAGGAAAAAGTTTTGAAGGTTTAATAGATACTGGAGCTGATGTAACTATTATTAGAGGCCAAGATTGGCCCTCAATTTGGGCTTTGACTTAAACAATCACTGATCTTCAAGGAATTGGCTATGCCAATAACCCAAAATGAAGCTCTAAGCTCCTAATCTGGAGAGATAAGGAAGGTAATTCAGGGCAGATCCAACCTTATGTCATGGCAAATCTGCCTGTTACTCTGTGGGGGAGAGATCTGTTGTCACAGGTGGGGCTGGTCTTGTGCAGCCCTAGTGAGTTAGCTAATAATCAGAGGTCAAAACAAAACACTAGAACATGCAGAGGCCTTAAGCCTCGTTCCAATAGTAAAGGTTTAAAACATTTTCCATGATAGCTACTATCTTGCCTATGCCCCATGCAGACAAAATTCAGTGGATTAATAATATTCCAGTGTGGGTTGATCAGTGGTCTTTATCTCAAGAAAAAATAGAGGGTGCTACTTTGCTAGTATAGGAACAATTGGAGGCAGGACATCTGAGGAATCCAGTTCCCCGTGGAATATGCCTATATTTGTTATCAAGAAAAAGTGAGGTAAGTGGAGACTGTTACAAGATCTAAGAAAGGTAAACGAAACTATGGTGGTTATAGAAACTGTGGACTCCGTCCCCCAACCTTGTTGCTTGGGAGTGACTTGGTTCTGTAAGCAGCCCCAACAGGCTGCAAGCTGGAGTTGAGCATCTGCTGTGTGGAGCAGTCGACTGCAAGTTGGAATTGAGCACCTGCTGTGTGAAGGAGTCCTGACTGCTGCTCCTTAGATCATAGACTTAGCAAGTC
>NW_022196897.1:73090583-73092153 GCF_008632895.1 Mastomys coucha | reverse complement strand
CTGAGTGAATTACAGTAAAGCTCTCTCTCTTATCACTTCTACCTGGCGTCTGTGTCTTTCCTTACTAATTGTTTGCTCCCACAGATAATTGTTCATCCCAGTCCTAGAGCACCCAATCGGGAGACAACAGATGGCGTCTGACGTGTGGCTAAGACTTGAGAGTGCTCTAGGAGCGGTAATGTATCATGGATACAGAGATTTCTAGACAGCTCCCCAGATCTGGGGTAGATGGTTTGAGAATTAGGGATAAGAGCGAAGAGTTTTGCCCCTGGGTTGAAGATAAGATGGGCTAATTTTCTTCTAGAAAATTTAAAAGATATGCACTTACAGTCTTATTTATGAGGCAGCCCCAAGATCTCTTTAACCGGGACTGGGTTGAATTTATAACACTAGAGCTCTCAATTCTAACTAGATTTGATGGGGAGGATTTTTCGCCAAGATGTCGACAGGAGTTCGGCGGGGGCTATTCTGCCGAGGAGACTGGCATGCCAGGTGTCCAGCTGGTTTAGCTGGGGTTCAGGGGGGTCAGCCGGTTCAGGCTGGATGCTCGGACTTGGTTCCGAGGGACTTGAACTGCAGTAGAGGCAGTCTTTCCCCTGGTTTTTCAGCTCGGTGCTCAGAGCTGCTAGAGGTATATGTTTATGTGTTTTCATGTTACATGTGAATTTTGTATCGTGGTGTGAGTGGTGTGAGTGAGAAGTCTTGTCGTGTCTGTATTACAGTGTGTGCGGGGCAGGCGGGCGGGCCCAGGGGAGTGTGCAAGAATCCGGAGCAGCGGCACGGCTACTTGCTGCTCCCTAAGCTCCCAGCCGTGCTGCCCCGACAGCAAGGCCACCCAGGCATCGCTCCGGCGCCCCCGCTTGGCCGTCTGTGGCTACACATCGGTGCTTCTGCTCTTCGCCTTTTGCCTTCCTGGGAGCCGCGCATCCAACCAGCCCGTGGGCGGTGGCGGAGACTGTCTCAGAGGCAGAGGCAAGAGCATCAACTGCTCAGAATTAAATCTGAGAGAATCTGACATCAGAGCCTGGTTCAGAGCCCTCGGTACTGAGCCGAGCCGTGCTCTGCTCTGATGCAGCTTCCTGGTGGCGGAGCCGTGTTTAACCATTCGGTGCAGGACCAAGCACGTAGGTTGCCTGCTGGCTCTGCACTCTGCGGTTCAATGATCCCTCCTGCAGCAGCCTGAGCGCTTGGGTCCCGGTATGAGCCAGGACAGACAGGGGTTACAGCTTACAGGTCCCTTTGGACTACATTTCCCAAAATGCTTTGCGGCGGCCGGCCGAGCCCAGGAGCCTGTGCCTGCTTGCGTGAGCAGCTGGCTGCTGGCTCCACACCTGAGTCCTCTGTGTCCTCCTCTGTGTCCTCCGTCCCGGGCCAGCCCGCGTGAGGTGGAGTGGGCCAGCCCGAGGTGGAGTGGGCCAGTCCGCATGAGGTGGAGTTCGGGGAGGTGGCCCGCGCCTGACAGAGTGAGGTGCACACCCGCTGAGCTGTTCGGTGTGGCATGTGTACAGCCCCTGACGTCTGCACAGAATTGATTCCAAAGAGTTTAGGTTGCCTTAACTCAGAGGCACCT
>NW_022196897.1:73088930-73089766 GCF_008632895.1 Mastomys coucha | reverse complement strand
CCTTAGAGCTAGACTAATGATTGTATTTACTCCTTGGCTTATTAACTACAGTTTTTTAGGCCATTATAACTGAGCCATTTACGTTTAAGTTTTTCTCCAACAGCTTCTGTTTTATACGGTTTTCTAATATACATGCCTACTGGACTTCCTAGTGTTCAGTTACCAAATTATCATTCTTGCATGTTTAATTCTATTCTTTATTAGTCATATTGGGCTCTTTCTGGCCTGCCAAGACTTTTGGCCAAGAACTAATCTATTGACAGAACCCTCATTAGAGAGATTTTGGTTTCTGATCCTGTGGCCCTAGCCAGACAGGATCATGAGAAGATTCACCTATCCAGCCAGACTCTGTGGCCCAAACATTTTATTTCCAAATTATAAACAAGAATGATCCTTAAACTGTGCTCGAAATGTGTTATTTTTTTCTCCAGTCCCACATTTGTGGTCTTCCCCAGAGGGCTGATACCCAATATTTCTGACATAGATTTAACACATTATGCAAAATTTAGACATATGTACATTGATACCTGCTCAAGATTTATTTTCGCTTCCCTGCAAACAAGAGAAGCCTCTAATGATGTTTTTATTCTCGGTTTGTCTAATTTTCAATGCTCTTAGCGTACCCTAAACTATTTTTTACAGATAACGGGCCTTCTTTCACCAATTAAGATTTTATTTTATTTTATTTTATTTTATTTTATTCTCTTCATCTTTCTGAGATTTTAATTGTTGTTTTCATGACTAACTTTGTCTTTTTAGAACAAGGAATGAAATCTACCCCCCAGAGGCTTTTTTAGGTTTGCCTCCGGCCTTGGTCTCCTGAGTGCTGGGACTAC
>NW_022196897.1:73083695-73084012 GCF_008632895.1 Mastomys coucha | reverse complement strand
CCTTATCTTGCTCCTAATTCAAGAAGGACTCTTTTAATCCTTTTCATGTTGGATCTAGACTTCAACAAAGAAGTCAGAGTTTTATGCTTTCAAAAGAATCATAACAGCTCCCAGACTTTGCAGGTTCATAGATATATCTTGGCATTTCTGTGTGGAAGGATGGTGCAAGGGGAATCTAGTCCACTGATTATGAAGTCTACCCAGACAGAGACACATACCTAGTGGCTGTATCTCTGCCAGAGACACGCTTTGGCCCAGTATGCTTGGCCCAGTATGCTTGGCCCACTATGCTTGGCCCATTGAGTCAGGAAGGGCGG
>NW_022196897.1:73079414-73083685 GCF_008632895.1 Mastomys coucha | reverse complement strand
CTGGAGTTGAGCACCTGCTGTGTGGAGCAGTCGACTGCAAGCTGGAATTGAGCACCTGCTGTGTGAAGGAGTCCTGACTGCTGCTCCTTAGATCATAGACTTAGCAAGTCTTATACTTATGTTAAAAGGTTTACCAGATCTTCCTTTCAAGATCTCCTTCTGGTCTGGTGTTAATGGATTCTCTCCTGTTTATGTTATATGGGCAAGTGTCGAATTCCTCTGGGTATGGTTCCCAAGCCTAAGTATAAATACTGAGTGAATTACAGTAAAGCTCTCTCTCTTATCACTTCTACCTGGCGTCTGTGTCTTTCCTTACTAACTGTTTGCTCCCACAGATAATTGTTTGTCCCAGTCCTAGAGCACCCAATCGGGAGACAACAGAAACATTGCAGACTGGACTTCCATCTCCAGTGCCAATTCCAAAAGGATTTTACTAAATAGTTATGGATTTAAAAGACTGCTTCTTTACTATTCCTTAGCACCCTGAGGATTGTGAGAGATTTGCTTTTAGTGTTCCATCTGTTAATTTTAAGGAACCTATGAAAAGATATCAATGGACAGTCCTCCCTCAAGGTATGGCTAATAGCCCTATGCTATGTCAGAAGTTTGTGGCACAAGTCATTGACCCTATAAGAAAAAAAATGGCCAATGATATATATTGCCCACTACACAGATGATGTCCTATTAGCAGAAAAAATTCCTCAGGATGTTCTTTTATGTTATAGAGACTTACAGGTTGCCTTAAATGAAAAAGTACTTCAAATAGCTTCAGAAAAGGTACAAACTCAGGATCTATATAATTATTTAGGTTTCACACTCATGGATCAAGCTGTTATTCCCCCAAAAATAGTTATTCATAGAGGCAAATTAAAAACCTTAAATGATTTTCAAAAATTATTAGGTGATTTCAATTGGCTTCGTCCCTACCTAAAACATACTACAGGAGAATTGAAACCCTTATTTGATATTCTCAAAGGTAATTCTGATCCAAATTCTCTGAGATTTTTAACTAAAGAAAGAATGTGAGCTTTACAACAGGTAGAAAAAGCTATTGAAAATCAATTTGTTACCTACATAGATTGTTCTTTACCTTTGCATTTATTAATTTTCAACACAACTCACACTCCTACAGCATTGTTATGGCAAAAGGCACCTTTCATGTGGATACATTCTAGAATATCTCCTAAACATAATATCTTGCCATATTATGAAGCTGTAGCCCAAATAATGCTTGGTAGAAAGCAAGCACTGACTTATTTTGGCAAATAGCCAGATGTTATCATTTAGCCTTTAAATTTATATCAAGATTCCTGGTTAAAACAATCATGCTAATGGCACTTGTTATACATTCTTGCCTGGAGGACGAGAAATGCCCCACCTCTGTGGTGTCGGGGGCACTTGAGAGTTACAAGATAGCATGTCAGAAACATAGTAGAGAATAAAAGCTAGCCAGAATAAAAGGGAGAGAGAAGATGAGGGAGTGGAGGCTAGCCAGGAGAAAGGGGAGAGAAGAGAGGATATACCCAAGAGTACAGGCCCTTCCACTAGACCTGCGGAAGCGAGAGATAAGGGGAAGGACACCCTGGGAGAGAAAAGTAGAGAAAGAAATGGAGCTTCGAGATGGAAGCTCTTCGAGCCTGATAGCTCTGAGTAATTGAGCCTGTCAAAAGAGGAAAACTTGGAGAGAGAAGCGGCTTGCTATAAGGAAGAGCGGTATCATCTAAATGAGCATTCGCCGCCTCTCCAGAATCTAAAGCGAAAGGGAGATCAGAGCCGCAGAACACTTTATGCTGACCCGCCTGCTCTTCCAGGTGCACCCCTGCTGTGCACTATTGGACGCTGTTCAGATTCCTTTTTGTCTGGAGGAGACAAGAGTAAACTCTTGCTTGCCTTTCCAGTGTTTGAAGATACTGGTGGTGGCTGTGTCTGTGCTCCAGTGGAGTGCACCCCTATCGGGGAGCTTGCTGAGTCAGTCAACAGGTGTGCGCCTGGTGCCAATTTTGCCATTGTGCAACTTGAAAGACTTGCAAATTACACTGGGGAAATTCAGGTTCTCTGTTCTTGCCCGCAGGGCGTCTTCTCCATCTCCCCGGGAGATAACATTGCTCAGTTAATAATCCTCCCCAGCTCACATGATTGTTTCCCCTCTACGGGACTGCCACAGGGCACCGACGGGCTTGGCTCATCTGGGACAGACTTTGCTCATCTGGTAGTTGACCTTAAGACCAGGCCCACATTACAGTTATCCACAGGAGCTGACAAAAGTATTATTTCTTCCAACTGGTGGCCTAAGGCATGGCATGTAACCCAATCTTCCCACTCTTTGCAGGGATTGAGATATGAGGCCAGCCCTGCAGTCACCTCACACACCCTGGCATGGTGTGCACCAGAGGGCCAGACAGGAAACTTTGCACCTTATGTGCTTCTTCTTCCTGTTAACCTATGGGGGAGAGATGTCTTACAAGACTTGGGACTTACACTGACCAATGAGTATTCCCAACAAGCTAAGGATATTATGAAAAGGATGAGATATAGAGAAGGAAAGGGTCTTGGCAGGAGAGAGCAAGGAAGATTGAGCCCAATCTCACAAGAGGGCAATCCGGAAAGACACGGCCTGGGTTTTCCCTAGCGGCCATTAAGGGTTCGATGCCCATACCCTGGCTTATGGAGGAGGCCGTGTGGGTTCCTCAATGGCCCCTATCCTCTGAAAAGCTGAAAGCTGCCACAAGGCTGATTGTGGAGCAGCTGCAGCTAGGTCATTTAGAACCATCCACCTCGCCCTGGAACACACCCATT
This sequence comes from Mastomys coucha, assembly GCF_008632895.1. NCBI lineage: Eukaryota > Metazoa > Chordata > Mammalia > Rodentia > Muridae > Mastomys > Mastomys coucha. The sequence goes on along the minus strand of NW_022196897.1, from coordinate 73,080,889 downwards.
TTTGTTATAAAAAAGAAATCGGGGAAGTGGAGACTTCTCCATGATCTAAGAGTCATTAATGCACAAATGCAGCTGTTTGGCCCTGTTCAATGAGGCCTGCCACTATTCTCTGCTTTACCTAAATGCCATGCACACCTTGCGTGATGGCAGTATTTGAGGCGTAACCTTCAAGGAAAGTCAGTCTCCTGCCTTTGCATTGTCACCTGGCACCCCAAACTCAGAGGTGGCCCAGATATGTCCTCGTACTAGTGTGCTAGGAACTCACCAAGATATCATTTTCTTACAGCTAACAAGAGAAAATTCGGACATTGCTTTCTGACCTTCACCAATGTTTCCAGCTATCCTAGTTTAATGTTTTAAGTATAGAGAGTAATTGAAAGGTTTCTCTCACTCTAAGACATTAGCTGAAAGTTTTAGGTCAAGGTTCTCCTCTGCTTGCCTCCAGCAAGAACCAGAGAATTAGCATAAGAATACCTCAACAGAGAGGGCTCCACCCCTCTTCCTCCTGCTTCACATCTAGCTACCAGACCCTGCTGACCTGGGTGTGTGGGGGTCGTTTTGCCTACGTGACTTCAGTCTAGCACTAGGACTGGGAGAAGAAGGACTTGGACTCACATGCAGGACTAGCACTAGAACTTAGATGGGCTAGGACTCAGATTCATGTATCTCTCGCAAAACACTTGGGCCTGGGGGGATACAACACCAGTTCAGAGGAGACAGCTGCTGTTTCACATAGCCTCAGAGGTGCCTCAACTGTTGAGCTGCCAGATTTTTTTATTTCTCTTTTGCAATGATTGTAAAAGCCTCATGTCATTTTTAAAGAAATACACTCAGACCTTACACACTGGTGTCTAGTGTGTTTGTCAAAAGCCTTTAATCCCAGTACCTGCGAGGCAGGGCCGGGCAGTGGTGTCTCACGCCTTTAATCCCAGCACTTGGGAGGCAGAGGTAGGCAGATTTCTGAGTTCAAGGCCATCCTGGGCTACAGAGTGAGTTCCGCCAGGGCTATACAGAGAAATCCCGGTCCGTGGCACCTAAACAATGGAGAATCTTGATATTGGATATTAAGGATTGCTTTTTTTCCATCCCTCTGTGCCTCCAGGATAGACAAAGGTTTGCATTCACCCTGCCCGCTGTTAATCATCTTGAGCATGATAAAAGATATCAATGGAAGGTCTTGCCTCAAGGACAAGGCATGATAGAGCGAGCCCACCGTACGCTCAAATCATATTTAAAAAACAAAAAGGGGGTATTGAAGAGGCTTTGCCCTCGGTGCCAAGAGTAACTATCTCTATAGTACTCTTTACTCTTAATTTTTTAAATTTGGATGATGACGGGCATACAGCTGCCGATCGTCATTGCTCAGAACCTGACAGGCCAAAGGAGAAGGTAAAATGGAAGGATGTCTTGACCCGTCAATGGAAAGGCCCGGATCCTATTTTAATAAGATCCAGGGGAGCCGTTTGTGTTTTTCC
>NW_022196897.1:73073497-73079072 GCF_008632895.1 Mastomys coucha | reverse complement strand
CAGCAGGGTCAGAGTAGACAAGCTACACCAGCTCCAGGGTACCCAGAGATGGGCAACCTTCCCCAAACACAGTCCAACCTAAGACACGGAGCCCTCAGGCTGGGGGGGGCAGTAATCCTATGACGGGTAAGGCTGCAGGTTTGATGTGGAATGACCTAAGACAGGGGCCCTAGCAGAGCAAAAGCACTCTCTGACTTGCTACATTTGGCCTTCCCTTTTAACTAAAACAAAAGGTGGATATGTGGGGAGCCGTGAAGCTGGAGAGGCATTCGCCATGGCAAGATGGCGCCTACTTCCACTGTCGACTCCTAGTAAACAACTGTTTGCACATGTGCGTAGAGTGAAAAAGATGCCATGTCACGACCCATTCCGGGGCGTTACGTAGGGTAATGAGCGAACAGATCATGGGCAGACACACCATGCTGTGGGCAGACACGCCGCACTGTGGTGTATATAAGCAGTGCGGATTTTGGGCTCGACCCCTTTTTTTCCCTATGGATGAGGACAATAAATGTTGCTGCAGAAGGAACCTAGTGTCCCTGTGTCTTCTTGCTGGTGAGACGACTGCGCGGGCTACAGGCAAGGGACTGTTGAACGTGCACATCACACACTTAAAAACTGGATTTTGAAAACTAAGAGGGGGGGTCTGTTTCCTTCTAAATCTCCAAAGGCACACCTTGCCTTTGTGCTTTTTGTTTTGAAGTTTTTGCAGACTGACATCAAAGGTCAGTCCGCTGCAGATTGACATTGGCATCCTAACACTTCAAGTCCATATGCCATGGTAAGATGGAAGGACCTGCTCACCAATGCCTAGCATGGACCAGACCCTGTCTTGGTCTGGGGCAGAGGGTCCGTGTGTATTTTTTCTCAGAAAGAGGATGGAACACACTGGCTTCCTGAAAGGCTAATATGCCAAGTGGACTCAGATCCACAGCCTTCTTAGCAAATGTGCTTAAACACACTGCTGAAAAGTCTTTTTTCTTTCATTTTCTTTTGTTTTTAAGCTGACAGTTTTTCTGTCAGCTCTGAATTTGCTTCTGCCCGCTTTGATCCAGAAAACTGCTTTCTCCTGAAACTAAATGAACGATTCAAATTTGCTGGCTTACTCCTGGAGCAAGAAGGTTTTGGCTACCTCCACAGTGTTAAAATTCTAAGGGCTAGTGCAACCCCGAAGTTACTAGCCTGACTTATTAATTTGCTTTTGAATTGAGAACTGTTTTCTAGGTAAATGTCTCCCGAGTCAAAGCCAATAATTTGCAACTCAATCATAGTCCTACACTTAGCTTCAGTACCATGGCGAGCAACCTTGCTAGAACTTCTAATATGAAGGCATTCTTCAAAGAGAATGTGGTGACTCATGAATTTTGCAGACAAATAAAGGCATGACTTGACATTAGTTGCACAGAAGGAGGGTGCATTTTAAAAACCTGTGGTCCACGAACTAGGGCTCTAGTAGAAGTCAACCTAAGACAGAAGCACGTGCCAAGTGGCTATGTTTTTGAGAAAACACATAATAAGTACAGTTTTTAGGATTCAAACTAGATGTACATGGCCTTGATGATGGATAAAGATATCTGCCAGTAGATAGTATTTTCCACAAGGTGATATCTATCAAAGCACCATTTCCGTGCAGGATTGTATTATTTGACTATGCCTTAGTCCTGCTTTTTGTCTAATAGAAAAGGAGGAGATGTTGGCTCCCTTCCCCACCCCCCCAACTCTGGCGTAGAGGGCTGATAGCCTGCACCTAGAGGCGGCCACCTGCAGGACTAAACAATGGCCAGCTACAATGACAGTTTGCCTTTGAAGACAGCAGCCTGGAAATGACACCAAGCTGAGAACACGCCTACCTGCCTGAGGACTTGTGGTTGCCAGAGACTTTGAAGTCTGAAGTCTGCTGAAGTGTTTATGTTATGCTTATGTCTTGTACCTGTAATTTGGTTTCAGGTTTTACCTATGACTATAAAAGCTCAAAATGTCCCTAAGTAAATTGAAGCCTTGATAAGCTACTTGGCCACTGTCTTCTTTGTCCTCGATTCCTCTTATTATCCAGGTCCTTTGCAAACCTCTTTTCTGAGAGAACCCAGACCCATGGAGCTGCAGGCTGGCTCCACTCAATTTTTAATCTTGTTACTGTCATATAGTAATCCATAGAATTACAAAGCTTTAAAACACTGTAGGAAAAATGTAGATGTCAAAAGAAATAAAAACACAGAAAAACAGATAGTATAGGAAAGATACATGTCTGATAATAGTTTTCTATTGAAACATCCAATAACTCTTGAATTTTATCAAGAAAGAAATAACAAAGCTGATTGAAAGCTAAGCAAAAATAAATAAATAAATAAATAAATAAATAAATGAAAAACCTATGCAAGAACCTCATTTATAGGAACAAGACCAAATGAGCTTATGTAAGCATGATCCAATCATAGTTCATTATTGGATAGAAAATGTAAAGAAAGAGAGAACATTACATACCTAATAGAATGCCAGAATCTAAAACACCAAGAGCACTAAACTTCACATATTTATAGAAAATCAGGTTTTATTCATAATTAGGGTAAAGCCATTTGAGAGGGCACAACAGACATTCCTACTTTTTGTTATTTCCAGGACTATTTTTATTGTGACTTACAATATTCAAGATATTTTATTGAATGTTTAATGAATAGATCACTCATTTGGTTATCATTTGCTATTGCTTTGGTTTTAATTTGAGGAAAATTTAGAAAAAAATTTGTTGTGCTGATTGATTCATACCTTAAATCATACCTCATGATGTTCAAAGATACCTTTGAAGTCCCTTTACTTCTAAATGTCATACTCACCTGTACTATCAGTGTTCATAGCTTATTTATGGTACACCAAAATAATGTTTTCTGTTCCATGTTCTAGGTAAAATGCATCCATCATCACATCAAATAGTTACCTTATGTAAATAATTCCTTATCATTTTTGGAGCATTTAGAAATGGAAATTCTTTCTTGGTCTCTATTTGAGGATTTGGTACTAATATACACCAGAGTTATTGATTTGTGTAGACTGCTTTTGTGTTTTGTACCTTTACTGAATCACTTTATTTTATTGATTTACAAAGTCAGAAAGACAAAGTGTGAAACAGAGACTGAAGGAAGGACAATCCAGAGACTGCCACACCTGGGAATCCATCCCATATTCAATCACCAAACCCAGACACTATTGTGGATGCCAACAAGTGATTGCTGACAGGACCTTAAATAGCTGCCTCTTGAGAGGCTCTGACAGTGCCAGACAAATACAGAAGTGGATACTCACAGCCATCCATTGGACTGAGCACAGGGTCCCCAATGAAAGAGCTAGAGAAAGGATTCAAGGGGCTAAAGGGATTTGCAGCCCCATAGAAGGAACAACAATATGAACTAACCAGTATGCCCCCCAAATCTCCAGGGACTAAATAAACAAAGAGTACACATGTAGGAATCATAGCTCTAGCAGCATATGTATAGCAGAGGATGGCCTAGTAGGTCGTCAATGAGAGGAGATGACCTTGGCCCTGTGGTGGCTCTATGCCCCAGTGTAGAGGAATGTCAGGGCCAGAAAGCAGGAGAAGGTTGGTTGGTGAGGGGGTGGAAGGGAATGGGGATTTTTCAGAGGAAAAACCAGGAAAAGAGAGAAAACTTGAAATGTAAATTAAAAATATCTAATTTTTTTTTAAAAAAGAAAATGTATAGCTTACTATCTGTAAAATTCAAGCAAATGTAAAAGAAATATGTTAAGTTGATATTTTTTGTCTCCTTTTGTGTTCTTTCTTACCTTTCCTTTTCTTTTTGTTTGTTTGTTTATTTGTTTTATTTTAAAGGTTGGGAAGGGAATTTATTTGGGTCTGGAGTAGAAGATACTGCAGGGAGTGCTTATTCTAGTTCCTGAGATCATGTGTTGCATAGCATCAGCACTGAAGCCCAGATCAGCTTCCTCTACTTAACACAAGGAACAGTTCTATGTGCTTCAAGGACCTGCCATCCCCATAAACAACAGTTAGAGCTTGCTTTTCATGACTACATTATACAACTTCTAGCATTACTTGGAATAAAAATGGTGAAAGTGGGCATTTCTGGAAAGCTCTAGAACAAAAAGCAGCAAATACACTCAAGAGGAATAGATGGCAGGAAATAATTAAACTCAAGGGTGAAATCAAACAAGTAGAAACAAGACAACTATATAAAGTATCAATGAAATCAGGAGCTGGTTCTTTGAGAAAAATTAACAAAATAGATGAACTCTTAGCCAAACTAACTAGAGAGCACAGAGGCAGTGTCAAATTAACAATGAAATGAAAAGGGAGACATAACAACAGAAACTGCTGAGGAAATTAAAAAACACATCAGATCCTACTACAAAAACCTACATTCAACAGAACTGGAAAATCTAGATGAAATAGATGATTTTCTAGATTGATATCAGGTACCAAAATTACTCTAAGATCAGATGAACTATTTAAATAGTCCCATAATCCCTAAGAAAACAGAAGCAGTAGTTAATAGGCTCCAACCAAAAAAAAAAAAAAAAAAAAAATTCCTAAGGGCCAGATGGTTGTAGTGCAAATTTTATCAGACTTTTAAAGAAGACATAAAACTAATACCTCTCAAACTATTCCACAAAATAGAAAATTGACATGTTTAAATTATCTCAAATCAGACAAAGGTTTCAGTACTTCTTGTACTGTGTTAGTTGTTACCTTAAAAAACTGTCATTATTATAATGAGGAACATTCTTTCTATATCAAATTTGTCTTTTATTTGGTGAATAAATACTTAAGATTATCAATTGTTTGTTTGTCAACTATTGAGATCCCCATGTGATTTTTGTCTATCTTTGTGTTATGTGTTATCTAATACCCTTATTGATTACTTTATACTGAATCATCCTAGGATGTTTTGAGTTTGATCATGGTGCATAATCATTTTGTTGTAATTTCTTATTTGGTTTGTTAGTGTTTTATGGAGCATGTTACTATTCTTTTTTTCTTTTTTATGAATTGTTTTAAAGAATATTGGGAATTTACTAATGAAGTATAACATTTTTCCAGATCTACCTCAGTTATATTCAATTTTATACTAATTTTTAATAGTCTTTGTCTTTTAACTAGTAGAATAGATGTTTATATGTATAACATTTTTAGCTCATGTAATCTTTGCTGTATGCTCATCAAGTGAAGACTGTTTATTAATTATTCTTAGTTTCATGTACTAACAAATTAACCTTCAGCAAAAGATTTTGTAGATATCTTTGTAGATATGCATTATTCAGTCTATCTAAATTATGTTGAAACCTGTGATATTATTCCCTATTTTTATTTTATCATAATTTTTTTCTATGGTATTTATGGTGCTCAGTACTTCACATTTATTTCTTTGAGAGGGAATCATTAAATTTGAAAATGAGTCATAGTATTTAGCTGAATAATTAATAATTACACTACCTCCAGATTTGTATTTGTTTTTGAGCTTGGTGTTTTAATACAGCCCACACAGATGCTGGAGAGGTTGTGGAGAAAGAGGAACATTACTTCATTGCTGGTGGGATTGCAAACTGG
>NW_022196897.1:73035270-73073055 GCF_008632895.1 Mastomys coucha | reverse complement strand
AGGTGGACATTTCATTCCTTCTTAAAAGGGGGAACCAAATACCCACAGAAGGTGTTGCAGAGATTAACAATGGAGCAGAAACTGAAGGAAGGGCAAGCCAGCCTGAATATAGCTACCTCCTGAGAGGCTCTGACCGTACCTGACTAATACAGATGTAGAGGCTCACAGCCATCCATTGAATTGAGTACAGGGTCCCCAGTGAAGGAGTTAGAGAAAGGACCAATGGGGCTGAGGGGTTTGCAGCCCCTTAGGACGAACAACAATATGAACTAACTAGTACCCTCTGAGCTCCCAGGGTCTCAACCACCAACGAAGTACTGCACATGGAGGGGTCTGATTGTTCTGGCAGCATGTGTATAGTAGAGGATTGCAAATTTGATCATCAATAGGAGGAGAGGACCTCGGCCCTGTGAAGGTTCTGTGCCCCAGTGTAGGGGAATGCCAGGGCCAATAAAGTGGGAAAGGGTGGGGTGGCAAGCATGGGGAAGTGGGAGGCAACAGGGGTTTGTTTTTGTTGTTTTTGTTTGTTTCTTTGTTTTTTGGAGGGGAAACTGGGAAAGGAGAAATTTACATGTAAATAAAGAAAATATCTAAAAAAAAAAGATGAAAGAAAGGGGAAGAAAAGAATTTATAGGTAAGGGTTGAAAACAATGTTCTGATTAGAATCCGTTATCATCACATGGTGTCCCTGTAGTACTAAATATGACACTGCCCACACTGATTGTTTGTTAAACCCAACAGATACTGCTACATGCTTTGGTGTTATGAAAAGTTATAGTTCAGGGACTAGAAAGATGGCCCAGTGGTTAAGAGCACTTGCTGTTTTTCTAGACGGCCTGGGTTCAATTCCCAGCAATCATACATTGTCCAGGATGTAACTCCAGTTCCAGGGTGTCTAGTATCCTCTTCTGGCCTTTTTGGGCCGTGGTAACTGTGTATCATCTGTATGATACACATACATGTGCAAAATATTCAAACACATAAAATAAAATTATGTCTTGAAAAAGGTCAAAAAAAAAAAAACTTCTGAAGAATACAGTCTTATTGAGTTATCCTTGCAACTGCTTAGTTTACAAACATAGCATATTTTAGCATGCTAAGCTGTATTAGATTTCTATGAAATGAGAATGTTATATTATCTCAATTTTTAATTTCTATATTATCTGGAATATTGATTAAGAGAAAAAGATCTTCACACTATTATATTTAACAATATCAAATTTCTCTACCACATTTCTGTACATACATTTTTCATAAGACATATTTTTTTATATGTCCCAGTGTTGTGTCTGTTTATTGCATTTGTTTGTGAAAGTGATATATTACATAATATATGATTTTATTTATGGAAATTTAAGGTAGTAACAATTATAGAATTATATGACTTACAATGTCTGAATTTAATATTTTGTCTTTTCTATTTTTGTAGTTTTATAAGTATTCATTATACTCTATTAAACTTAATATTTATAATTGTCTTACATCAAAGAGTTTAAGTTATAGCTTCAATTGAGTATAAATATAATGTTTTGAAAACTTATGTACCCATTCATCTGATACTCAAGAAAAATGATGCTTTCTGAATCATTTTGCCTTACCATAATTACCAATTAATTGAAACATTTCACATCTTGTATTTCCAGTGAGAGGAAATCAAGTTTCAAGGAATTAAAATTTAAAACAAAATTTCAAAGTCATGTCATAATATTTAATATCTCTGATTATTTTCTCACTAATGATCAAACAATTTAAAAGAGAGTTTCTATGTTAGAATTCAAAATAAGACCCTAGAAAACTTAATTTATTTCATGAATATTGATCTGTATTGTGTTTTCTAAGATACTAATTCCTTTATGATGAAATAATTTATTATGTTTCTATTTTAAACCAGTAGGTAATTGGTGAATATTCCCCTGGGGTAATCTCTTGGGCATTCATCATCATTTGTTTAAGTAGATATAAACATTCTACATTTACCATATTGTTTGAACTAATAAACATGAAGTTGTTGGCTCCACAGGTAAGATAAATTTTAGTTTGCTTGTAGAACATTTTAAGATGATTACAATATTGGACCATAAACAGTTCTACCATAGTTTTTGTATTATATGTAGTGTGAAATCTTTTAATTACTTATTATTGATTGCATGGTTGAATAAAATATATTTATCCATACCAGATTTATATCAAGTTTCATCAAAATCAAAAGAAACTTCCTTTGAAACATAAAAAAAGTATTGACTTATGCATTTGACTATATATAAGAATGTTCCAAATTTAGTAGTATTTATTCTCCCCAAAATAACAAACATTTCAAAGAATTAATAAAAAATGTCACCATATATGGCAAGCATACACTCAATCCAACTACACTCATTAGGACTTGTACTTTGATAGAATAAAGTATCAATAGTCTTATAATGTAGAATCCACTTTTATTTCCTAATTATTGCTGATGTTTGTCTGGTCTCAAAAGCTTGAGAAAAACGATTACAAGAACAATATTTTCTTTCTCAATTCCTCTGTGAATAATGGGAATTTTTATGTAATTTGTAGGATGAACCAATGATGATTTTTCTGGTGTCTATTAAGATTGTTGTTTGTAGATATAGTTGTAACATTTTAAAGTATTTCACTTTTTAAATTATAAAATAATTACAGCATAAATTTTCCTTTGATTTCCTTTCTACAAATAGTCCCATATAACTCTCCCTGTTTCTTTTTTAAATTAATGGCTACTTTAATTCATTAATTGCCATTACACACACACACACACACACACACACATATATAAATGTACATACATACATACATACATACATACATACATACATATATACATACAGGGATATGATGTATATGCATATATTGCTAAAACATAATAAGCACAACACTTCAGTCTTTATATATGTTTTCAAGGCTGACAATTTAATAATGTTTTGTAGTAGTTTTAGTAATCAGTTCTGCATTTATACACCAGGGTAGGTAACCTGCAGCTCATTATGGTGCCCAAGATAACATCAAATTCAAAATAACTCTACCTCTTCACTCTTCAGAGTGTTAGAGTATCAGGCACTGGATACCACATTTCACGCTCTTATTAAATTCTTCCAGAATGCCTTGTTTTTATTTTTATAATTCTAAATCCTCCCCTTTTGTATTTATCTAAACCAACAAACTTAGTTCTATCTTAGGAGAGATGTTGTTCTATGTCCAGGTAGCATAGTTTTTACAATTTTATTAATTGAAAATAAGTTAAACTCACTTTTATGTAGCAAACTGAATCATAGTTATCTGTATCTGAGTCTGATGGATATGGATATATCAACAGATCACATTTATACAATCTACAAATAAAATATAATTCATGATTAACATAGTATTGAAATACTCTGGTAAGATAACAGAATGTATATTCATAATAAAAATAATAGTATAGATGAAGAATTAAATATTTGACATTGTTCTTTAATCACATATTTTTTGATAATATTATTTTAATATATATTTTTTATGATCTAATACTGGATACTTTCTAAATAATTATACATTATAAAAAAGTCATTCTGTATTTATCCTGATTTATTGCATTGTGTGGTATATTACAGGGCCTTTTTTGAAAACATATTCCCTGATTTAGTCATTCTACTTGACCATTAATCATTATGTACCTTACTTATTCAAATATACATGTATTTTATAGAGAAGCAATTTTTGAGAGAAAAACCTCATATCTAATATTACACATGGATTGTGTTCATGAACTACAAAAGAATACACATTTTAAATTCCCATGTTCTATATTCTAATCTAGAGATAGTTATCTCATTGAAGTGATATAAAGTATTATGCTGAGCCTAATAGTTTCTTGTGATAAGTAGTTACATTAAAATTAGATTTTATAGAATTTGTCTATGATTTCTTCTAAAAATATGCCTGTATAACATATATCCAAGCTTATTTATTTCAAAATTCTTGGTAAAAACAATATATATATATATGTATATATATATATATATACATACATACATATATGTATTTCATGCATATATATACATACATATATAACCATATGAGCAGTCAGTATGATACAAATAACTACGATTCAGTTTGCTACATAAAAGTGAGTTTAACTTATTTTCAATTAATAAAATTGTAAAAACTATGCTACCTGGACATAGAACAACATCTCTCCTAAGATAGAACTAAGTTTGTTGGTTTAGATAAATACAAAAGGGGAGGATTTAGAACTATGAAAATAAAACAAGGCATTCTGGAAGAATTTAATAATAGTGTGAAATGTTGTTATATAACCATATATACATACATATATAACCATATGACTGCTCATATGGTTATATATGTATGTATATATATGCATGAAAATAAATGAAAACATTTTGTGCAGAATTAATGCTATTATACACGTCAGGATTCATCATTCTCATTAAGAATCATTTTAGCACCTACACATCTTTTATTTTAAAGTGTATAGGTATGCTATACTATAACTTACCTAGACTCCGTAAATCTCATCATCTATCCTTATGAATACAGCATTGATATATTTTAATATTTCCAAATAAATTTTCATGTAATTGTCTATTAATGTGCTTTTTTGTCATTTCAATATTCTCCCTTGATGATGTTTTGTTACTTGTATTACATTCTTTTTTTATTAGATATTTTCTTTATCTGTCATATGATATCTCTTTCCCAATTTCCCCTCCAAAAAAAAATTAAAAAACAAAAACAAAAACAAAACCCTGTTCTCTTCCCAATCCCCTGATCACCAACCCACCCTCTCCTACTTCCTGGCCCTGGTATTCCCCTACACTGGGGCATAGAACCTTCACTAGGCCATCTCCTACCATTGACGACTGACTAGACCATCCTCTGCTATACATAGGCTGCTGGAGTCATTAGCCACACAATGTGTACTCTTTGGTTGGTGGTTTAGTCCCTGGGAGCTCTAAAGATACTAGTTAGTCACATTGTTGTTTGTCCTAAGGAGCTTTCTCTAGCTCCTTCATTGGAGACCCTGTATTCAGTCCAATGGATGGCTGTAAGCCTCTACTTATGCATTAGTCAGGAACTGTCAGAGCACTTCAGGAGACAACTATATCAGGCTCCTGTCATCCAGCACTTGCTGGCATACACAGTAGTGTCTGGATTTGATGATTGAATATGGGAAGGATTCCCAGGTGGAGCAGTCTCTGAATTGTCCTTCCTTCAGTCTCTGCTCCATAGTTTGTCTCTGCAACTCCTTTCATGGGTATTTTGTTCCCCTTTTAAGGAGGAACAAAGTATCTACATTTTGGTCTTCCTTATTATTGAGTATCTTGTGGTTTATGGATTATAGTTTGTATATTCCAATCTTCTGGGCTAATATCCACTTATCAGAGAGTGCATACCATGTATATTCTTTTGTGATTGGGGTATCTCACTCAGGATGATATTCTGCAGATCCATCCATTTTCCTAAGAATTTTGTAAATTCATTGTTTTTAAAAGCTGAATAGTACTCCATTGTGTAGATGTACCACATTTTCTGTATCCATTCCTCTGTTGAGGGACATCTGGGTTGTTTCCAGCTTCTGGCTATTATAAATAAGGCTGCTATGGTAGAACATGTGTCATTATTACATGTTGGAGCATCTTCTGGGTATATGCCCAGAAGTGTTATAGCTGGGTCCTAAGGTAGTACTATGTCCAATTTCCTGAGGAACTGATGAATGATTTTCAGAGTGATTGTACCAGCTTTCAATCCCACCAACAACAAAGAAGTGTTCCTCATTCTCCACAACCTCCCCAGCATCTTACCTGAGGTTTTTATCCTAGTCATTCTGACTGGTATGAGATGGAATCTCAGGTTTGTTTTGATTTGTATTTCCCTGATGACTAAGGATGTTGAACATTTATTTCTTTAGGTGCTTCTCAGCCATTCAGTGTTCGTCATTTGAGAATTCTTTGTTTAGCGCTGTAGCACATTTTTTAATATGGTTATTTGGTTCTCTGTAGTCTAACTTCTTGAGTTCTTTGTATATATTGGATTTTAGCCCTCTATCAGATATAGGATTGGTAAAGAATTTTTTTCCAAATTTGTTAGTTGCCATTTTGTCCCATTGACAGTGTCTTTTGCCTTACAGAAGCTTTGCAATTTTATGAGGTCCTATTTATCAATTCTTGATCCTAGAGCATAAGCTATTGATGTTCTCTTCAGGAAATTTTGCCCTGTGCCCATGTGCACGAGGCTCTTCCCTACTTTCTTTTCTATTAATTTCAGTGTATCTGGTTTGAAGTGGAGGTCCCTGATCCATTTGGACTTGAGCTTTGTAAAAGGAGATAAAAATGCATTGATTTGCATTCTTCTACATGCTAACCACCAGTTGAGCCAGGACCATTTGTTGAAAATGCTGTCTTTTCCCACTTTATGGTATTAGCTCCATTGTTAAAGATCAAGTGACCATAGGTGTGTGGCTTCTTTTCTTGGTCTTCAATTATATTCCATTGATCCACCTGCCTGTAACTGTACTAATATCAGGCAGTTTTTATCACAATTGCTCTGTATTACAGTTTAAGGTCTGGGACCGTGATTTCACCAGAGGTTCTTTTATTGTTGACAATAGTTTTTGTTATCCTAGGTTTGTCTTGTTCTAGATGAATTTGCAAATTGCTCTTTCTAAGTCTGTAAAGAATTGAGTTGGAATTTTGATGGGGATTGCAATGAATCTGTAGATTGCTTTTGGCAAGATGGCCATTTTTACTATATTAATCCTGACAATCCATGAGCATGGGAGATCTTTCCATATTCTGAGATCTTCTTCAGTTTCCTTCTTCAGAGACTTGAAATTCTTGTCATACCGATCTTTTACTTGCTTAGTTAGAGTCACACCAAGGTATTTTATATAATTTGTGACTATTGTGAAGTATGTTGATTCCCTAATTTCTTTCTCAGCCTGTTTATCCTTTGTGTAGAGGAAAGCCATGGATTTGCTTGAGAGAATTTTATATCTAGTTACTTTGCTGAAGTTATTTATCAGGTTTAGGAGCTCTCTGGTGGAATTTTTGGGGACACTTAAATATATTATCTTATCAACAGCAAACAGTGATAATTTGACTTCTTCCTCTCCAATTTGTATCCCTTTGATCTCCTTTTGTTGTCTAATTGCTCTGGCTAGGACTTCAAGTACAATATTGAATAGGTAGGGAGAGAGTTGGCAACCTTGTCTAGTCCCTGATTTTTGTGAGATTGCTTCTAGTTTCCAATTAGTTTGATGTTGGGTACTGGTTTGCTGTATATTGCTTTTACTATGTTTAAGTATGGGCCTTGAATTCCTGATCTTTCCAAGATTTTTATCACGAAGGGGTGTTGGATTTTGTCAAATGCTTTCTCAGCATCTAAAGAGATGACCATATAGTTGTTTTCCCTTGAGTTTGTTTATATACTGAATCACATTGATGGATTTCCATATATTGAATCATCCCTGCATCCCTGGGATGAAGCCTACTTGATAATGATAGGTGGTCATTTTGGTGTGTTCTTGGATTTAGTTTGTAAGAATGTTGTTGAGTATTTTTTATTGATATTCATAAGGGAAATTGGTCTGGAGTTTTCTAGCTTTGTTAGGTCTTTGTGTGCTTTAGGTATCAGAGTAATTGTGGCTTAATAGAACAAATTGGGTAGAGGACCTTCTGTTTCTGTTTTGTGGAATAGTTTGAGGAGTATTGGTATTAGGTCTTCTTTGAAGGTCTGATAAAACTCTTCACTAAACCCATCTGATTCTGATTTTTTTTTTTTTTGGTTGGAAGACCATTTATGACTGTTTCTCTTTCACTAGCAGATAGGGGACAGTTTACATCATCTATCTGATCTTGATTTAACTTTGGTACCTGATATCTGTCTAAAACATTGTCCATTTAGTCCAGGGTTTTCAGTTTTGTTGAGTATAGACTTTTGAAGTAGGATCTCTTGATTTTTTGAATTTCCTCAGTTTCTGTTGTTATGTCTCCCTTTTCATTTCCGATCTTGTTAATTAGGATACTGTCTCTGTGCCTTCTAGTTAGTCTGGATAAGGGTTTATCTGTTATGTTGATTTTCTGAAAAAACCAGCTCCTCACTTGGTTGACTCTTTCTATAGTTCTTTTTGTTTTCATTTGGTTGATTTCACCCCTGAGTTTGATCATTTCTTACCTTTGACTCCTCTTGGGTGAATTTGCTTCTTTTTGTTCTAGAGCTTTCAGAAGTGCTGTCAAATTGATAGGGTATTCTCTTTCCAGTTTCTTTTTGGAAGCACTTAAAGCTATTCATTTTTCTTCTTAGGACTGCTTTCCTTGTGTCCCATAAGTTTGGATATGTTATGGCTTCATTTTCATTAAACTCTAGAAAGTCTTTATTTTACTTATTTCTTCCTTGACTAAGTTATCATTGAGTAGAGTGTTGCTGAGCTTCCACATGTATTTGGGATTTCTATTGTTTATGTTGTTATTGAGGAGCAGTCCTAGTCTGTAGTGATTTGATTGGATACAAGGATTTATTTCAATCTTCTTGTATCTGTTGAGGCCTGATGTGTGACCAATTATATGGTCAATTTTGGAGAAGGTACCATGAGGTGCTGAGAAGAAGGTATATCCTTTTGTTTTAGGATAAAAAGTTCTATAAATATCTGTTAAATCCATCTGTTTCATAACTTCTGTTAGTCTCACTGTGTCTTTGTTTAGTTTCTATTTCCATGATCTGTCCATTACAGAGAGTGTGGTGTTGAAATCTCCCACTATTATTGCGTGTGGTGTAATGTGTTCTTTGAGTTTAGTAAAGTTTCTTTTATGAATGTAGATGCCCTTGCATTTTGAGCATAGAAGTTCAGAATTGAGAATTCATCTTGGTAGATCATACATTGGATGAGTATGAAGTGTCCCTCCATATCTTTTTTGATCACTTTAGGTTGAAAGTCAATTTTACTCGACATTAGAATGGCTACTCCAGCTTTTTTCTTGGGTCCATTAGCTTGGAAAATTGTTTTCCAGCCTTTTATTCTGATGTATTGACTGTTTTTGTCACTGAGGTGGGTTTCCTGTTGGGAAAAAATGTTGGGTCCTGGGAGCTCTGAGGGTATGGGAATGCCAGGGTCAATAAATGCGAGAGGCAAGCATGGGGGGGGAGCAATAAGGGTTTGTTTTTGTTTTTATTTATTTGTTTGTGTGTTTGTTTTTTGGAGGGAAAACTGGGAAAGGATAAATCATATGACATGTAAATAAAGAAAATATCTAATAAAAAATGAAAAAAAAAAATATTGGGTCCTGTTTATGTACCCAGTCTGATAATCTATGTCTCTTTCTTGGGGAATTGAATCCACTAATATTAAGAGATATTAAGGAAAAGTACTTGTTGCTTCCTGTTATTTTTGTTGTTAGAGTTGGAATTCTGTTCATGTATCTATCATCTTTTAGTTTTGTTGGAAGATTCCTTTCTTGCTTTTTCTAGGATATAGTTTCCTTCCTTGTGTTGTAGTTTTCCATTTATTTCCCTTTGAAGGTCTGTATTTGTGGAAATATATTGCATAAATTTGGTTTTGTCATGGAATTCTTTGGTTTCTCCATCTATGGTGATTAAGAGTTTTGCTGGGTATAGTAGCCTGGGCTGGAATTTTGTTCTCTTAGGGTCTGTATGACATCAACCTAAGATCTTCTGGCTTTCATAGTCTCTGGCAAGAAGTCTGGTGTAATTCTGATTTTGTAATGATTTAATGCCTTTATATGTTACTTGACCTTTTTCCCTCACTGCTTTTAATATTCTCTTTTGTTTTGTTTTGTTTTGTGCATTTGGTATTTTGACTATTGTGGCAGGAGGAATAAGTTCTATAGGCTTCTTGTGTGTTCATGGGCATCTCTTTTTTTAGGTTAGGGCAGTTTTGTTTTGTTTTGTTTTGTTTTGTTTTATAATTTTGTTGAAGATTTTTACTGGCCTTTTAAGTTGGAAGTCTTCACTCTCTTCTATACCTATTATCCATAGATTTGGTCTTCTCATTGTGTCCTGGATTTCCTGGATGTTTTGAGTTAGGAACATTTTGCATTTTGTGTTTTCTTTGACTGTTGTGTCAATGTTTTCTAAGGTATATTCTGCCCCTGAGATTCTCTCTTCTATATCTTTTATTCTATTTGTGATGCTTGCATCTATATTTCCTCATTTCTTTCCTGGGATATCTATCTCCAGATTTGTCTCTCTTTTTGATTTCTTAACTGTATCTACTTCCATTTTTAGGTCCTGGATGGTTTTGTTCAATTCCTTTACTTGTTTGGTTGTGCTTTCCTGTAATTCTTTAAGGGATTTTTTGATTCTTCTTTAAGGGCTTGTACCTATTTACCTGTGTTCTCCTGTATATCTTTAAGGGAACTTGTATTTTTTCTAGGATGACAACCACAAACACACATACATACACACACACACATACACATATACACACACACACTCACACACACACACACACACACACACAGTTTATATTCAAGTTCTGTACATAATCACAAATATGAGTGTTCATTTTCCAAAATCTAGTTCATTTTGATTAACAAATCATCCCCAGCTTTATCCATTTCTTTCACATGATTGGTTTCACTTTTAGTTGTGGATAGTACAATTTTATTCTTTTTTTCTGGACCTCCTCAATATACTTTTTTTTTTCATTTTTATTGGTTGTTTTATTATGTATATTTCAAATGGTATTCCCTTCCTATTTTTCCCTCTACAAGCCCCTCATCCCTTCATCCCTCCCCCCTGCCTCTATGAGAGTGCTCTCCCACTGGCCACCCAAGCCAGCCCTACCCAGTGGCTTAGCATTCCCCTTTCCTGTGTCATCAAGACTCCACAAGACCATGTGGCTCCCCTGCCAGTGATGTCAGACAAGGAAATCTTCTGCTACATACCCAGCTAGAGCCATGAGTACCCCCTGTGTACTCTTTGGCTGGTGGTTTTGTCCTTGGGAACCCCAGGAGTCTGGTTGGTTGATAGTGTTGTTCTTCTATGAGGTTGTAAACACCTTCAGTTCTTAAAGTCCTTGCCCTAACTTCCCCATTGGGGTCCCCAGGCTCAGTCCAATGTTTAGTTGTGTACATCCACATTTGTATTGGTCCAGCTCTGGCAGAGCCTCTCAGGAGGACAGCTATAACAGGCTCCTGTTATTAAACACTTCTTGGGATCAGCAATAGTATCTGGGTTTGGTGTCAGCAGATGGGATAGATCCCTAGGTGGGGCAGTCTCTGGAGTGTATTTCCTTCAGTCCCTCCTCCACTCTTTTTCCCTGAATTTACTTTTGACAGGAGGAATTCTAGATTAATACTTTTGAGGTAAATGTTTGACCCCATCCATCAACTGGGGGTGGTGTCTATCAACTATATATGGTCTCTATAGGTTCTTTCTCCCATTTGTTGGGTATTTCAGCTAAAGTTCTCCTTGTTGGGTCCTGGAACCTCTTGGGTCCCTGATATCAGGTACTTTTCTAGTGGCTACCTCCAGTTCCCCCTTCCCCACTGTACACACATACTTTCAAATTCCTAACCTTCTATACTTCTCCTCATCTCTCTCATGTCTGAACTGGCTCTCTTTTTCCTTTTCCTTCCTGTCTCCCTGCCAGATCCCTCTCTCCCTCTACCTTGCAGAGATTATTTTCTTCCATGTTCTAAGTAGTATTGTAGCATCCACACTTTGGTGTGATCTTCTTTCTTCTTGGCTTTCATATGGTCTGTGAGTTGTATCATGGTTATTCAGAGTTTTATTTGGCTAACATCCACTTAGCAGCAAGTACATACCATGAGTGTTATTTTGTAACTGGGTTACCTCACTCAGTATGATATTTTCAATTTCCATCCATTTGTCTGTGAATTTTATGAAATCATTGTGGTACACGATGGTAGGATATGTTGAAGGAGGGAGAGGCAGAAGGATCATGAGTTTGAGTCCAGCCTGGGCCACAAATTTTTACTCTGTTTTTGTATCATATGTCTTATATCCCTTCAAATGCTGATGGACATCAAGGCTGGTTCTATTTCTTAGCCTTTGTGAATAGTATAGTAGAAAACATAAATGTACAATTACCTCTGTGGTAGAAACTGTAAACCTTGAGATACATGATAAGGAGTGGAAGAACTTTGATCAGATGACCATACACATTTAATTATTTTCTGAAACATTATATAAATTTCCATTGTGGTTCCATGTCTTCTCATACCCACTAGACCACTGTAGTAGTCTTCTTTTTCCAGTACTTGCTACCATTTGTTTTCTCATGGATAGTCATTTGATTGTGTTAAGAATGAATCTCAAAGCACTTTCAGTTTGCATTTTTCCTAAGAATGTTGCATATTTTCAACTACTTGTTGATCATTCCTCTTTCTACATTTCTTTCTTTTTTTCTATTTGAGAATTATTTATTCACTTCTTTGGCCCACTTTTATGGAAGGGTTGATTAATTGGAATTTCCTTATGGTAATTCTGTATAACTTTTAGATATTAAAATATCTTGTGTGACAAATATTGGAGGAAATACTGTTTCATTCTGATGACTATTTCCATGGTTGAACAAAGCTATTTAATCTCTTGCAATTCTTATGGTAAGATTAAAGAATTATATGCCATGTTATGATAGTTGCTTCAGAATGTTCTTACCTGTATCTTGAGGGGTTTCTTCTGTATTTTCTTCAAGTATTTCTTACTGTCATTCCTAAAATTATGATATCTGACACATTAATAATTAATTTTGAATTAGTAAGAGATTGATTGGTACCTAATTTCATTCTTCTACCCATAATCAACACTTATTTTTTACCATCCATTGAAGAAGATTGTTTCTAATGTTTGTTTTGAAATCTTTGTCAAAAGTTTCTATGTTATATTTATTTGTGTTATTTCTATGTTGTTTTCCATTCTACAGTTTGCATATGGATTTTTGTAGTGGAATACACTGTCTTCGATCTAAAGGTTTGGGGCTGTATTTTGAGATCAGGTATTGATATAGCTTTACAATTATTTTCTTGCAGATCATTTTGTGTTATTCAAACAGATTCCTTCCACTTCCCATTTAATTTAGTAGTGTTTTATGACAGTCTGTGAAGAATTTTGGTGTTAATTGCATTAACCAACAGGACATTTTAAGAACTGTATCCTTATCCACAATATTAAACAGCAGTATTGCTATTTCATTGTATTTAAGTGGCATATATGACTACACTATGTACATATATGGTACAACCATTTTCTCCTATACCACTGATTGGTGTAAATGGATTACTATATGTTCATTGAATTACATATTATCTGTTGTTGTCATAGTACTATGGACCATAGACTGAGTTTCTTCAACATTGATGCATGAGATTCCAACATGAAGAACATCACAGAAGCTACTTCATTTGTCCTCAAGGGACTCACAGACAATAATGAACTTCAGATCATTCTATCTTTACTCTTCTTAGCAATTTACCTTTTCACTCTAATAGGAAATGTAGGACTTTTATTTTAGTCATTGGAGATCCCCAACTCCACAACCCTATGTACTGTTTCCTCAGTGCATTGTCTTTTGTAGATGCTTGCTATTCTTCAGATATCACCCCAAATATGTTAGTAGGTTTTATGTCTAAAAGCAAAATTATTTCACTTCCTGGTTGTGCATCACAGATGTTTCTTGCTGTTACATTTGGAACCACAGAATGCTTTCTTTTGGCAGCAATGGCATATGATCGATATGTAGCCATTCACGACCCACTTCTGTATGCAGTGAGCATGTCTCCTAAAGTTTATGTGCCACTTATCATTGCTTCTTATGCTGGTGGAATTCTGCATGCTATTATCCACACAGTGGCCACTTTCAGCCTGTCTTTCTGTCTGTCCAATGAAGTCAAGCACATATTCTGTGATATACCTCCTCTACTTGCTATTTCCTGCTCTGCAACTTATATAAATGAGTTCTTGCTCTTCTTCTTTGTGAGCTTCATAGAGCTAGTCACCATCCTGATCATTTTGTTTTCCTATGCTTTTATCTTGTTGTCAATTCTGAAGATGAATTCAGCTGCAGGGAGAAGAAAAGTCTTCTCTACATGTGGTTCTCACTTCACTGCTGTGTCTATTTGTTACGGCACAAGCCTCTTCATGTATGTAAGACCTAGTTCCAACTATTCCCTGGAGCATGACATGATAGTGTCTATATTTTACACCATTGGGATTCCAATGCTCAACCCCATCATTTACAGTCTGAGGAACAAAGATGTAAAAGAGGCAATGAAAAGATTTTTGAGAAAAAATTTCATATTAAACATTGAATTAAAAAATTAAATGTTCTTTCTGGGATTCTTATACCATAAGTTCATAAAAAGATGTTTTTGTATGTTTATATTGTATTTTTACCACTATTTAATTCTTTCAAACAAAAAAAAAATCATTGTGGATTCTTGTACTAGGTTAGCAGATGTACAATGTCCTGTGTCTTCCTTTCATCTCAGCATAGAATTACCTTGTCACCTGTGATTTGTATGTGCTCTTGGGATTCAAACTCAAATCCCCACACATGCATGGTGAGCATTTCACACACTGAGCCACCTACTACCACTTCAATGTTTGAATTTTGAAGAACATTAAATTCTATTAATTTTTATTTTAAATTATCATTATTTGAATCACACAGTTCTTATATGTTCTCTTTTTAAATAAATACTGATTACACTTGAACTTGTACATAATATTTACATGTCTAAAGATGTGCCATCTCTTGGTTACTTATAAAATCTGTGCTCCCAGATATTTTAGACACAGTCCTTTACTAATATGCTGCAATGATTGTAGTAGCTTGTTAGGACTATCACAGCAATACAATAAACAAGACCTAGTTTGTGCAAAACCTTATTTTTTCTTTGTCTAGATGTTAGAAATATAAAGCCAAAAATTGTGAAGTGATAAATTGCTCTTAGGTTTTTCTGCTTGTATTGTACATGTTTATATTTTCTTATTACCTCTCTTGTAATTTGCCATTATATGAGTTTTTTTTATAATTTGTCTTTATAAGAAAAGATCTTTACCAATCCTACATCTGATAGAGGGTTAATATCCAATATATACAAAGAACTCAAGAAGTTAGTTACCAGAGAACCAAATAATCTCATTAAAAATGAGATACAGAGCTAAACGAAGAATTCTCAACTGAGAAATACTGAATGGCTGAGAAGCAACTAGAAAAATGTTCGACATCCTTAATCATCAGGGAAATCAAAACAACCCTGAGATTTCACCTCACAACAGTCAAAATGGCTAGGATAAAAAACTCAGGTGACAGCAGAAGCTGAAGAGGTTATGGAGAAAGAGGAACACTCCTTCATTGCTGGTGGGGTTACAAGTTGGTACAACCACTCTGCAAATCAGTTTGGTGGTTCCTCCTGAAATTGGACATAGTACTACCTGAAGACCCAGCTATACCACTCTTGGGAATATACCCCAAAGTTGCTCCAACATGTAATGCTCTATCTACTATGTTCAGAGCAGCCTTATTTATAATAGCCAGAAGATGGAAACAACCCAGATGCCCCTCAACAGTGGAATGGATACAGAAAATGTGGTACATTTACACAATGGAGTACTACTGAGCTATTAAAAAATGAATTTATGAAATTCTAAGGGAAATGGATGGATCTGGAGAATATCATCCTGAGTGAGGTAACCCAATCACAAAAGAACACACGGTATTCACTCACTCATAAGTGGATATTAGGCCACAAGCTCAGAATAGCCAAGATTTAATCCTCAAACCACAAGAAACTCAAGAAGAAGGAAGACCAAAGTGTGGATGCTTTGATCCTTCTTAGAAGGGGGAACAAAATACCCATGCAAGGAGTTGCAGAGATGAAGTATGGAGCAGAGACATAAGGAAGGACAATCTGGAGACTGCCCCACCTGGGAATCATTTTCATATACATTCACAAATCTCAGACACTATTGTGGATGCCAGCAAGTGCTTACTGACAGAAGCCTGATATAGGTGTATTCTGGGAGGCTCTGCCAGTGCCCAACTAATACAGAAGTAGAAACTCACAGCTCTATGTTGTATTAAACAAAGGGTCCCCAATGAAGGAGTAGAGAAAGGACCCAAGGAGTTGAAGGGGTTTGCAGCCCCATATGAGGAAGAACAATATTAACTAACTAGCACACTCAGAGCTCCCAGGGACTAAACCACCAACCAAAGACTCATAGCTCCAGCTCCATATGTAGCAGAAGATGGCCTAGTCAGTCAATAATGGGAGAAGAGGACCTTGGTCCTATGAAGGTTCTACACCCAAGTGTAGGGGAATGCCAGGGCCAGGAATTGGGAGAGGGTGGGTTGGTGAGCAGGACTAGGGGGGAGGGAACAGGGTTTTTTTCGGAGGGGAAACCAGGAAAGGGGATATCATTTGAAATGTAAATAAAGAAAATATCTAATAATAATGAAAAACCAATAATAAGTATATTAGCTTAACAGCCATCAGAAGACTTCGCTATACCTAATGACATTTTAAAGACTGTGTCTGTAAACTCAGCAACATTCAAACATTATGTCCCTAGTTTGAACACTGAATTCTATGTATGTATGTGTATGTTCAAACATTTGTACATATATGGTATGTATTCATGTGGTCATTTTTTTAATAACAAATTATTTTCCCTCTCTATTGGAAAAATTCTAAGTTCTGAGGTTTACAATTCTATCAGTTTCATGTTTATATATGACTAGCTTGGTTATATATATATTTAAATGTCATCAATACAGATGATGTTTCTCTTGTTCTGAATCTTCTAAGGAATGAATGTGCTTTTATTTTTGATGTTGTTGATGTTGTTTTACTATTATGAAGAAAATAAATCTAATTCTTCAGTACCTCAAGAAAAGAAAATCAATATTTGTGAGGATTATATTGAAACTCAAGAACAACAAAATTAAAGTATGCTTGTCTAAAGTTCATCATATGGTAAATTTTCCCATCCCTGCATAAACCTCTTTCTACTACTTTATACTGTCCATGGTCTGGACTTTACTCAGGTAATAGTTCAGTAAGGTTTTTTAGAAATAGTATCATCCTTTATTGCTTACATCCAAAGATAAAAGCACAGAAAATATTATTTAACCCTAGTCAATACAACTAGTTTTGACAAAAATCTTTCTGTGATCATAGAGGAAATAGGTATGGGAATTAGGGCATAGTGAATATGATATTAATGAGAAGGCCATGTAATTAGATTGGCATTTAACAGCTTGATATAAATGTATGAATGTAGTGGTGGTTAAAGTAGGGGTTATCTTTAATGTGAAATGTCCCAGAGAGGTGAAGATGGGAAGAAATAGAGGAAAAGAGCAAATTTAGATATAAAAGATATTTGTAGTTGTTTGTACAGTAGTAAAGGGTGTTTACATATGAAAGAATTTGAAAACTGAGCATGAAAAGTTTGGACATTCAGATGTTCTGAGGTGAAGGTGTTTGTGGTAACATAGTAAGGCTCAGGAGGGAAGAGAATAGAATTAAGAGTTATAGGAGGAAGCTGAAGTTCAGAAGGAACAAGTTTTCAGGGACCCAGAAGTGCTTAAGAAACCTACTTGATGGTTGAGTCCCTGGGAGCTCTGAGGGTACTAGTTAATTCATATTGTTGTTCATCCTAAGGGGCTGGAAATCCTTCAGCTCCTTTGATCCTGTCTCTAACTCCTCCATTGGGTCTTGGACCTGTGAAGATTCTGTGCCCCAGTGTAGGGGAATGCCAGGGCCAATAAGTGGGAGAGGGTGGGGTGGCAAGCATGGGGGGGGAGGCAACAGAGGTTTGTTGTTGATTTTGTTTGTCTGTTTTTTGGAGGTGAAATTGGGAAAGGAGAAATCATATAACATGTAAATAAAGAAAATATCTAATAATAAAAAAAGAAACCTACTTGACTTAGCAGACTTCTTACAGATAGGAAGCCAGGAAACAGGGGGGATTTCAATAGGAGTGCTGAGGAGCATGCAGGAGGAATGATAAATGCCTTTAGAACTAATGGAATGAAGCCCATGGGTTACCTCAGCCACATGGGTAGGACTCTGTGTGACACAATGCCAGGACATGTACCCTGAGGACTTTATGTTGCTATGGCGTTCTACTCTGTTCTGTTCTTTCTCTGCTCTGTTTGTTGCTCTCACATCTCTCTTAATCTAAGAATTATCTGAAAACTATAAGGGGACTTCAAGTCTCTCATTGCATAGTATTTCTGGCATTCATAGTACTAATGCTTGAATTTTTTAGGCTTTGTTGCTGGATCAGAGTAATGATTCTTCCACCACCCTAGAGAAGAATAAAGAATTGTAAATCATCAACAATGACTACCACCCTTAGAAAATATTTGGAAAAATAAAGGGTTTAGTGAAGCTAGCTAGATTAAGATTAATTTTACTACTGGATCTAATGTTAAAAAAAATAAGGGAACAATATGAGGTTCAGAAAGCCACATGCATTTTTATTTCTATTTTGTATATGTTTTCTTTATTTACACTGCAAATTTTAACCCCTCTGAACCTCCCCCCCATATCCCATCCACTCTCTCCCTACTTACTAACCCACCCTTTCCTGCTTCCTTGTCCTGACGTTCCCCTACGCTAGGGCATCAATCGTTCATGAGACCAGGGGCCTCTCCTTTCATTGATGTCCCACAAGGCCATCCTCTGCTACATACGTGGCTGGAACCATGGGTTCCTCCATGTGTACTTTTTGGTTGCTGGTTTAGACCCTGGGAGTTCTGGGGTACTGGTTGGTCCATATTGTTGTTCCTCCTATGGGGCTGAAAACCCCTTCAGCTCTTTGGGTTTTTTCTCTAGCTCCTCCAATGGGGACTTTGTTCTCAGTCCAATGGATGGCTGTGAACATAAACTTCTGTATTAGTCAAACACTGGCAGAGCTTCTCAAGAGACAGCTATATCAGGCTCCTGTCAGTAAGCACTTGTTGGCATCCAAAATAGTGTCTAGATTTGGTAACTATATATGGGACGAATCCCTAGGTGAGACAGTCACTGCATGGCCTTTCCTTCAGCTTCTCTCCAAAACTTTGTCTCTTTATTTCCTTCAAAGGGGACATTTTGATCCCCCTTCGAAGAAGGACTGAAGTAGCCATACTGTGGTCCTCCTTCTTCTTGAGATTCATATGGTCTGAGAATTGTATCTTGGTTATTCTGAACTTCTGAGCTAATATCCACTTATCAGTGAGTGCATGCTATGTGTGTTCTTTGGTGATTGAGTTACCTCACTCAAGATGATATTTTCTAATTCCGTCCATTTGCCTAAGAACTTCATGAATTCATCATTTTTAATAGCTGAGTATTACTCCATTGTGCAAATGTACCACATTTTCTGTATCCATTCCTCTGTTGAAGGACATCTGGGTTGTTTCTAGTTTTGGGCTATTGTAAATATGGCTGCTATGAACATAGTGCAGCATGTGTCATTATTACATGTTGGAGCATCTTCTGGGTATATGACCAGAAGTGGTATAGCTAGGTCCTCAGGTAGTGCTATGTCCAGTTTTCTGAGAAAGAGGCAAACTGATTCCCAGAGTGGTTATTCCAGCTTGCAATCACACCAGCAATGGAGGAGTGTTCCTCTTTCTCCACATTCTTGCCAGCATCTGCTGTCACCTGAGTTTTGACTTTAGCCAATCTTACTGGTGTGACTTGGAATCTCAGGGTTGTTTTGATTTGCATTTCCCTGATGACTAAGGATGTTGAATATTTCCTTAGATGCTTTATGGCTATTCAATATATCTCAGTTGAAAATTCTTTAACTCTGTTTTCCATTTCTTAATAGGGTTATTTGGTTCTGTGGAGCCTAACTTCTTGAGTTCTTTGTATATATTGGATATTAGCCCTCTCTCTGATATAGGATTGGTAAAGATCTTTTCCCAATCTGTTGGTTGCCTTTTTGTCTTATTGACAATGTATTTTGTCTTACAGAAGCTTTGCAATTTTATGAGGTCCCATTTTTAGTTTCTTGATTTTACAGCATAAGCCACTGATGTTTTGTTCAGAAATTTTTTACCCTGTGCCCATGTTTTCGAAGCTCTTCTCCACATTCTCCTTTATAACCTTCAGTGTATCTGGAAATCAGTTTGTCAATTCCTCAGAAAATTGGACAGAGTATTGCCTGAGGACCTAGCTATACCACTCCTGGGCATATACCAAGAAGATCCTCCAACATGTAATAAGGACACATGCTGCTCTATGTTCATAGCAGCATTATTTATAATAGCCAGAGCTGGAAATAACCCAGATGTCCCTCAACAGAAGAATGGATACAGAAAATGTGGTATATTTATACAATTGAGTACTAGTCAGCTATTTTTTTGTTTTGTTTTTTGTTTTTTGTTTTTTTTTTCGAGACAGGGTTTTTCTGTGTAGCCTTAGCTGTCCTGGAACTCACGCTGCAGACCGGGCTGGCCTTGAACTCAGAAATCTGCCTGTCTCTGCCACCCCAAGTGCTGGGATTTAAGGTATGCGCCATCACTGCCTGGCAACTACTCAGCTATTAAAAACGATGAATTCTTGAAATTCTTAGGCAAATTGATAGAACTAGAAAATATCATCCTGAGTTAGGTAACCCAATTGCAAAAGAGCACACCTAGTATGTATGAGTTAAATAAAGGACTGAAGGAGTTGAAAGGGTTTACAACCCTATAAGAAGAACAACAATATCAACCAACCTGATCCCCAGAACTCCCAGGGACTAAGCCATCAACAAAGGTGTACACATGGTTCCAGCTGCATATGAAGCAGAAGATGGCCTTCTCATGCATCAATGAGAAGGGAGGTCCTTGGTCCTATGAAGGCTTGATAGATGCTCCAGTGTAGGGGGATCAAGCATGGGGAGGTGGGAGTGGGTGGGTGGAGGAACATCCTCATAGAAGCAGGGGGAGGGAGGATGTGATAGGGTGATTCAGGGAGGGAGGGAAACAGACATAGGGGATAACATGTGAAATATAAAGAAAATATCTAAAAATAATTAAAATAAAACAAATTTAAACATCATGAGTTATGGTAAAGCTTGATAAATTAAATTAAAGATTAAAATGAATACAAGGAAAATGGACTTTGTAATTACATTGATCCCGAAGTTATTCAAAGTCAATAAGGATATTGTCTTCTAGCATGTAGATTATATTTGTAAATGTGTGCCTACACAAGAAAAAATGTTTAACACTTCTTAGATAATTTTAGAGTAAAATATAAAACATAAAAAATTTAGTTTGTATAAAAAAGGCCAAATAACATATAAAGACAGACCTATCAGAATTACACCAGACTTCTCAACAGAGACTCTAAAAATCAGAAGATCTTGGACAGATGTCATGCAGACCTGAAGAGAACACAAATGCCAGTTCAGGCTACTATACCCAACAAAATTCTCACTCATCATAGATGAAACAAAATATTCCATGACACAACCCTATTTAAACAATGTATATCTAGAAATCCAGCCCTACAGAGGATTCAAGAAGGAAAACTCCAACACAAGGGGAGTACCTACACCAAAGGAAAAACAAGAAATTAATCATCTCACAACAAACTAAAAATGTGAGAATCACACACACACACATATAATACTACCTCCAACAACAAACATAACAGGAAATAACAATCATCTATCTTTAGTATCTCTCAACATCAACAGACTCTCAATTCCCCAATAAAATGACTTCAGCTAAAAAATTGGACACACAAGCAAGATGTAACATTTTGCTGCATAAATGAAATAAACTTCAATCACAAAGACCACATCTACCTCAGAGTAAAGGTCTAGGAAAAAAATTTCAAACAAATGGTCCCAAGAAACAAGCAAGATTTGATACCCTAATATCCTATAAAATAGACATTCAATTAAAAGTTATCAAACAAGATGAGAAAGGACACTTTATATTCATTAAACAAAACATCCACCAAGATAAAAAATCTCAATTTTGAACATCCAAATGGAAGGGTATCCATGTTCATAAAAGAAACTTTACAGCTGGACAGTGGTGGCACATGCCTTTAATCCCACTTGGGAGGCAGAGGTAGGCAGATTTCTGAGTTTGAGGCCAACCTAGTCTATAGAGTGAGTTACAGGATAACCAGGGCTACACAGAGAAACCCTGTCTCAAAACAAACAAATGAACAAACAAATTTACTAAAGCTCAAAGCACACATTGCACTGCACATAATAATAGTGGGAGACTTCAACATTCCCTTGGCAGCAATGGAGGGTCATTGAAAAAGAAACTAAACAGAGACACAGTGAAACTGATAGAAGTAATGAACCAAATAGATTTAGGAGATATACACAGAGTATTTCATCCTAAAACAAAAGAATATACCTTCTTCTCAGCAGCTCAAGGTGCTTTTTCCAAAACTGACTATATATTGGTCACAAAACGAACCTCACCAGATACAAGAATATTGAAATTATTCCATGAATCCTATTAGATCACAACAGACTAAGAAAAAGAAAATAAAAACAATGGACAGATGGCTTTAGTATAGAATTCTACCAGAATCTCAAAGAAGAGCTAACACTAATACTCCTCAAACTATTCCACATAATACAGACAAAACGAAAACTATAAAATTCATTCTACAAAGTCACATTTACTGATACCTAATCCACACAAAGCCTCACAAAGGAAGAGAAATACAGACTAAATTTGCTTTTGAATATCAATGCAAAATACTTAATAATAAAATAGTTGCCAACTAAATCCAAGAACACATCAAAATCATCATGAACAAGATCAAGTAGGCTTTATCCAAGGGACATAGGGATGATTCAATATAAGAAAATCCATTGTCCTTCCTTCAATCTCCGCTCCATTGTTTGTCTCTGCAACTCCTTCCATGGATATTTTGTTTCCCCTTCTAAGAAGGATTGAAGCATCCACACTGTGGTCATCCTTCTTGAGTTTTATTGGTTTGAGGATCTTATCTTGGGTATTCCTAGTTTCTGGGCTAATATCCACTTATTAATGAGTACATGCCATGTGTGTTCTTTTTGTGATTTGGGTTACCTAGTTCAGGATGATATTCTCCAGATCCATCCGATTCCCTAAGAATTTCATAAATTCATTGTTTTTAATAGCTGAGCAGCATTCCATTGTGTAAATGTACCACATTTTCTGTACTCATTCCTATGTTGAAGAACATCTGGGTTGTTTCCAGTTTCTGGCTATTATAAATAAGGCTGCTATGAATATAGTGGAGCATGTGTCCTTATTACATGTTGGAGCATCTTCTGAGTATATGCTAAGGAGTGATATAGCTGGGTCCTCAGATAGTACTATGTCAAATTTCCTGAGGAATTGCCAAACTGATTTGCAGAGTGGTTGTACCAGTTTGCAATCCCACCAGCAATCTCCACAACCTCTCCAGCATCTGCTGTCACCTTAGGTTTTGATCTTAGTCATTCTGATTGGTGTGAGGTGGAATCTCAGGGTTGTTTTGATTTGCATTTCCCTGATGACTAACGATGTTACCCTCACCTAATGTCTGTGCCACCCTCCAAGCAGAACCATTGTTCATTGAAACACTTGGTGAATGATTTTATGGATAGACCATCTTAATACCTATACGATTTCGTAAAAGAATATAACCTGTTCTCTGTGGGCTGAGAATGTAGTCATTCACTCAAGTCAAATAGCTTTGACCACAGCAGGAATTCTGTATCCAAAATCAAGCCTACAATTCATTTCTTGGTGCAGCAGCAGAACTGTCAACTCTCAGCTTAGCTACGATGGAGGTAAAATCCTTTGGTGATGTGAGGGTCATTGAAGTACAGACTTATTACAATGAAATTCAATGTCTAAAAATTGTTCTTATTTTGGGCTTGTACCACAGTAAGAGCCAAGATTTTAAACTCTACTAAATATAAAACAAACAAAAAGACTTTATATATTTATGTTCATTTAAGAAAATACTAGTAGTGATGTATTATTTTGAAGTATGCAGTTAATATGTTTGGAGTTATTTAAAATTTATACTGAGAAAAATGTATTTTCACTATTTCTGTAGATGAGCATCTACATAAGTCTGTTAAATTGATTGTTGTTTTATATCAAACAACATTTATAATACTTATTTTTATTGTTATAATATTTTGTAAATTTTAAGAAATATAACAAAAAAGATATTGTGGGTATTGAAGGGGGGTGTCTGGGAGGAGTGGGGGTACAAAAGGGAAACAAGAATGTAATTTAATTCTATTTACTTAAAATGTTCATAAATGTTAACAAATTCAGATAAATTGAAATCATGTAACTTTTCTCATCATAATGCAATAAAACTTAAAAAAAATAGTGAGTAGATTGCAACAACATGAATAGTTATTATTGCATAAAGTATACTGATTCTTGGCAGTTGTTAAGTAATGTTTCATATCTATCTTTTGAAAAACTGTTCCAAAATTGTTTATATATTCCTCATTCTTTTTTGTGTGTTTTTACTATTGTGTTCAGACCCTTTTGTATACTTTGAAAAGTTGGTATATTCACAATAAATTCCTTATTCTGCACAGAAAGTTTTTATTTTTCATTTGATTTTGACATAGTTTTGGAGTATAGGAATCTGTGTTGGCATCTGTTATCTTTTGTAACTTAACTTTCATAATTGACTCAAATCCTTATGGCTTTTAAAGTCTCTTTTGACAGATCTGTTGTTCTGATGGGCCTTCCTTTGTATAAAGGTTATTATTTTTTCCTTCTTTTGCACATTTATTATTTTGACTGTTATATGATTTGGTGAGTTTTTGTCATGTTTCCTTTGAGGTTTGTACAGTTATTTCATAGGAAATTTTTCTTAAATTTTGAAATTTTGACTATAATGTCTACAACATTTTTGAATGTGGTACATTTCCTTTCCTTCTGTACCTTTGATTTGTAGATCTTGTCTTTTTATGATTTCACAGAATCCATGGCTGTTCCTTTCATTGACTTTAAGATATAAATTTATTTATTAATTAATTAATTTATTTATTTTTGGACTGAGTGATGCAAATTCTATCATATCTTAAAGACATAATCATCTATCATCCAGTTTATCTAAGCTACTGTTATGAATTTCATATACGCTTTTTATTTGACTCAATGAATTTCTTTTTCATGGTTTCAGGTTTGCTTTTCTTTAAAACATTTGTATATTATATTATATTTTAATATCAAGAATTTTCATTATTTTATTCAACAATTTGTTTTATCTTGATCCTAGCTTTTATTCATTTCCTCTCTCAAATCTTTGAAATATATATAATTGTTATTTATAAATCATTATCTTGTGTTTCATCTAACCTGAAATTTTTATGAGGATATTAATTTTAGAAGTGGTTCATATGGTCTTTAATAAATCACATTTTTTTTTCAGGAATGAGACCCAGATATCTGGACTTTGATTATCAGAAGTGTTTCTCATTATAAAAACTTGGTCTCACCTTTATACATCGAGTGCTCAGAGCTCCGTTCCATTTTACCTCAACTTGTCAGACTTTATGGTTCTGCTAATGGCATTTGCTTTCATTCTTCAGACAACTCAGTGATGATGTGTGAAAGACTATCTCAGTCTAGGTGCATTTTTCTCACTATTTCCTCCATCAACTTTAAAATTTCGGGTCTTTGAATGAATGACTAAGGAATAACAGGCCCAGCTTGAGAACCAACCTATGGCAAACACCAGAATTGGTGCATACTCTGTTATGCTTCCAGACAGGAATCTAGCATGGCATGTCTAGGAGTCGTCTGAGTGGCTCCACTCACCAGTTGAATCACAGATGCAGAGACCCACAACCAAGCATTGGATGGTGCCTGGGGACTCTTGTGGAAAAGTTGGGGGAAAGAATTGAGGGCTCTGAGGGATAGAAATTCCTCAGGAAGTTGACTCCACCAGAGTCAACTAAGCTGAATTCTTGGAGCTCTTGGAAACTGAACCACCAATGAAAAAACATACACAGACTGGACCTACGTGCCCATACACATATATAACAGATGTGCAGGTTGGTCTTCATGTGGGTCTGGAACAAATGAAGTGGTGGTTATCTGTCTGTCTGTGGGACATGTTCTTTAGCTTGGGTTTATTGTTTGGTCTCAGTGGGAGAGGATGCATGTAGCCCCACAGAGACTTGATGTGCCATAGTTGGAGTATATGTATGGAGCCTCCAACTTCTCATAGGAGAAGATAAGGGTGTTGGAGAGGAATTGATGTAGGGAGTTACTTGGAAGAGGGGCAGTGATCCCAAGGTAGAGTGAATAAAATAAATTAAATTAAATTAAATAAATAAATTAGATCTAGCATTCAGGTCATCGATACATTTGGGTTTGTATTTTATTAATGGTGAAATATAAAGATTTAGTTTTATCTAAGAGTACAGTTTTATGATCTTGAGGGCTTAAGAGTGGGAAATCTGGTCCATTCCCTTGTAGTTTGTAGCACTCAGCTGAGGTTTTCCTGCCCTCTATCCTGGGTAGGATTGCAGAGCTGGTCCCAGTGGCCTGAACAGGAGAGAGCAGTCATGCTGACTGACTCAGGTACCACCCAGTTCTAGTCCATGAAAGGAATGGTCCTCTTGATTCCAAAGCTACAATATCTCCATGATGCAGGGAAACAACAGGATATCTAAGAAGAGTCCCAGTAAGGATCTAGTACTGATAATGTAGCAGAAGCCAGATAATTCAAAGCAGACTGATGACTCTGCAGTGAACATTTGCAAGAAAAGCATTTGAGGTAGAATTATATACTGTGTAACACACCAGGACAGAGTGTAGCTGTCATGGTAAGATGTTTTGTTTGTTTGTTTGTCTCCCTGGAGGAAGAGGTTGCAAGGGCAGAAGACCAATGTAGAAAGAGAGATGAGTAAGATTGAAGAACATGGCTAAATATGCAAACGACCAATAAAACATTTAAAAATATAATATAAAATACCAATAAAAGAAAAAAGGAAAGAAAAGAGAAAAAAAGCATAGTTTTAACACAGTAAAAACTTTAGGTGGTATTCAAATTATTCAAGTGTTTTAAAAACATACCTTTGTGTTTTAAGCACAAAGCAAGTCAACATTTATATAGTGAAAAAGAACTAAGATGAAAGTAAAGAATGAAGATTTGTTAATTTTATTGTATTGACTGGAAGAAATAGCAGAAAGATAAGTCATGCTATCAGTTGGTTTCTGGAATACAGACTTAAAAAATGAAACAGAAAAGAAGATAACCAGAATTTTGATAAAAATAACTATAAATGTATATTTTATGTGCCTGACATAATTGTTGTCTCTGAGACTTACTGCCTCCATCTTCTAACCTAGGCCTAGTCCTGAAGGCTTCTAGACTTTGTACAATCTAAACTAG
The DNA here is from genome assembly GCF_008632895.1 of Mastomys coucha. NCBI lineage: Eukaryota > Metazoa > Chordata > Mammalia > Rodentia > Muridae > Mastomys > Mastomys coucha. Next base: position 73,045,684 of record NW_022196897.1, on the reverse strand, counting down.
GCCTAGAATGTTTAGAGCCTCTGAGGTTTACTGCTGAAGAAGCTCACCTTTTCCTGTGTTTCTGAACTCTAACTGGCTGGTTCCCATAAGCTTTTTTTGGCTCAAAGTCTTCTCCAAAGTGACTGATTCAATCTGTCTTCTCTCTTAGATGCTCCTGAATTGATCTGCTTAGCCTTATACTAACTTTGGTAACATGTTCTAGTATTCTGGATACTTATTCTTGGGCTTCACTCTTCACCTGTATTTAGATTGTTCTTCCTCTGCAACCTCTCTCTCTATAACTATCTAGGTTATAGAGACTGCCTCCCATTTCTTTCTCTGCACTGACCTTGAAGTAACTTCCCTTTCATTTCTCTTTTCATGAGTTGCATATATCCTATTCTATCAAAACTTTCTCTGATTTGTTACTGTGCCTGCCACTCAATTAGACATCACTTTCAAACATGGGTGTTTTCTTTTTCTACTTTTTATTTATTTAAAATACACTTGTTGCCCTTCCAGGTCCCCACTTCCACAGTTGTTCATCCCATTCCTTTCCCCCCTTATCTGAGAGGATATTCCTCCAACTACAGTCTAAGAATAAAAATATCATGTGTTTTGCAGGCAAATGGATAGAACTAGAAAATATCATACTGAGTGAGTTAACTCAGACCCAAAAGGATATGCATAGTATAAGTGGATATTAGCCAAAAAGTGCAGGCTACCCAGGGAACAACTCATAGAATTTAAGAACTTTAACAAACAGAAAGGCCAAGTGAAAATGCTTAATTCCCACTTAGTAGGGGGAAGAAAATAATCATGGGAGTCAAAGGGAGGGTGAGATTTGCATGGGAGGTGGGAGGGGGAGAGAAAAAGGAAAACAGGATCAGGTATGGGATGAGGGACCAGGAGATAAGCCCAGTAGGCCAGCAGAATGAATGGAAATATGCAGCTTCAGAAGGTGGGAGGTTGGGAGACCCTCTAGAAAGTAACAGAGACTTGTGTGGTGAGAGACTTGTAAGACTCAATGGGAGTTACATTAGATGAAATGCCCAACAGTGGAGATAGGAAACTCAAAGAATCCACATCTAGTTGAAAGACAGGGCTTCAAGAGGAGAAGTGGTGTTACTAACCCACAGTCAAAATCTCTGACCCAGAAGTGTTCCTGTCTAAAAGAACTGCCGGGTGCCTCCTTCTACAAATTATGTTTACCTTCATTGTTTGAAATTAAAGATGTGTATTAAGGTCTGACCCATACAACAACTACAAACAGATTTTCTCAGTAAGTAACATAATCTTAAGGTTCATAGCATAATCAAATTTCTTGCAAAAAGTGACATTGAGTGTCTGTTTTTCATGAATAAATTTGGTAAACATTTAAAATACATACTTAATTATAAATGAAATCAGTCTTTTTATTATTCATCATTTCCTTCTTTGATAACTGCTGTGCGTATTTATTTGAAAACAGGTATGTAATCATAAAAAAAATCTGATTAAATTATCCCCTCCCTGACCAATACAGGACTGAGCACAGCGACCCCAATGGAAGAGCTAGGGGACTGACTGAAGGAGCTGAAGGGGATTGCAACCCCTTATAAGAAAAACAATATCAACTAACTAGACCACCCAGAATTCCCAGGGACTAAACTACCAACCAAAAAATATACATAGAAGGATCCAGGACTCCAGATACATAGCAGAGGATGGTATTATCTGACATCAATGGGAGGGGGCGGGATGCTTAAGGCCCCAGCTTAGGGGGATGCTGGAGGGGTGAAGTGAAAGTAGGTAAATGGGTAGAGGAGCACTCTCAAAGAGGAAAAGAGAAATGGGGGATGAGGGATGGGATGGGGGTTTGTGGAGGGGTAACCATTAAGGAGGATATCATTTGAAATTTAAATTAATAAAATGATTAACTAAAAAGTCATCCCCTCCAAAAATTTAAAGAAAGTTATATTTTGATACACTGTTATACAATGCCAAACAAAATAATTCTGGCATACTGGTAACATTTAAATATGATAAGATAGGGATATCAATTTTATTTATGAAGTAGGAAAATTCTTTATTCCATTCTACTCATGTCACATGCCTTAATATGAAAAATAGTAGTGGTTTGGCTTTAAATACATTACTTTTCATAAAATGAAATAAAATGATGGTTAGTGGTGAGTTTTTATAAAATTAGATACTGTAAGAAGGGGAAAATAATGAATAAGAATGCTTAAATGGGGGCAGAGATTGTGTTGACCAGGTGCAAGAAAAAGTTTTGAAAAAATATGGAAATTCACAACTATAGAATCTTCTTATAGTATTCAATATGCATATTGAATCAGTGTGTTTACTTTAGTTTCCTGTAGAAATTCTTATTTGATTTATTTTACAGCATACTAGAATTTATGCCTTTGAATAATGAATTTAAAAATTTATGGCTACATTTTTATTACATTAAAATGTAAGCCCTTTTATGGTGGCTTACATTTTAATTCAACCTCTCCAGAAGGAAAAGTGGCTCTGTGAGTTGGAGGGATGCCTCATCTAAAAAAGTCATTTCTAGAGCAGTCAGGCATATATAGATATACTGTCTCAGCAAACAAATAACTGCAAAAGAAAGAAAGAAAGAAAGAAAAAAGAAAGAAAGAAAGAAAAAAAGAAAGAAAGATAGATAGATAGATAGATAGATAGATAGATAGATAGATAGAAAGTGAGAAAGAAAGAGAGAAAGAAAAAGAGAAAGAAAGAAAAAAGATCAAGCTAAAGAAAAAGAGAAAATGTCTATGGCTTAAGTTGAATATGTCTAAAACCACCAGAGGTGATTAGTTTGTTAGGAGTATGTTAAGAGAAATTGAGCAATAGCATTATAGCTGGGGAAGAAGGGAACCAAAGCATGACATATTAAATTTAGACTAAAGGAAGAGGACTTATTACAACTAAAAATGACAAAATTCTAAAGAATAGACTCCTAAAGACATGAATGCTATTGAAAATTCAAATAATTTAATAACAACAACATATATCCATCGTATTTTTAATATACCTGTGTTTGAATTCATCCATAGCTATGTAAATGATAGTCCTCATTGCTATTTTTAGCAAACAGTAACTAAATAGTAATAACAACTTAACTATAACATTTTGGAACATGGGCACTATTCACAAAACTCGGGAGTGCTTTTCACTGTAAAATACAGATTTACAACAGACATTATTTTTAGTGTTATTAAAATTTAAAATGCACTTTGTTCATGAAGAAATTTCTCTCAAAAATTTTTTTCATTGCCTCTTTTACATCTTTGTTTCTCAGACTGTAGATGATGGGATTCAGCATTGGAATCACAATAGTATAAAATGTTGACACAATCATGTCATGTTCCAAAGCATAGTTAGAACTAGGTCTCACATACATAAAAAGAATTGTCCCATGATAAATGGACACTCCTGTAAGGTGAGAACCACACGTAGAAAATATCTTTCTCCTACCTTCAGCAGAATTCATCTTAAGAATTGCGAAGAGTATGAAACTGTAAGAGACCAAGACAATCAGGATGGTGATAATCTCAATGAAACCTACACAATAGAAGAGCAGAAGCTGGTTTATATTTGTGTTTGAACAAGAGATAGCAAGCAATGGAGGAATGTCACAGAAGACATGCCTAATTTCATTGGATGAACAGAAAGAAAGGCTAAAGGTAGCCACTGTGTGTATAGTAGCATGCATAATTCCACCTGAATAACAAGCTATGATAAGAGGTATGTAGACTCTAGGTGACATTTTCACTACATACAGAAGTGGGCTGTAGATGGCTACATAGCGGTCATAAGCCATTGCTGCTAACAGGAAGCATTCTGTGGTTCCAAACGTAACAAAGAGAAACATCTCTGTCACACAACCAGAGTATGAGATAGATTTATCTTTTGAAAGAAAATTGACCAACATCTTCGGAGTAACCACTGTGGAATAACAGGCATCTAGGAATGATAAAACACTTAAAAAACAGTACATGGGATTGTGAAGCCTGGAATCTCCAATGACTAGCAAAACAAGTCCTAAGTTGCCTATAAGAGTAAAAAGATAAATCACAAGAAACAAAAGAAATAACAAGACTTGAATGTCAGCATCATCAGTAAAGCCTGTTAGTACAAACATGGTGATGTCTGTCACATTGTTCACTTGAATTCTTTGTACAGTGTAACCTGGTTGGTGTCTCGACATTTCTGACTCTTACAATGTATAAAGTCAATGCCTTTTGAGAACTGTGTGTACAGTCACATCCCCCGCTTGTGTTTTAGAAATTCATAATGAGCACTTTCCCTTTGGAGACTGGAGCTGTAATAAAGAAGTTGAGAATAAGTAGATGCATTATTGAGTTAAAAATTAATTGAAAATAGTTTGAAAGCCTTGTTTATATATGTGATTTCATAGGGTAGAAAAGAGGAAGAGTTGTGGAAAATTTGGATAGATGAACCATTTTTGTCAAGTGAAATTATATGACTAATATTGGTGAAAATATTATAGAACATACAGTCAAACTATCAGACTAAATCATGTTCAGTGAAATGAAGTGAATTAAAAATTATAAACATGAATACTCTGGTTTCTCTTCAGATCGTATAAATCTTTAGCCTTTTACTAAAGATTTCCGTGGAGAGGTACAACTCTGAGTCTTAAGCCAATTTTTTGAGGCCTTGTTTCAGCAAGGTTACTTTAAAAAAAATTATAAACATGAAAATTTCATGTTTGCCATAAGATAATTTGTCTAACTATAGCTTAAGAATGATGTACATATATTTTATAGAATATAAAGCCTTATGTACAGTTGTTGAATTCATACATTTATAAAAATAAATTTAGCCTAAAAGAAATAAAAAGAAAAAAGTCAGTTTTTTACATTTTTTGCTGTGCTTTTCACAGTTAGAATCAGCAAATTTAACCTTAATAATGCTCATTATTCTTTGCTAATTTTTCTCATTTTTTTCATGTTACATTTTGTTCACAATTATCAACATGAATATTTATCATGTGTTATACACAGGGTCTATCAAATAAGTTTCCTCAGTGTCTGAGTCATAGACAGTGAACATTAGATCATTAGAGTTTAACAGAGAAAATTGAATGAGCATCAATTAGTGAATATGAGATCATAGAACATGGAGTGAATTTCTCTTAGATATCAAACTCACTCAGGGCTGCCTTTCTTTTGACAATTTCTCATTTCATTCACTCATGATGAACTATGATGAACAGAAAAATTTATTTTCACTTTTCTTTCTTGAAATGAACATTGTCTCTTACCTCATTTTATTTATTTATTTATTTACTTACTTACTTATTTTTTTGCGAGACAGGGTTTCTTTGTGTAGCCCTGGCTGTCCTAGAACTTACTCTGTAGACCAGGCTGGCCTCGAACTCAGAAATCTGCCTGCCTCTGCCTTCCAGGTGCTGGGATTAAAGGCATGTGTCACCACTGCCAAGCTATTTTTTTTAACCTTTGGTGATTTTTCCTTTATTTTTTTTAAATTTAATTTATAATATGGGAGATCTCACAAGGCTAAAATGTGTGCACAGAAAAATTCTATCTTCAGGCCAGGCATGGTGACTCATGTCTTTAATTGTAAATCTAGGATTAACCTCTGTGTGTTTAAATAAGTATAGCTTGGTCTCCATAACTCTGTGTAAACCTGTTAGGGTTAAAAAGAGATCCTGTCGCGAAAAGACAACAACAAAAAAGCATATTTGAATATAATATGAGACACATTTCTTTCATAATGTTTGTTTTTTCTCTTAGTACTATTTCTATGGAATTGATAAATTTACTCTAAGCTAAATATCTTCCAGTAACAATCAGTATTAATCATTATGGAAACATTTTTTTAAAAAAAAAAAAATGTTACGATATAAGCCGAAAACACGCAGTAACAGGAAATTCTGACAAAATCTTGGATCAGGTGTGAAGCTTCTGTGTTTGAAACTTAAATATCAGATTTAATGAAAGTCACAGCAATTGTTCTTTATGAGGCCTTGGTAATGTAACCTGCTTACCTATTGTGAACAAATCCTGGTTTCAATCCCTAGAATCAGAAAAATAGACCATTAGCCGGGCAGTGGTGGCACATGCCTTTAATCCCAGCACTTGGAAGGCAGAGGCAGGCAGATTTCTGAGTTTGAGGACAGCCTGGTCTACAGAGTGAGTTCCAGGACAGCCAGGGCTACACAGAGAAACCCTGTCTGAAAAAAAAAAATAGACCTTCAACAATGCTGTTGCTTTCTCTTTAGGATTTCAGACAAGTCAACATATTTGAATTTTTGAACAGCCTCTCTCCATTAGGCTTGGCTAAATCATCTGTGACCTATTGATTTATACTGACTATGAAACACATAGTAATTGTTGCATTGAAACTTCCAATTATAAGCTGTACAGCAATTAGGTGATTCTAAAAGAAGGAAAAACTTGTTTTTTTTTGTATTCAAGAATGATCTTAGATATGTAGTCTTACTTTTTTTTAGAGTCAATAATGGGTTTAAACATACAAAAATTCATTAAGTTCTTACACATAATTTCAGAAATCTAAAATTTAAAATATCCAAAAACCCCCAGGTATGTGTAAAGAAAACTGTACAATTTCGAAAATATACACAAATATAATAGCTTCAATTTTAATTTGAACACATTAATGAAATTATTTATAAATACATACATTAACACATATAAAATATATAAGAAAATAACATGTTTATCAAACATCCTAAAAATGAATTTAAGTTCAGTAATTTTCATTGTCAGTTTTTCCATTCCTCATGTTCTACTTAAAAAATCCTAGGATATATGTGTAAATGTTCCCTACAAAAAGTATCAGGAACACAATATAAATTAGATAGGTCTAACTGAATAAAGTGACAGTAGATGGTCCACCATTCAAACTCTTTCTGAGGCATATGTTAACTTACATACACATAGAAGAATACACAGCTATATCCCAAATGTAACCTTCACATATCTGATAAAGGATAGTTGTAAGGAATTAGAAACATTATATTTTGAATGAAATTTCTGTGTATAAATCTCAGATGTACTATTTATGGACATGGTAAGCTGAGAAAACGTTTCTTTTATATCAATGTGGTATTAGTAAGTACAAATAAGTATAAAGTAATATTGATTAAGCTTATTTTTGATATTATGGGATGTTCAATCTTAGCAGTAACTTATTGCAGATTGTTTTTATAAGATTTACTAAAAACATAATGTAAACAATGAATAAGGTGAAATGAATTATGAATTTATATTTTATTTAGTACTAAAGAATAAAGGACTTTTATTTCATAGTATTGAGGCATTAATGTGATAAAACAAGATATAAATACATACATATCTTACATATCTCAAAAAAGTTTAATGAGGTTATAAATACTACATAACAGTCTCATATGTTTTAAAGATTTTACAAATATTTTGCATATCTACATTTGCTTAAAATCAGGTAATAAGCATATTTTGATAAATTTTCAATATATTTTAGTTTTGGTTACTAAAAGTCATGAATTTAAAGATCAATTCATACAAATCAAGTGCTAATATTTTTTCTTGCAAATAATTCATATTCTCACCCTTCTGGTTTTAAAGCAAAGATTTTTTTAGAAATTTGACAATATACTCCGTTCAGCACCAAGTTATACAGAATTAATTATCTAATTCTCCTTAGGTATCTGGTAAGAATTCCTGTAGTCAAAATTATGTGTATCATTTAAGTATTTTAGGATACATACTTACAACACAAACATTTCTATATCATACATATATATTTAGGTTGATAATAATTTTATCTAATTGACTTTACTAGAAAGAAATTACAAAGGTTAAAAAATATAAAGATCTAATATTTTTAACAAATAGTGATCAGTATGGAAGATATATATGAAATAAATCAACTTTGTCACAACACACATATTACTGCAGCAGTACCAGAAACAGAGATAACATGAAGAAAACAGTAACTTCAAGTGCTGCTTTATCCTAACACTAGAAGGGTTGATAGAATGTGTGTGTGGTGTGTGTGTGTGTGTGTGTGTGTGTTTGTATGTGTGTTTGTGTGTTTTACTTTACAGTCAATGTGACAACCTGTAAAATAAATGACTCAACATACTTTTATTGAATTTAGAACTGAGAATCAACTAGAACATGCCACAATTTGCAAGTCTTCTCTATTGTGCTAGTTTCAGGGCATTTGTTGTGGAAAATTTTTGTGATCATTAACTCCTGAAATGAACACGGAATTACATATCTGATTCATTTTATGAAATAGATAATTTATATGAGAAAATTCAATAAAAGACTGAATGATTCTATATTGAATTCTCAACATTTAGAAATAAAGTTAAATTTTCTGTAAAACACTTAATAGTAACAAAATCCCCAGAGAGCTCAAAACAGTTATTGGTCTTCAGGCTTTAAAATTTTTATGCATTTCGTAGTTTTCCCTAATTTTAAAAACCCTTATTTTTACTTCTTGTAATCTGATTTTTCTAGTGGAAGAAAAACAGACTTGTAATCAACAAATACATGGTCAAAATAAGACACAATAAGTCTCCATAGGAGACATATGCTTCAGTTACAGTATATAATTTTTTAAGTGGAGTCTTATCATCAAATTAAATTGATAGGCTCTTTCCTGGGAAATATTATCTCTCTTGTTTACACAGTGCAAAATAATCAGCTGTTAAAACATAAATATAAGTAATATTATATGGACTGGTTTGTTATATTTAGGAATATATATATGTATAGAATAATGATTAGTAAAAAAAGATGTCATGAAATTGAAGGAAAGCAGAGATGAATATATGAGAGGATATGTAGGGGGGAAAATAGAAAAAGAAATAATGTAATAATAGTACAACCTCAAAAGTAATAGAATACTACAGAATTTTTAAAATTGAAGAAAACGTGTATGTTAAAGTGTGCAGTATAATATAAAATTGAGTTTCTAAATATTTTGTAAATATTTTGTATAATAGATTTTCTTCTTACACTGAAAATGATTGCTTCAGTCGCATAAGACAAGCTGTGAAAATTGTGTATTTTCCTTCTTACACCAGCCCTTTGAAATTTTCTTTAAGTATATAGCATGCCTTAGGGAGAGAACATACTGATTCTCTCAGGATAGAAAAATACTCAGGTGATTTAGTTTTTTCTATAACAATTAAATGAATAATTTGCAAGTGAATATGATCTAAAGTGCTAAATCATTTCTCAGTGAATAGAGCATATATAAGTAAAACCAAGAAATTAATGTAGCAATAAAGACCTATAACTCCAATGCTAATTATGTACTTAGAAAATTTACCTGAAATTCAGCTCCCTTTTCTCAAAATATAACCTCTTTATCTAAATATTCTAGACTAATTGCTTGTTAAGATGTTGTAAAATCACAAAATTACTAAATTAAATATACTTTCAAAAATTAAGCTTACTTAAAAATAAATATGTCACAACCCCCAATAGTATGCAATATCAATTTATCATTACTGAAAATGAAATGGCAGAGGTAACAAAGGGATGCTTACAATTAAGATATATAATCACAAACATGTAATGAAACATATTTATTTAGAATGTGCATGTAAATATAATTATAATACATAATAAAATATATGTTAAAAATGAATTACAATTTTGAATATTTTCTTTTCTTGCCTGAGAATGCAATATATTAATAAGTAGAATTCTAACTCATATATAAATATTCCTATATATTCCTATATATTTTGAGAATAAAATATATATATTTCTAAAAATGGGCACAATATCAGATGTAATTATTGCAGACAAAAAATATGTCAAAAAGAACTATCATTAAGATCAGAAGCAGGGAAGTTAGATTTTCCTGTACTCATCTTCCCTCTCTGCTGAGTCCACTGGGTCACCCCGAGCTGCCCTGAGCTCCCTGCTATCTACTGCTGACCTCCATTTTCATACCACCTCTCATACTGTTTTCATCACATATGTTGATCCAGAACTATAGAGGCCAAAGATGTCCATCAGAGCATCAGTGAAACTCCAAATCATTGAGACGAGCCTCCTTCCCAATACCTTCAGCAGGAACATCCATGAACTACATAACCTTGCAGATGGCTAAAGATGCTACAAAGAACACAATCAACAAAAACTAGGGCAATCTGACAACTTCAGAGCACAGCTATCATACCGTAGCAATCCCTGGATATCCTAACATAAGTGGAACCCAAGAAAATTAACTTAATCCCAATCTTGTACAGATGATAGAGGCCATTAAGAAGAAATGAATAAATCACTTAAAGAAATACAGGAAAACACCATCAAACAGGTAGAGGTATGTCGCGACCACCAGCCAGCAGGAAGGACGAAGACAACAGCAGGATTCTTCTCAACCACACTTTATTAGGAGCGCCCAAGTT
>NW_022196897.1:73034178-73034641 GCF_008632895.1 Mastomys coucha | reverse complement strand
TGAAATCCCTCAAAGAGATGGATTTGACTCAAATGTTCTAGTCACACAATGTAACTTAATAACAAAATGTAAGGCTTTCTATAGCTATACAATTAAATCTAGCTATTTCTTTCCTATTTCAAATATAACCATTTTACATTTTCTAGAAACACAACTTATTAACAATTTTTTCTAGCCCCAAAGCCCAAGGAACCGGGTAGACGACTCATCTTAACTTCTTCAAGCTGAACGAGGGTGTAGAGATATGAGGGGGGTGGAAGGAGAAACAGAACTGGTCTTCTGATGTCTGCGTCTTAACTGGATCAGGCTGAAGTTCAGGATACCAGGAGTTCAAGCAGGCAATTTAGATGAGGAAATTCACCAAGGCTGTATATTTCTGTAACATATAAATCTCAAAACAAACTTTCAGCATCACCAAAATATATTTTTTTGTTTCTTTGTGCAGTGCAGGAACTGATGGCAT
>NW_022196897.1:73021108-73034168 GCF_008632895.1 Mastomys coucha | reverse complement strand
CTTCACCAAGGACATTATAGCTCCAATCCCGGAGACCTTATCATCTCTTTACCGAGAGCCTTATTGTCTCTTTACCAAGAGCCTTCCCTTTCGTTCCACCTTACCTGGGAACCTTCCAGTGCACTGCCCTGTCTGCAAGGAGTTCTGAGCCTTTTACCACCGTTCGCCACCTTACCCATCCAGCGGAAATAAGGAGGCAAACACCAAGACCTTCTCCATGCAGTTTAATCAGGAACTTTCATTTTTCAGCATGCCGCTACTTTTTTTTTACCAGTACCACCGTTCCTCAGCTGAAGAGTTCTGAATCCACAAAATTGTAACAAAGATAACACAACACTACAGGATTCTTCTCAACAGCCAATACCACTGCTCCGTGTGTTGAGTTCTGAATCCTCCCAAGGATTTCCTCCTTGGGGGTCCTCTCTGGGGGCCGTAGATGTTGATTCCCGGATTTCGGCACCACTTGTCGCGACCACCTGCCAGCAGGAAGGACGAAGACAACAGCAGGATTCTTCTCAACCACACTTTATTAGGAGCGCCCAAGTTTTAAAGTGAGAGAAGGACCCCGCCCTCTGGAGCAGTCGGCTTATAAACCCTATTGTGTGGATGTGTCGATGCCTGATTGGCTCAGCAGTGTCTGCTGACCACTGCGTCACCCATTTGGAGAGGGTGCAGCAGGAAAGGCAAGCATGCGCAGGTGTGCAGAGTAAACATGCCTATGTGGCTGGCGTTGCACAGATGTAAGGAGTTTACTTAGCTGGTGTTGGCCAGCGCCCAACAGCGCCCAACAGTGGTATTTAAAAAGGAAATAAGTACATCCATTAAGATACACAGAAAAATATAATTTAGCAGAAAAACAAAATAAATAAAACTCTACAAGACCTGAAAGTAGAAATAGAAGAAATAAAGAAAACTCAAACTAAGGGAATCCTGAAGAATGAAAATCTAGGGAAGAGAACAGAAAAAACACATGCAAGCAGGAGATGCAAGACAATTTCAGGCTTAGAAAAAAACAATAGAAGAAATTGATACATCAGTCAAAAAATATTAAATCTATAAAATATTTGACACAAAACATTCAAAAAATCTGGGATACCATAAAAAGACCTAACCTAAGAAGAATAGGAATAAAGAAGGTAGATATTTACTGGCCCTTTAATTTGGGAATCTTTGATCTTTTTTATACCTATTATTATTAGATTTTGTCTTCTCATTGTGTCCTAGATTTTCTGGATGTTTTGTGTTAGGAGCTTTTTGCTTTTTGCATTTTCTTTGATTGTTGTGTCAATGTTTTCTATGTTATCTTCTGCCCCTGAGATTCTCGCTTCTATCTCTTGTATTCTGTTGTTGATGTTTGCATCTATGACTCCTGATCTCTTTCCTAGGTTTTCTAGCTCCAGGGTTGTCTCCCTTTGTGATTTCCTTATTGTTTCTATTTCTATTTTTGGATCCTGGATAGTTTTGTTTGTTTCCTTTGCCTGTTTGATTGTGTCTTCCTCTAATTCTTTAAGGGATTTTTGTGTTTCCTCTTTAAGGGCTTCTAGCTGTTTACCTACGTTTTCCTGTATTTCTTTTTGAAAGTTATCTATGTCCTTCTTAATGTTCTGTATCATCATGAGAAGTGATTTTAGATCTGAATCTTGCTTTTCTGCTGTGATGGTGTGTCTTGGGCTTGCTATGGTGAGAGAATAGGGTTCTAATGATGCCAAACAGGCTTGGTTTCTTTTGTTGCTAATGTTCTTATGCTTTCCTCCTGCCATATGGTTATCTTTAGTGATACCTGCCCTGGGTAGATCTGACTGGGGCCTGCCCTTCCTGTGATTCTGGTTATGTCTCTGTGATCCTGTGATTCTGGGATCCTGTGATCCTGGGGTCCATTAGAAAGCCCAGGAGTGGTGCTTCCTCTGGGTGTTGTGGGACTGGTGGCAAAATTTACACCCAGTGTCTGTTCAGAGCACCAGCTCAAACAGACCGAAACAACCCATGCCACTGGGCTGGTGGAGTTCCTGTGTGCCTGGGTTCAGCTCGTCCCAGTCATTCCCGGTATTGGGACAGAAGTCCTCCTCACCTCTGATCCTCTGATCAATTAGAAAGTTCTTATATCAGCAATTTAAAAGTATACTTGAAAGTTCTAGGATTAAAAAAGAAGGAGGAGGAAGAGAAGGAAAAGAAGGAACAAGAATACCAAAGAGAAGTCTAAAGCAGGAAATAATCAAAATCAAGGCTGAAATTATTCAGTTAAAGACAAAGAAAACAATACATTGAATCAACAAAACAAATAGCTGATCTTTGAGAAAATCAACAAGATAGAGAAACCCTTAGCCAAAAAGACCAGGATACACAGAGAGTATTCAAAGAAACAAAATCAGAAATGAAAAAGGAGACATAACAACAGACCTTGAGGAAATTCAAAGAATCATTAGGTCTTACTTTAAATGCCTATACTAGTTCTTCCACAGCCCCACAAGGGAAGACCTTGTGTTTTCTCCCACAAGGTCTGTAATAACCAGGGATATGGGTGAGAGCTCCTGCCCCAATATCTGCCCCAGATAGAAACCCTGGGAGCCCAGCAGACACTGTTCTGCCAGAGTCTCATTTTCCTTCCAGTCTGCAACTCCAGCTGGATCAGATTGGTGCACCTGCACTTTTCCCATAATCCCAGTGCCTGCCTGAATCCTAGGAGGTCTGCCATAACTAGGGACACAGGTAAGACTCCTGCTCCTAATACCTGCCCCAGCTGGGAATGCCAAGGATTTGAGCAGATTCAGAACCTATCTGCTCTGCCAGGGCTCCAACTTCAGAAATGTAACTCCCCTTGGGAGAGGAGAGACTTTCTTGCTCCACTTCTACACCCTAGAGTATGGCTGTCTCCCAGGAGGACTGCTATAACCAGGAATATATTCTTCCTGTTTTCCAGGAGGTCTGCAGTAACCAGGAACATAGGAGGCCTTACCTAACCAGAGACAGCACTATATGTCTCTTAGGAAGCCTGATCTAACCCAGGTAACAAAGCTGTATGTGCCTCCAAGGAGGAACAGGATCTAGGTAGAGACATCCAGACCACTTAACACCAGAGATAACAAGATGACAAGAGGCAAACACAAGAAAAGAAGCAACAGAACCACTGTAACTTGGCACCATTAGAAATTTGCTCCTCCATATCAGCAAGCTCTGGATGCCATAACATACCTTAAAAGCAAGCTTCTGATCTAAAACTCTATCTCAGAAAGATGATAGAGACCTTTAAGGAGGATATAAATGCTTAAACTTCCATAAAGAAATAGAGGAAACTACAGGCAAACAGTAGAAGCCCTTAAAGAGGAAACAAAATTGTCCCTTAAAGTTACAGGAAAATACAACCAAACAAGTAAAGGAATTGAACAGTCTAAGACCTATAAATGGAAATAGGAACAATAAAGAAATCACAAACAGTGGCAACCCTGGATACAGACAACTTAGGAATGAGATCAGAAGCTACAAATGCAAGCATAACCATCAGAATACAAGAGATAGAAGAGAACCTCAGGCATGGAAGACAGGGTAGAAGACATTGACACAATGGTCAAATAAAATACACAGTATAAAAACAGTCCTAACCCTAAACATCCAGGAAATTCAGGATGCAATGAAAAGACCACACTTAAGAAAAATAAAACTAGAAGAGTGGAGATTCCAAGTTCAATGGGCCAGAAAACATCTTCAACAAAATCATAGAAGAAAACTTACCACATAAAGAAAGAGATAGGCATAAATACAAGAAGCCCACAGAGGACCAAATAGATTTCAACACACTTGATAGCTCTAGAACAAAAAGAAGCAAAATTGATGACAGGAACTAATCAAACTTAAGCCAGAAACCAGCCAATTAGAAACAAATAGAATTATACAAGCAATCAGCAAAACCAAGAGATGGTTCTTTGAGGAAATCAACAAGATAGATAAACTCTCATCCAAACTAATTAAAAAGCATTGTGACATTTTCCAAATTAACAAACTCAGAAATTAAAAAGGAGACATAATAATAGAAACTGAGGGAATTAAAAAAATCAGATTTTACTACAGAAGCCTATACTCAACAAAACAATAAAAATCTAGATAAAATGGATGATTTTCTAGACCAATAACACATGCCACAAGTTAA
Organism: Mastomys coucha; assembly: GCF_008632895.1. Lineage (NCBI taxonomy): Eukaryota > Metazoa > Chordata > Mammalia > Rodentia > Muridae > Mastomys > Mastomys coucha. The sequence continues at coordinate 73,030,027 of NW_022196897.1, read as the reverse complement.
GTGAAGATAAAGTAAACTATCTAAACAGTCCCATAACCCTAAGAAAATAGAAACAGCCTTAAAATTCTATCAACCAAAAACAAAACAAAACAAAACAACAGAGCCAGATGGTTTTAGTGTAGACTGATTCCAGATGTTCAAAGAAGAGCTAATACCAATATTCCTCAAATTAGTCCACAAAATAAAAAGAGAATTGATGCAGTAAATTCTTAAAGCCTTCTGAGCTCCAGGTGTGTGATGGAGCTTCTTCCTACTATCCAAAGTTTTGGAGTAACTTTAAAGTAACACACACACATATATATATATATATATATATATATGCTTGACATTCTAGCCATAGCAATAAGACAATTAAAGAAAATCACGTTGATACAAATTGGAAAAGAAGGAGTCAAAGTATCACCAATTGCAGATGATATAATAATATGCACAAGCAACCACAAAATTTCTATGACAGAACTTCTACAGTTAATAAACACCTTTAGAAAAGTGGCTTGATACAAAATTAACTCAAAGTCCATGTGGATCAAAGACTTCAACATAAAGTCAGATATACTAAATCTCATAGAAAAGGAAGTGGGGAATAGCCTTGAAATCACTGGTACAGAAGACAACTTCTGAACAGAACACCAACAGCTCAGGCTTTAAGATCAATATTTGATAAATGGGACCTCATGAAACTGCAAATCTTCTGTGAGGCAGAAGACACCATAATTAGAACAAAAGGGCACCCTACAGATTGGGAAAGAATCTTCACCATTCCTATATTTGACAGAGGGCTAATCTCCAAAATCTATAAAGAACTTAAGAAGTAAGTCACTAACAACCTGCTGAATCTGATACACACTTTCTACACCTGAGGTTAGCCTTGGCAAAAAGTCAGGGAAGGTTTCCTTTGGATGATAACCTTGCATGACTTTAGTAAATGGTTCATGACTTTATCCTGATTCTATGACTTTGTCCCAGGCATTTAAAGCTAATAATCGTCCCAATGTTAGAATTGGTTCATCATATATAGCCTTCACTTCTACCCAAACAAAGCAATCCTCACCAATCAGCTGATCTGTGGAAATCTCTCTACCCCTGATTCTATTTTTGTCACGGTATTTCCCTCTTCTGTTCTCTCCACCATGAACACCATTATAAATATGATGCAGGTTCTAGTATTGCTTTTGCCATATCCTTCCAGTCTTGGGGGATTACTCTATTTTTTTTAATTAGATGTTTTCTTTATTTACAATATCTCCTTTCCCAGGTTCCCCTCCAAAAGAAAAAATAAAAATAAAATAAAATAAGAAAAAAATTAAAAAAAAAAAAAAACAAAAATCTAAAACAATCCCTTGTTCCCTCCTCCCTCCCCGTGCTTACCACCCCACCCCCTGCCACTTCCTGGCCCTGGCATTCCCCTAGACTGGGCATAGAACCTTCACAGGGCCAAGGTCCTCTCCTCCCATTGATGACCAACTTGGCCATCCTCTGCTATACACATGCTACTGGAGCCATGAGTCTCCCCGTGTATACTCTTCGGATAGAGTTTAAGTCCCTGAGAGCTCTGAAGGTACTAGTTAGTTCATATTGTTGTTCGTGCTAAGGGTTGCAAACCTTTCAGCTTCTTGGGTCCTTTCTCTAGCTCCTTCATTGGGTACCCTGTGCTCAATCCAATGGATGGCTGTGAGCTTCTACTTCTGTATTAGTTGGATACTGTCAGACCCTCTCAGGAGACAGCTATATCAGGCTCCTGTCAGACAGCACTTGCTGATATCCACAGTAGTGTCTGGATTTGATGATTGAATATAGGAAGGATTCCCAGGTGAAGCAGTCTCTGAATTGTCCTTCCTTCAGTCTCAGCTCCATAGTTTGTATCTGAAAATCCTTCCATGGGCATTTTGTTCCCCCTTTTAAGAAGGAATAAAGTATCCACACTTTGGTCTTCCTTCTTCTTGAGTTTTTTGTGGTTTGTGGATTGTATTTTGTGTATTCCAATCTTCTAGGCTAATATCCACTTATCAGAGAATGCATACCATGTTTGTTCTTTTGTGATTGGGTTACCTCACTCAGGATGATATTCTCCAAGTCCATCCATTTCCCCAATAATTTCTATTTTTAAAGCTCAAAAAGTCAGGATTTGTTTTACCAATAGTAAATGCATTCCAAAATTAGAGACACTTTCCTTAAATTTATTCAGTTAAAACATACCCACAGGTTGCCATTCCAATTTCTGATAACCCTGTGAATGAACATCATCTGGAGGTCTTTGTTGTATACTAAATCGATAGACTAAAGTTTGTATTCTAATAAATTTTTGTGGGCCCTCCCTCCCTACCCACTTGTGATTTCTTTCTTCTCTCTCCAAAGTGGTACTGAGGCATCCTCACTTGGGCACTTCAGCCCCTTGACCTTTTTCAGTTCTGTGGACTGTATCTTGAAGGAAAGGGAATGAGGGAAGGAGGGTTGAGTGGAGGGACAAAGGAACTTGATCTGGTATTGGGTAAGGGAAAAGGGCTGAAGCCCTGAGGGCCAGCAGAAAGAATGGAAACAGGAAACCTCAGGAAACAGGAGATTGGGGGACCCTCCAGAGTGCACTAGAGACCTGGGAGATGAGAGAATCTCAGGACTCACAGTGGGGATCTCAGATGAAATGCCTGACAGTAGGGAGAGGCCATCTTCAGCCAGAAGACAGGGCATCATATGAGGGATGGGGCTGCCATACCAAAGTCACACTCTGACCCATAATTGTTCCTGTGTGAAAAAATTACAGGGATGGAAATGGAGAAGAACCTGAGGAAAAGAAGTCCAGTGACAGGCCTGAAGTGGAATCCATATCAAAGGGAGGTCCCAAGGCCTAGCACTAATACTGAGGCTATGGAGCACTCACAAAAAGGCACCTAGTATGACCACAGGAAGACCCAACAATCAGCTGAAAAGAGTCAGATGCAGATATTTGCACACAATCAATGGACAGAAGCAGCTGACCCCTGTTATTGAATTAGGGAAGGCTGAAAGAAGCTGAGGAGGACCAGCAGTCTCAATTAATCTGGACCCTTGAGATCTCTCAAACACTGGACCACTAAACAGACAGCATACACCAGCTGATATGAGGCTCCCAATACACATACAATAGAGGACTTCTGGGTCTGTGTTTATCCAGAAATGATGCACCTAAACCTCAAGAGACTGGAGACCCCAGGAAATTTAGAGGTCGGGTGGGGTCACGGAGTGGGGACATCCATGTGGAGACATGAGTGTGAGGAGGAGATATGAGATGTAGAGGGTGGATTGGGAGGTAGGGGAATAAAATATGGAGTATACAAAATAAATTAATTAAAGAATGGTTTGGGCTTTCTCTAATTTTTTAAAAATTTTTATTAGATATTTTCTTTATTTACATTCTAAATGTTATCCCCTTTCCTCATTTCCCCTCCAAAATCCCCCTATCCCATTCTCCCTTACCCTGCTCACCAACACACCCACTCCCACTTCCATGTCCTAGCATTTCCCTACACTGGGGCATCGGGCATTCACAGGATCATTGATGTCCAACAAGTCCATCCTCTGCTACATATGCGGCTGGAGTCATGGGTTCCTTCATGTGTACTCTTTGGTTGGTGGTTTAGTCATTGGGAGCTCTGGAGGTACTGCTTGGTTCGTATTTTTGTTCCTCCTATATGGGGCTGCAAAATCTTTCAGCTCCTTGGGTCCTTTCTCTACTTTCCCTATTGGGGACTGAGTGCTTAGTCCAATGGTTGGCTGAGAGCATCACCTCTGTATTTGTCAGACACTGGCAGAGCCTCTCAGGAGACAGCTTTATCAGTCTCTTGTAAGCGAGCACTTGTTGGCATCCACAATAGTGTCTAGGTTTGGTAACTGTATATGGGATGGAACCCCAGGTGGAGCAGAGGGTCTCCCTCTGATGCTCAGTTCAGAGTCTGGCTGGACATGTCTTGTACAGATGCCAAAGATATGGGAAACAAGCAAAGAAATGCTCTCTTGGGTGTAGATGCACCATTCAGTTCACTGCCCAAGTCTAGCTCCACACTGGGATCATGCTCCTGGCCTAAGCTGTCTGCTTGGGTCTTGGGGAGGGAGCCCCTCTGCAGTTTTCTGAAGGCTCCTCAGACCTAGTCAGCTTTGAATCCACACACTGCCTCAGCCTAAATTACTTCTAGTCTTGTATTGGATGTGAAGGGAAGGGAAGTGACCTTTTATCTCAGGTTAGTTTACTGAAATCCCTTTATTGGATTGAGATTCTATATCTTAATATCTACAAGATTCTGCCAAATGTGAAAAATGTTAAGTTGACATTTTTCTTGTCACCTTTTTGTGTGCTTTCTTACATTTTCTTTCATAACTACTGTGTATAGCTTCTAGTATTATTTGGATAAAAATGCTGAAGTTGGGAGTGTCTGAATTGTCTCAAATTGTACAATCCTGTCAGCACTTCTTACACTAGGTTAGCTGTTCCCAAGAAAACAGATTTCCTCATGATAACAAACACACTTTCTATATCAAATTTGTGTTTTAATCAGTGAATAAATGCTTAATTTATCCATTTTTTTTGGCGTCCATTGAGATTACCGTGTGATTTTTGTCTGTTATTTGTTGCTATGTTTTATCCAATACTCTTATTGATTAATTTATAATAAACCATACTAGGGTAATTTGAGCTTGATCATGGTACATATTCATGTAACTGTACTTTCTTATTGGGTTTTATAGGAAAATTTCCCAGATTTTTTTTTTACATATAATTATTTTTATTGTGCTTTTTTTAATTAGATATTTTCTTTATTTACATGTCATATGAGTTCTCTTTTCCCAGTTTCCCCTACAAAAAAAAAAAAAAAAAAAAAAAAACAAAAAACAAAAAACAAAACCAAGAACAAACCCCTGTTGCCTTCCCCCTCCCCCTGCTTGCCACCTTCTTAAAAGGGGGAACAAAATACCCATGGAAGGAGCTGCAGAGACTAACTATGGAATAGAGACTAAAGGAAGGACAAGCCAGCCTGATATAGCTGTCTCCTGAGACTCTCTGACAGTATCCAACTAATACAGAAGTAGAGGCTCACAGCCATCCATTAGACTGAGTACAGGGTCCCCAATGAAGGAGCTAGAGAAAGGACCCAAGGAGCTGAAGGTTTTGTAGCCCCTTAGGATGAACAACAATATGAACTAACTAGTACCCTCAGAGCTCCCAGGGACTCAACCACCAACCAAGGAGTATACATGGTGGGACTGATTGTTCTGGCAGCATGTGTATAGTAGAAGATTGCAAAGTTGATCATCAATTTCCCAGATTTTTTCTTTTTAATCAACTGTTTTAAAAAATATTGGGTGTTTATTAATAAAGAATACCATTTTCCCAGATTGAGTCAGTTTAATTCAATTTTATACTAATTTTTAATTCCTTATTAATCTTTTTAACTAGTAGAATAGTTCTTTATATGTATAACATCCTTTGCTCATGTGTTATCTTTGCTATGTGCTCATGCTTAAATAAAAGTTCTTACTAATTATTCTCAGTTTTATGTACTGATGAGGTGTTAAGCTTTTGCTCAAGATTGATCTCTTTGTAGAGATGCATTATTCAGCCTATCAATAATATGTTCAAACCTGTGACAGTATTATATATTTTTATTTTTTCATACTTTTTCTTTTTGTTATTTATGGTGCTCAGTACTTCAGATTTATTAATATTTGCTTAAGAGTCATGATATTTACCTGAACAGTTAATAATTACACTACCTCAAGATTTGTACAAGATTTTGAGCTTGGTGGTCCAATATAGCCCAGACTATCTTCAAGAATGCACTCTTATTGACTTAGCCTTGCAATTGCTTAGATTACAAACAGAATATACCAATCTGTTTTAGATTTCTAATTGCTCATCCATAAAATGAGAATCTTACATTCTCTACCTTTTCAATTTCAATATTGTAAAAAGCATCTAGGGTATTAAGAGGGAAAGAGCTTCATGCTATTATATTTATCAACATCAAATTTCTCTATCACATTTCTTCACATGCATTTGTTCAATCAGGTATGTTTTCTTATATGTCCCAGTGTTGTGCCTGTTTATTGCATGTTTGTGAAAATGATATAGTTTCATAATATATGATTTTATTATATGATTATGTGATTTTATTTATGAAATTCACGGTAATCATAATTAGTAGAATTATATGACTAACAAAGTCTGAATTTTATACCTTGCCTTTTTAAATTTTATATCTTGCCTTTTTGTAGTTTTATAATTATTTATTATAATAATCTATTAAACTTAATATTTATAATTGACTTATGTCTAAGAGTTTAGGTTATAATTTCACTTGAGTAAAAGCATGACATTTCAAAAGCTCATGAACTCATTCATCAGATACTCAAAAATGATACTTTTCACATTGTTATACCTTATCATAATTACCATTTAATATCTTATATTACCAGAGAGAGGAAATCAAATCAGAGAAGTGAAATTTATAACAAAATTTCAAATGCATGTCATAATATTTACCATCTCTGAATATTTTCTCACTAATAATCAAACAATTTAAAAAAGAATTTCTATGTTAGAGTTCAAAATGAGTAACTAGAAAACTTAATTCATTTCATAAATATTGACCTGTAATGTGTTTTCTAATATGCTAACTCTTTTATGATGAAATACTTCATTATGTTGCTATTTTGAATTAGTTAATTGGTGTATATTCCCCTTGGGTAATCCCTTGGGGATTCATCAGAATTTGATTGAGTAGATATAAACATTCGACATTTACTATATTGTTTGAATGAATAAACATGAATTTGTTGGCTTCACAGGTAAGATAAATTTTAGTTAACTTGCAGAACATTTTATGCTAATTACAACATTGGACTATAAATTTTTGTACCTCAAATTTGCCTTTTGTATGTAGTGTAAAAATATTTAATTACTATTTATTCCTTGGATGAATAAAATGTATTTATTCATACCTGATTTTTATTGAAGTTCATCAAAATGTTGAAAAGAAACTCATCCTTGGAAACATAAAAACAAGTATTGACTTATGCATTTCAATACATATAAGAATGTTCCAAATTTAGTAGTATGTATTTTAATCCTCCCAAAGAAAACAAACATTTCAAAGAATTAAAAGTTAATAACCACAATAGATGTAAAGGATACACTCAATCCATATCCTGCAAGAAGACTAATATTTTGACAGAATAAAGTATAAGTAGTCCTATCATATAGAATCTACTTTTGTTTCCCACTTATTGCCGATAATATTTTGTTTTCTATTTATTGCTGATTATTATTCCCAATAATACAGTTTTTACAGTTTTATTAACTAAAAAGAAATTGAACTCAGTCTAATGTAGCAAACTGAGTTTTCTGGTTATCTGTATCTGAGTTTGGTAGAGATAGTAAATCAATAGATCACAAATTCTCAATCTAGAAATATAGAGAAAATAGAACTCATTATAATATACTATTCAAAATACTTTAGGTTTAATCCTGATAAATAATATTGGAGCATATATTAATATTCAAAAATATTTTGTAAAGCTGAAGAATTAAATATTTGACTTGGGTCTCTAGTCACATACTTTGGATAATATAATTTTAATACTTATTTTTATCTAACATAGAATAGTTTCCAAATTAGCATATACTACTATAAAAAGTTATTCTATATTTAACTTGATTTATTGGTTTATGTGGTATGTTACAGGACCTTCTTTGAAAATATACTCCACGATGTAGTCATTCTCCTTGACTATGAACCATCACATATCTTACTTATTCAAATGTATATGTATTTTATAAAGAAGCAAATTTTGAGGAAAAAAAACCTCATATCTAATGTTACTCATGGCTTGTATTCATGAATTAAAAAGAACATACATTTAAAATTTCCATGTTCTATATTTCAACCTCAAGATAGATTTCTCATTGAAGTGATCTAAAGTATTGTATTCAGCCTGATAGTTTTCTCTGATTCCTGATTACTTGATTTCTAAAATATCTCTATGATTTCTTTTAAAAGAATGCTTATACCTCATCTCTTCAAGCTTATTTAGTTCAAAATTCATGATAAAGTCATCATAAATATATCCTTTGTTTTGAATTATGTATGTATGCTAAGCTGTAATTTATCTAGATTTTGAAAATCTCAACACCTATCCTAAGGAATACAACATAGATATATTTTGTAGGTTTCCAAATAAAATTGTATGCAATTGCCTCTTGATTTTCTTTGTTGTTATTATCTTAATATTCTCCCTTGATGTTGTAGTATTACTTGTATTCTTTTCTAGGAAGAAACACACCCCCAAACCCACACAGTTTAAATCCAAGTTCTGCATGTGAGAACAAATATGAGTGTTCTTTTGAAAATTCTATTTCACTTTGCTTAAGAACTCATCCTCAGAATCATCCATTTCTTTCACATGATTTCACTTTCAGTTATGTAATGTTAACTTTGTTTTTGCACCATAATTCTTCTACATAGTCACATGCTGATGGATATCTAGGCTCAATCTACTTCTTAGCATTTGTAAATTATTTAGCAAAAATAAAAACATGCATGTTCAATTATCTCTGTGGTAAAACTTGCAGAAATTGAGATATGTGTAGAGGAGTGAAAGAAATTTTGCTCTCCATATTCAAATTTTTTTCTGAAATATCATACAAATTTTCAATGTGGTTATATGTGTTTTCATACCTGCTAGACAATTTAAGTATTCCCCCTTTTCCAGTACCTACTGTCATTTTTTCTAATGTATAGACATTTGATTATGTTGAGAAAGAATATCAAAGTACTTTCATTTTTTATTTTTTTCCTAAAAATGGTGAACATTGTTTCAATTATTTTGGTAATTTCTCTTTTTTCTGTCTGTCTTTCCTTCTTTCCATTCTTTCTTCCTCCCTCCTTTTTT
>NW_022196897.1:72989557-73021098 GCF_008632895.1 Mastomys coucha | reverse complement strand
TATTCAGTTGTTTGGCCACATATGTGGAAGGATTGAATCATTGGAATTTCATTATGGTTGATATTAAAATCTCTTGTGTAATTCATACTGAAAAAAATCAGTTTTGAGGAGCCATAGATTATTTTCATTATAACAATTATTTTCTTTGTTGGACAGATCTATTTAATCTTGCAATTTTTACTGTCAGTTTGGGGGATTATATATGCTTACATATGCTATGAGAGTTCATGTTAGAATGTTCTGTCCTGTATTTTAAAGTGTTTCCTCTGTATTTTCATCAAGCATGTTAAGTAAGGTAATCCTAACATTATGATAATTGGTGGAGTTAGGATTATTTTGGAGCATAGAGAGAGATTTGTGTCTAATTTCATTCTTCTACCCATCATCACGATTTTAAAAAAAAATTTAAAGATATACTCATTTATTTTATGCATATTACTGTTTTGCTTTTGTGTATTACAGGAAATACATGAATAAAGTACCACAAAGCTAAGTAGACATCATTAGATCAGAATCATCTCTCCAACAAGTTTGTACTTCTTTATACATTGTTATAACATGAGGAATGATGTCAATTCTCATGAAGCAAAAATGCACTTATGTCTACAAAGATTCATGTATACATATGCAGAGGCCATACTATGTTAAAATGTTTGCCATGCTGTTGAATAACAGAGATAGAGTTGCATTACACACACACCCACACACAAACACAAACATAGAGTTACATCATAAGTGAAGAGGAAAGGAAAATAAGTGTGAAGTTGAGATTCTGGATCAATGTCCACTCATTGTTTTCCAGAAAAACCTCCTGTAGTGTACAAAAGCAGTGCCAACTTTTATTTTAGATACTTTCTTTATTTGCATGTCATATGATATCTGCTTTCCCAGTTTCCCCTCCAAAAAAGAGAAAATAAAAAAAAATAATAAAACAACCCTGTTCCCTCCCCCCTCCCACTGCTCAACAACCCACTCTCCCAATTCCTGGCCCTGGCATTCCCTTACACTAGAGCATAGAGCCTTCACAGACCAAGGGCCTCTCCTCCCATTGATGACAGACTAGGATATCCTCTGATATACATATGCTGCTGGAGCCATGACACTCACCATGTGTACTCTTTGGTTGGTAGTTTAGTCCCTAGGAGCTCTGAGGCTACAAGTTAATTCATATTGTTTTTTGGCCTAAGGTGCTGCAAATCCTTCAGCTCCTTGGGTCCTTTCTCTAGTTCCTACATTAGGGACCCTGTGCGGAGTGCAATGGATGGTTGTGAGCCTGTACTTCTATATTAGTGGGGTACTGTCAGAGCCTCTCAGGAGACAGCTATATCAGGCTCCTGTCAACCAGCACTTGCTGGCATCCAGAATAGTGTCTGGATTTGATGATTGAATATGGAAAGGATTCCCAGGTCTCTGGATTATCCTTTCTTCAGTCTATACTCCATAGTTAGTCTCTGCAACTCCTTCCATGGGTATTTTATAACCCTTTTAAGAAGGAACAAAGAATCCACACTTTGGTCTTCCTTCTTCTTGAGTTTCTTGTGGTTTGTGGATTGTATTTTGGGTATTCTGAGCTTCTGGGCTAATAGCCACTTATCAGAGAGTGCATATCATGAGTATTCTTTTATTATTGGGTTACCTCACTAAGAATGATATTCTCCAGATCCATCCATTTCCCTAAGAATTTCATAAATTCTTTTTTTAATAGCTGTGTAGTACTCCATTCTGTAGATGTACCCCATTTTATGTATCCATTCTTCTGTTGAAGGACATCTGAGTTGTTTCCAGTTTCTGGCTACTATGAATAAGACTGTTATGAACATAGTGGAGCATGCATCCATAATACATGTTGAAGCTTCTTCTGGGTATATGCCAAGGAGTGGTAAAGCTGGGTCCTCAGGTAGTACTATGTCCAATTTTCAGAGGAGCAATCAAACTGATTTCCAGAGTGGTTGTACCAGCTTGCAATCCCACCAGCAATGAAGGAGTGTCCCTCTTTTTCCACAACCTTGCCAGCATCTGCTGTCACCTGAGTCTTTTATCCTAGCCATTCTGACTGGTGTGAGGTGGAATCTCAGGGTTGTTTTGATTTGCATTTCCCTGATGACTAAGGATGTTGAACATTCCTTTAGGTGCTTCTCAGCCATTTGGTATTCGTCAGTTGAGAATTCTTTCTTTAGCTCTGTATCCCATTTTTAATAGGGTTATTGGGTTCTCTGGAGTCTAACTTTTTGAGTTCTTTGTATATATTGGATATTAGCCCTATATCAAATATAGGATTGGTAAATATCTTTTCCCATACTGTTGGCTGCCGTTTTGTCCTATTGACAGTGTCCTTTGCCTTACAGAAGCTTTGTAATTTTATGAGGTCCCATGTGTCAATTCTTGATCTTAGAGCATAAGCTACCGGTGTTCTGTTCAGGAAATTTACCCCTGTGCTCATGTGCTCGAGGCTCTTCCCCACTTTTTTGCTATTAGTTTCAGTGTATCTGGTTTTATATAGAGGTCCTAGATCTATTTGGACTTGGGCTTTGTACAAAGAGATAGGAATGGATCGAATTGCATTCTGTTACATGCTAACAGCCAGCTGAGCCAGCACCATTTGTTGAAAATGCTTTTTACCACCAGATGGTTTTAGCTCCTTGTCAAAGATCAAGTGACCATAGGTGTGTGGGTTCATTTCTGGGTGTTCAATTCTATTAGATTGATCTACCTGCCTGTCACTCTACCAATACCATGCAGTTTTTATCATAATTGATCGATAGTCCAGCTTAAGACCAAGGATGGTGATTCTACCAGAAGTTCTTTTATTGTTGAGAATAGTTTTTGCTGTCCAAGTTTTTTTGTTATTACAGATGAATTTGCAAATTGCTCTTTCCAAGTCTGTGAAGAATTGAGTTGGAATTTTGATGGGATTGCATTGAATGTGTTGATTGCTTTTGGCAAGATGGCCATTTTTACTATATTAATCCTTCCAATCCATGAGCATGGGAGATCTTTCCATCTTCTGAGATCTTTGATTTCCTTCTTCAGAGACTTGAAATTCTTATCATAGAGGTCTTTTACTTGCTTAGTTAGAGTTACACAAAGGTATTAATCTGCAACCATTGAAGTAGATTGTTGCTCATATTTATTTTGAAGTATTTTCCAAAAAGTTACAATGTTATGTCTCTTCATGTTGATTTCTATGTGTCTTTCCATTCCACAGTATACATATGGGTTTTGTATTGGTAGACACTGTCTTCGACTTTAACGTTTTGTCCTACTTTAGGTATTGAGGTAGCTTTACTATTTTTTTCTGGAAGACCATCTTGTGTTGTTCAGAGAGATCCCTTTGTTTTCCATTTAATTCAGTATTATTTTATTATAATAATTTTTCTGTAAAGAATTCCATTGAAATTTTGATGTTGATTGTATTGGACAAATAGAACTTTTTATGTAATTTTTCCATCTCCACAATATTAAATGGTAGTATATGTTTTTCATTGTATTTAAGTGGCATGTATGATTACACTATATACATATATGGTACAACTATTTTCTCCTATACCACTGATTGGTGTAAATGGATTACTATATGTTCATTGACTTACATACTATCTGTTGTTGTCATAGTACTATGGACTATAGCCTGAGTATCTTCAACATTGATGCATGAGACTCCAACATGAAGAACATCACAGAAGCTACTTCATTTGTTCTCAAGGGACTCACAGACAATAATGAACTTCAGATCATTCTATTTTTCCTCTTCTTAGCAATTTACCTTTTCACTCTAATAGGAAATGTAGGACTTATTATTTTAGTCATTGGAGATCCCCAACTCCACAACCCTATGTACTGTTTCCTTAGTGTGTTATCTTCTGTAGATGCCTGCTATTCTTCAGACATCACCCCAAATATGTTAGTAGGTTTTATGTCTAAAAGCAAAATCATTTCATTTTATGGTTGTGCAACACAGATGTTTCTTGCTGTTACATTTGGAACCACAGAATGCTTTCTTTTGGCAGCAATGGCATATGATCGATATGTAGCCATTCACGACCCACTTCTGTATGCAGTGAGCATGTCTCCTAAAGTTTATGTGCCACTTATCATTGCTTCTTATGCTGGTGGAATTCTGCATGCTATTATCCACACAGTGGCCACTTTCAGCCTGTCTTTCTGTCGGTCCAATGAAGTCAAGCACATATTCTGTGATATACCTCCTCTACTTGCTATTTCCTGCTCTGCAACTTATATAAATGAGCTCTTGCTCTTCTTTTTTGTGAGCTTCATAGAGCTAGTCACTATCTTGATTGTTCTGGTCTCCTACGCTTTTATCTTGTTGTCAATCCTGAAGATGAATTCAGCTGAAGGGAGGAAAAAAGTCTTCTCTACGTGTGGAGCACACCTCACTGCTGTGTCTATTTATTATGGAACAATTCTCTTTATGTATGTTAGACCTAGTTCCAACTATTCCCTGGAACATGACATGATAGTGTCTACATTTTATACCATTGGAATTCCCATGCTCAACCCCATCATCTACAGTCTGAGAAACAAAGATGTAAAAGAGGCAATGAAAAGAGTTTTGAGAAAAAATTTTCATATTAAAAATTGAATTAAAAATTAAATGGTGTTTCTATCTTTCTTATACCATAAGTTCTTAAAAAGAAGTTTTCATATATTTTATACTGTATTTTTAATAGTCTTTAATTCTTTCACACATGAAATCATTGTCATTTGTCTCTTTTTATACCACATTAGCTAGCCTATAATATTCAACATAATTCTCCTGTCTCCATCACACATCTCAGCATAGCAGTACTGTGATATTAAATTCATCTTGTCAAACTTGCCTTTGCACACGTTCTAGGGATTCAAACTCACATCCTCAAACATACAAAGTAAGCACTTTACATAATGACCCCTCTACCACCACTCTAATCTTTGGATTTGAAGAACATAAAATTACAAAGATGATTCTACAGTATCATTATTTGAATAATGCAGATCTTATATGTTCATTTTAATTAAATACTGATTACATTCAAATTTCTACATGATATTTACATATCTAGAGATGAGCAATATCTTTGTTTCTTAAAAATTTTTGCTCACAGATATTCCAGATATAGTCAGTTACTAATATGCTGGAGTGATTGTAATAGCTTTGTATGACTCTCATAACAAGAAAGCATACAGAGTGATGTTTATGTAAAAATTTATTTTTTATAAGTCTAGATGTTTGATATCTAAGCCCCAAAAGTTTGCAGTGATAAATTATTCTTAGGGTTTTCTGTGTGGATTGTAGATGCTTATATTTTATTATTGTCTTCTTATTGGTTTTCTTCTCTATATGTCTTTTTGCTAATCTATTCTTTTAAGAATAGTAGGTATATAGGGTTAGCACCCATCAAAAGACTTTATTATAATTGCCTATATTTTAAAGAGCATACCTCTAAATTCTGAAGCAGTAGTTGTCTATTTTTAACAGCGAATCCTATGTATGTGTATGTATATGAAAATATTTGTAAATATATGATACATATTCATGTGATCATTGTTTTTAAAACAAATCATCTTGCCTCTCTACTGAAAAAAATATTCTAAATTCTCAGATTTGTAATTCTATCCAATTTCATATTTGTATATGTCTAACTTGACTAAATGCCACTTAATATGTAAAACACATAGACACATACATACACAGCCATATAAACACACAGCCACACAGCAGACACACACACATAAACAAACACGCACACACTTGTATATATATACATATATATATATATATATATATATATATGTATATGAAACTTTTATATAGTTCCCATGTCTGACTCCATTTTCTTTTGCACTCCTTCACTCCTCTAAACACATAAGAAAATATACCTAGAGCATTATAGTTGTCAATCATGATGGGCTTTGTTACAAAGTTGTATCCAAAGTCTCCAGTGAAATATTCATAATATGTCTCTAGAAATTTGATCATAGCCTATGGTTCAATCAATACAGATATTTCACTTGTTCCTAATCTAAGTAATGAATATGTTTTTGTTGTTGATGTTTTTGTTGTTGTTGTTGTTTTATTATGAAGAAAATAAGTCTCATTCTTCAACTCCTCAAGAAAAGGTCTGGTTTTTAGACCTCAATATGTGTTAGAATTATATTAAAACTCAATAAAAACAAAATTGAATAATGATTGTCTAAAGTTCAACAAAGGATAGATTTTTTTGTTCCCCTGCATAAACCTCTGTTCACTTCTAGATACTATCCATTGCCAGGACTCTATTCATGATATAGTTCAGTGAGGCTTTAGCAATAGTTTCATCCTTTATCATCCACATGCAGAGATTAAAGTACAGAAAATATCATTTAACTCTTGTGATCATAACTAGCTTTGACAAAAATATTTCTGTGATAATAGAGGAAATATGTATGGGGATTAAGGCCCAGTGAAAGAGAAATTTATAAGGGGCATACATAATTGGACTGGCACTTAGCAGCCTGATATAGAACAATTTCCAAACCTTATTAGTATAAACTGCTGGTTTATACTTGCTTATCTTTGATGTCAAATATCCATAGGGAAGTGTTACCCCAGACAACTACAGATGGAAAGAAATACATTAGAAGAGCAAGTTTAGATACAGACGATATTTGTATTACTTGTTTGTGAAAGTAGAACATGCTAAGTTTGGACACTCAGCTGTACTGAGGTCAAGCTGTTTGTAGTAAGTGAGTGAGGCCCAAGAGGGTGAAGGAAATTAGTGAGCTTTGCAGAAGGAAGCTAGAGCTCAAGAGAGACAAGCTCTCAGTTACCCAGAAGTGCCCAAGGATTCTGCTGGACTTAGCAGCCAACCTACAGAAAGGAGGCAAGGAAAATGTGTGAATTCTAATAGAAGGAAAAGAACACTCACCTTAATAACTAGATAATTGTCTACTTGGTGAGGCCACAGAAGTTACTAGCCAGGAGGTGCCCATGTGGTGGTATCTCAGGGAAGTGTATATATGGCTCAAATAAGAGACAAATGACTAAGAAGGTGGAGTGAAGAAGTAGCTGAAGTGGCAGACTGAAGAATTTTAAATCAAATATGGTGGGTGGCAAAAGCAAACAGAAACAAATAATCCATTCATAACTTAAGAGATTCAAATCAGGAGCTTAAGTCAGACCAAAAGAATGATTAAGAGTGCCAGAATCTCTTTGTCAGCTGAAAGGCTTGTTTGTCCTGTTGATTAATGGTTTGGAATTGGAAGGCTTTTTGAAGCTTATTAAAAGACTTGGCTCCCAACTGTGGTGGCCAGGAACAGAGACCCTATTCCACTCAGCCCACACCCCAGTTGTAGCTCTACTTGCCAGGTATTCAGACACAGACACATCCAACTTCAGAGGTGAAGTCTTAAATCCTACCCCAAGACCTGGTGTAACCCTGTGACTCAGGGAAGCAGATTCTCTGCCCAGCCAGTGACCTGGGCACCTTCCAGTTCCTACCTGTGCCAAATGGGAGTAGAGCCCATGCCAAGACCCAATCCTACACAACCCACATGACAGTTTCAGCTCTACTCCCCAGGATCACAGAGTCACAGGAAGGACATGCTCCAATAAGAGACAAGGAGGCCACGTAACACCAGAAATAACAAGATGGCCAGAGGCAAGTGTAAGAACATAAACAACAGAAAGCAATTTGACTTCACAATATCAGAATCCAGTTCTCCCACCAAGGAAAGTCCTGTATACTCAAACATACCATTAAAACAAGATTCATATCTAAACTTTCATTTCATGAAGATGATAAGCGACTTTAAAAAGGACAAAAATAACTCCCTTAAAGAAATACAGGAGAACACAATCAAACAGGTGAAGGAATTGAACAAAATCATTCAGGATCTAATAATGGAAGTAGAATCATTAAAGAAAACTCAAAGGGAGACAGCCCTGGAGATGGAAAACCCAGGAAAGAGATCAGGAGTCATAAATGCAGGCATCACCAACAAAATACAAGAGATAAAAGAGAGAATCTCAGGGACAGAAGATACCATAGAAAACATTGACACAACAGTCAAAGGAAATGCAAAAAGCAAAAAGATCCAAACACAAATCATCCAGGAAATCCAAGACACAATGAGAAGATGAAATCTAACAATAATAGGTAAGAAGAGATCAAAGATTCCCAAATTAAAGGGCCAGGAAATATCCTTCACAAAATTATAGAAGAAAATTTTCCTAATCTAAAAAAAAACCAATGTCCATGAATATACAAGAAGCCTATAGAATTCTAGATAGACTGGAGCAAAAAAGAAATTTTTCCCATCCACATAATAATCAAAACACCAAATGTACAAAACAAAGAAAGAATATTAAAAGCAGTAAGGGAAAAATGTCAAGTAACATATAAAGGCAAACCTATTAGAATTACACCAAACTTCTCGCTAGAGACTATGAAAGCTAGAATTTCCTGGGCAGATGTCATAAATACCCTAAGATAACACAAATGTTAGCCCAGGCTACTATAATGAGCAAAAGTGCTAATTACTGTAGATGGAGAAACCAAGACATTCCAGAACAAAATGAAATTTACACAATATTTTTCCACAAATCCAGCCATACAAAAGATAATAGTTGGAAAATTCCAAAACAAGAAGGGAAACTACACCCTAGAAAAAGCAATAAAGTAATCTTCTTCCAATAAACCTGGAAGAAGATAGCCAGAAAAACATAATTCCACCATAATAACAAAAATAACAGGAAGCAATAATTACTTTTCCTTAATATCTTTAACATCAATGAAATCAATTCCCTAACAGAGAAATTTAAGACATTTTAGAATTTAATGAAAATTAAGGGATGTAATAGCAAAACTTATGGCACACAATGAAAGCAGTGCTAAGAGGAAAACTCATAGTTCTGAGTGCCTCCAAAAAGATATTGGAGAGATCATACACAGGCAGCTTAGTAGCTCATTTGAAAGCACTAGAACAAAAAGAAGCAAATACTCTGAAAAATAGTAGATGGCAGGAAATAATCAAACTCAGGGCGGAAATCAACCAAGTAGAAACAAAAAAATTATACAAATAATCAAGAAAACTAGAAGCTGGTTCTTTGAGAGAATCAACAAGATAAATAAACCCTTAGCCAGACAAGCCAGGGGGAAGAGAGACAGTTTCTAAATTAACAAAATCAAGAAGGAAAAGAGAGAGATAACAAAAACTGAGCAAATTTTAAAAAAATCAGATCCTATTATAAAAGGATACTATACTCAACACAATTAGAAATCCTGGATGAAATGGATGATTTTCTAGACAGATACCAGATACCAAAGCTAAATCAGGATCAGATATATTATCTAAACAGCCCCATAACCCACCAGGAAATAGATATAGTCATAAAAAAATCCACCAATCAAAATCAGAAGGTTTTAGTGCAAAATTCTACCAGACCTACAAAGAAGATCTAATACTCCTCAAACTATTCCATAAAATAGAAAGAGAGGAATACTACCCAATTCATTCTATGAAGCCACAGTTACACTGACACCTAAACCACAAAAAGACCCCAAAAGAAAGAGAACTACAGACCAGTTTTCCTTATGAATATAGATGCAAAAATATTTAATAAAATTCTCATAAACAAAATCCAAGAACACATCAAAATGATCATCCACCATGATCAAGTAGGCTTCATCCCAGGCATGCCTGGATGGTTCAATATATGGTGATCCATTAATGTAATCCAATGATAAACAAACTTAAAGGAAAGAATATATATAATCATCTCATTAGATGAGGGAAAAAGCCTTTGATAGAATACAATTCCCATTCATGTTAAAAGTATTAGAGATATCAGAAATTCAAGGTACATACCTAAATATAAAAAAAAAGCAATGTACAGCAAATCAATAGCCAACATCAAACTAAATGGAGAGAAATTCAAAGCAATCCCATTAAAATCAGGGAGTTGACAAGGCTGCCCACTCTCTCCCTACCTACTTAGTATAGTACTTGAATTTCTAGCCAGAGCAATTAGAGACAAAAAGAGATCAAAGGGATACAAATTGGAAAGGGGGGATGTCAAGATATGATTATTTTCAGATAATATGTTAGTATACTTAAGCCACCCCAAAAATTCTACCTGAGATCTCCTACAGCTGAAAAACAACTCCATGAAAGTGGCTGGATATAACATTAACTCAAAAAAAAAAAATCAGTAGCCTTCTTCTACTCAAAGAATAAAAGGGATGAGAAAGCAAGTAGGCAAATAACACCCTTCACAATAGTCACAAATAATATAAAATACCTTTGCTTGACTCTAACCAAGCAACTGAAAGATCTGTATGACAAGAATTTCAAGTCTCTGAAGAAGGAAATCAAAGAAGAGAAAGAAATCAAAGAAGACCTCAGAAGATGGAAAGATCTTCCATGCTCATGGACAGTAGGTCTAACTTAGTAAAAGTAGCCATATTACCAAAAGCAATCTACAGATTCAATGCAATCCCCTTCAAAATTCCAACTCATTTCTTCATAGACTTAGAAAGAACAATTTGCAAATTCATTTAGAACAACAAAAAACTAGGATAGTGAAAACTCTTCTCAACAAAAAAATACTTCTGGGAGAATCACCATCTCTGACCTCAAGCTATACTATAGAACAGTAGTGTCAAATACTGGTATTGGTACAGAAACAGCCAAGTAGATCAATGGAATAGAAATGGAGACCCAGAAATGAAACCACACATCTATGGTCACTTGATTTTTGATAAAGAAGCTAAAACCATTCAGTGGAAAAAAACACAGCATTTTCAATAAGTGTTGCTGGTTCAACTGGTAGTCTGTGTGTAGAAGAATGCAAATTGATCCATCCTTATCTCCTAGTACAAAGCTCAAGTCCAAGTGGATCAAGAAGCTCTACATAAAAGCAGATACACTGAATCTAATAGAAACGTGAGTGGGGAAGGGCCTCAAATACTTTGGCACAGGGGAAAACTTCCTGATCAGAACACAAAGGGCTTATGCTTTAAGCGCAACAATTGACAAATGGGACCTCATAAAATTGAAAAGCTTCTGTAAAGCAAAGGACACTATCAATAGGACAAAATAGCAACCAACAGATTGAGAAAAGATGTTTACCAACCCTACATCCAGTAAAAGATTGATATCCAAAATATACAAAGAACTCAAGAAGGTAGACTCCAGAGAACCAAATATCACTATTAAAAAGTGTAGTGCAGAGGTAAATAGAGAAATCTCAACTGAGGAATCTCAAATGGTTGAGAAACACTTGAAATTTTCAACATCCTTAGTCATCAGGGAAATGCAAATCAAAAAGATCCTGAGATTCCACCTCACACCAGTCAGAATGGCTAAGATAAAAAACACAGTTGACATCAGTTGTTGGCAAGGAAGTGGAGAAAGAGGAATACCCCTCCATTTCTGGTGGGACTGCACCACGGTAAAAACAATTTGGAAATCAGTCTGGAAGTTCCTGAGATAACTGAAAATAGTTCTACCTGAAGACTCAGCTATACTACTCAGTTATATATCTTTTGGGCATATACTCAAAAGATGCTCCATCATATAACAAAGACACTTGATTCATTATGTTTATAGAAGCCAGAAGATGGAAACAACCTAGATGTACCTCAACAGAAGAATAGATACAGAATATGTGGTATATATATATATATATATATATACATATATATATATATATATATATATATATACAATGAAGTACTACTCAGCTATTAAAAATATTGACTTCATGAATTTCACAGGCAAATGGATGGATATGAAAAATATCATCCTGAGTGAGGTAATCCAGACACAAAAGAATACACATGGTATGTAATCACTAATAAATGGATATTAAGCCAAGATCTCACAGTGCCTATAATACAACCTACAGACCATAAGGAGCATAGAAGGAAGGAAGACAAGGAGGTGAATGCTTAAGTCTAGCATTGAGGGAGGAACAGGACAATTGTGGGTGGCAGAAGGAGAGGGGAACAAGGGAGGGAGACAGGAGGAAGAGAAAATATGGTTGGTGGTATCAGAATCTGGAGGAAGAGACATGAGAGAGGTACTGAGGATCAGAAAATCGAAAAATAGGTAGCAGAGAGGATGAGGAATTGGGGATAGCCACTATAGGGTCCCAGACACAAGAGAAACATGGGGATCCCAGGATCCAATTGGATTGACTTTAGCTGTAATACACAAAGAAGGGAGAGACAAAATCTTCTGAAACCACCTCCAATGTATAGGCACAGACTCTGATCAAGGGATGGGGCCATCCATGCATCTCAACATTTTTTAACCTAGAAATGTTCCTGTCCAAAGGAAGAACAGAGACAAAAAATGGGACAGAAACTGTAGTAAGGGCCAACCAGGGAACTGTCATACCTGGGGAGGCAAAATGTTTACAGACAACAAATCCAACACTGTTGTAGAGGTCAAGAGGTGCTTACAGACAGGAACCAGTATGGCAGTTCCTTGGGAGGTCCAGCCAGTAACTGACCAATGCAGATTTGTACGCTTGGAGCCAACCAACCATCAGTCAGAACTCAGTGGACCTGGTGTGGGTGGTAGCAGAAGGACTGGAGGAGCAGAGGGGGATTGCAATCCCATAGGAAAAACAACAAAGGCTGGTCTAACCACCCAGTTCTCCAAGAGACTAGACCACCAACAAAGGAGTGTACCAAAAGGGATCCATGGCTCCAAATATGTAGCAGAGGATGGCCTTGCCTGATAACAATGGGATGGTGCCACAGACCAGGTTTGTTGTGGGGAACCCAATTTCCACGGGATGAGAATTCTGGTCAGATGGGCAAAAAGTTGGCGGGTGACAAACAAACTCGACACAAGTGTGTGGTGAATCTGAATGTATTTGTACAAGGTAAAATTCAGGCTTAAATAGCATACAGCAAGCAGGGCAGATGACAAGAGTCACATAGGCAGGTGTGGGTTACAGAAAGGGATGCAAGACTGAGGTCATGTAGGCAAGTGACCTCCACCCCAAGGTCAACAGGGTCTGGTAGCCAGATGTGAAGCAGGAGGAAGAGGAGTGGAGCACTCCCTGTTGAGGCATTTTGGTGTTCTTATGCTAATTCTCTTGTTCTGCTGGAGGCAATGACCAGGAGGTTCCGACCTAACACTTCTAGCTAATGTCCTTGAGTGGAAGCCCTTCATTACTCTCTAGTATGTAAAACATTTCTAACTATTATGAACTATCTATTGCCCTAAGGAATGTGCTTGACCTCTGTTGCTAGCTCTGGCAAGGCAGATTCCTTGAGAGAAATTCCAAGCTATTAACAGCTTGGTATTAAACTAGGATAGGTTGGAAACATTGTGCTGGCCAGGAAACAATGTCCAATCTTAGCCATTTATGAATCATTTCTTGGGGTACCTTTATGCCTAAATATGAGGGAGTGTTGATGATTGGAAAGGCTAATGTAGAACACGTCTGAGTTAGGAGATACCAGCAACTGTCTGAATATCCAGGAGGCATAGAACTCCTTTTGGATCCTTAATGCCCCTTATCCTTAATCAGGCTTTTACCCCTGATATTTCAGATGTGACTGGAGTAGACGAGTGTGCATAGCAGGATGAGTTGTCCTTGTCTCAGGAAAGTTTAATACCTCAGAGTAGAGGGATGCTGGAGAAGTAGAAAAGGAGAGTGTGGGTGGGTGAGGGAGTACTCTTATACAGGAAAAAGAGGCAGGGGAGGCCAGATGTGGGATGGGAGGTTGGTGGAGGGGGTAACCAGTAAGTGGGATATCATTTGAGATGCAAATGAATGGTATAAGTAATAAAAGACAAAAGACTTGGTGATTGGTGCAAGGAGGGGCTTATGCAAGTAGCCAAGGAATACCTCATATAGGGGACAAACAAGAATATAGAAAGAGGGAAAACCACAGTATAAAAAAGCAGTTATCTCTTGGAAGGATATAATTTTGTCTTTTGGTGAAACTCTGAATGACTGAATTGTGTTCTTTCTAGGGTTTTCTATCTAACCTCATTGGTTATAGTAAAAGCCATTTCTAGATAAGTAACTTAATTGGTAGATAGCTAGACATTAGTATGTTGAACTACATCCCTGGCCAGACAGGAATTTTAAAAGAGTAGAGGTGTCAGATGGCTCATTTGTAGGGACATACTACAAAGGTAAAGATAACTATATAATTTATAATTTATTTATTTATTCACTTTACATTATGATTACTCCTCCCCACCCTCCTCTTCTCAGTGCCACTGTTGAAAGTCCTTCCCCTAACTCCCTCCTCTTCTATCAGAGAAGGAGAAAATCCCATATTGTACCACTCCACCCTAGGATATCCAGTTTTATTAAGCCTAATTGAATCCTCTTCCACTGTGGCCAAACCATGAAGTACAGTTAGGGAAAAGGGTAGGCAACAGAGCCAGAGCCAGCCTCTGCTTCAGTTTTTAGGGGATTCACATGAAGATTAAGCTTCACATCTGCTATAAATCTGTAAGGGTCCTTGGTACAGCTACTACATGTTCTTTTGTTGTTTGTTCAGTCTCTGGTAGCTCCAGATGGCCCTATTTCATAAGCTTAGACTCAAGAAAAGACAAAGAGAATAAGTCAGAGCCCAAAGCCTGCCAGAATAGCTATGGGCTCTCCCAGAACACCTGGCATAGGATAGTCCAGGTAAATTGAGTACCAAGGTGGGTATCCAGGTCAGTACAAGCAAAAGCAAAGATATTTTCTAACTGGTGATTGAGAGGAATGGGGGAAATGTATCCTTGACAGAGAAATGAGAAGTTCCTGAGTGGATGTTAGAAGAGAAAATACAGGGATTTGAGAAGAATCTGTGAAGTTAATAATTTGAAGATTTTGAACCAACTAAGAGGTACTTTGAGTTTCTTTTGGTGGGATTTTTTGTTTTTGTTTTTATTTTTGTTTTTTTTTTAACTGTGAGTATGAGAGGGCTAAAGAGACAAGCAGTCATTTGGTATAAAAGGCCTTTTCTTAAGAGGTCAGAAATAAGTCTTAAGTCCCCTGAGACTTTAAAGAGAGAGTAGGTATTGATTCTAATTGCTGTAATTGGTAGGGTTTTATAAATGTATTACAAGAAGGGGATGATGTTTGGCTATAGAGGGGTTTGAGGATTCAATTGAAGATCCAGTGTAGGATCTACTTGCAAGCCCAGTAGAGGAAAAGGTTATGTGGTTTGGAGGAATAGGAGATGATTCCCACTATGTTTGAGAGATCACTTATCACTAAAGGAAGTGACAGGTTGGTAACATTGGAAAGGACTGGGTAAGAGGGGTAATCTCCAAAATCCAATCTATTGGTAGAGGTTGGTAATGTTGTATCCCCACCCTAACAATAGAGGGAATAAAAGGAGATGTGAGTCCACAAAACTCTATCCAGACTGAGTAAGTGGTCTTAGTTTACAAAAGGAAGGACATGTATCATCCCACTACCATTATTACTACCCATGGCTCCTTGGTGGAGATAACAGTGTTCAGAGCAAGGAAGGCTGGGCCTTCTCAGTCACCCATGGCCAAACCTAAGGGGTTGGCTGAAATATAATCTGGTCTGATATTCTGATTCTATGAAGGCTATGGGTGTGGCCAATAACCTAATTTCCCTTTAGATGATATCTTGGACATTGTTGAGATGTGTTGTGAAGGCTTTGACATCTATTACTTTAGTCTCAGGAAAAGAATTACCACACAAAACTTCATCCCAGTTTAAAATATTCTAGAGACCTATTGTTACTTCTGTGTTTAGCTTACACCATGTGGTCACCTTTAATCAAGGTGGAAGTAAAGTCACATGGCATCCAGCCTTTCCAACTTTAGAAAAGTTTGCTGACAGCTATGTGACTGTCTCCATCCCAATCAGGAACAACAACAAACATGATAGCAAGACACAGGTTGCTTATTTTCCAAAATGCTGACATATCACATGGTTCCTTTAAGATTACATGAATATAGTTTTTTTATTAGATGTTTTCTTTATTTACAATATCTCCTTTCTCAGGTTCCCCTCCAAAAGAAAAAAAGAAAAAGAAAATAAAATAAGAAAAAAAATAAAAAACAAAATAAAACAATCCCCTGTTCCCTCCCCCTCCCCCTGTTCACCACCCCACCCTTTAACTATCAACCCTGTGATATGAGTTTTAAGTTGAGCCTTTTATAATGGATTTTACAAATTGTTTAACCATGCCTAATATACTTACAAAACTTGAGGTATAGAAAACACGCATAATAGTCTTATAGGGGGACAATTGGTTCAGTTATCTAAGGGATAACCAGGCCTTATTTAATTGCAAAAGTGAATAAATTTGGGGCCCTTAAAGTCTGATGCCAAGTAGTTAGGCTACAGGTATCATAAGATGAATTCCAATAATATAGTTGTCACTGGTTAAATGGGTGGGATTGGGGGAGTTAAAACAGTTTTGGCAGGCTATAGTCAGGGGCATCTTTTGAACTCAGGGAGGACTTGAAAAAGACCACAGTGTTTAGTGAGTTGTCTCCATAGTCATTGGAGTCAGCACTAATGACCTGATGAGACTCATCACATGATACCAGGGCTTTCCAATTAGGCCTGAAAACTTGGCATAGGGCAATGATAGAGTGAGCTCCAAAATGAGGTCCTAACAAAAGGAACAGGAGTGGAAAAGAATCACACGGTATTATAAAAAGCCACAGGGCATAGAAAAGCTGTGAGATTGTAGGCAGCATCGAGAGGGAGATTGAAAAGATAAAAGGAAGGAAGTTATTGCAGTAAAATTTTCACTATGGTCAAGGAAAAAGACATCTCAGCATTAATTTTAGATGTCAAGCAAGTTACACTGACTTGTGAGTCAGCAATGTGGCTCTTCCAATGTTTGAAGTGTCACATAGTTTGTGCTGGTAGCTACTTTTTTAAATCCCCTAGATTCAGACTCTGAATATATATTAGAGTAGTTTCTTGTACAGTTTCAATTATATTTTGAGAATTAGCTCAAGGGTTGTTACAAGATTTTAATTGGCCTTGAACTAATTCACTAGGAAGAACCAGGTTGTCATTTAGCTTGACTGTCTCATAAGGAAAAATGCATTTTCTAATCTATCAACTGATAAATTTTAGCAGTGGTGGTGCATGTCTTTAATCACAGAACTCAAAAGGCAGTGGCACATGAATCTCTGTGTT
Source organism: Mastomys coucha (assembly GCF_008632895.1). Taxonomy (NCBI): domain Eukaryota; kingdom Metazoa; phylum Chordata; class Mammalia; order Rodentia; family Muridae; genus Mastomys; species Mastomys coucha. The sequence goes on along the minus strand of NW_022196897.1, from coordinate 73,003,955 downwards.
CAAGGCCAACCTGGTCAACAGAATGAGTTTCAGGGAAGCAAAAACAATACAGATAAACCTTATTATTAAACCTCCACTCCCACCTGCTGCACAATATTAGTATGTTCAACAGAACTCCACCATCAAATCAAAGGGTCTTATCTGGATGTAGAAGTCCCAGTTAGTTATATTAAGAGCTCCAAATCTCATGGTCCACAGTTATGATCACTGTCTTTTTTCTCCTAGCCTGAAGAAATAACTTTCAGGCAAATTTGCTGCCTAGCATTAGTTAATATTGCATGCCTAGCATGAGGTAATATTATTAAAGAACGTCCATCCTTTTATAACAATAGCTTTACATGATATGAACACATCCACTATTACAGCTATTGTTAAAGAATGAAAGGCCTGCATCACTCTCTCCTCATACTAGGCCTAATAGTGGAACAAATGAACAGCTATGAAACTAAAGCTACTAAACAGAGCATCTCCTATGATGGTGCTAAGTAGATACCAAAAAACAGAGCAACTCCTAAGATTTGAGGACTATCCAGTCATCAGTGTGATGCAGTAGCCTGGACCCAGGAATGCCAGAGCACTCTACTTCAGCTCATAAGATCTGATATACATATTCTTCTCAGCTTCTCAGCTTCTCAATCAAGCATAAGGGAGGGTTAACAGAGTGTGGGATGCCACAATAATCTGCCCTAGTAGAACCTAGTAGACACAATACAAATTGTTTTTCAAACTAACTATTATGTTGTTTGTCAACTGGGAATTAGACTCACTTGTTAAATATTTCTTCATTCTGATTTTTTTCCTTGACACTAGCCTAACATGATTTTACTTTGGAAATTGGGATATTATTGGGATAAAAATGATATTTTTAATCATTTTAGGTAAAATTGTGTCTTGTGTCTCATTTCTATATGATTTAACTAAACTTTTGAATTTATGTTAGAGAAAACGAAGATTATTTGAACCTATTTGAATAGATTAAATTTAGTTTTCATGTGAGAAGTTTATGAGATTAAAAGAGGTAGACTTTTTAAATTTGAGCATATGACCTACTAATACAAATGTTCTGCTAGAGAACATAATTGGGATGTTATTTTTAAAAGAGAGTTTTAATAATATAAGGCTTTAGAAGGGAATTTATGAGATGGTGGTAAGTTCACAATAAGGATTTTCTGTCTTTTACAATGTGAGAAATCCATGTGTTGTTTTCGGTTTGAGAATGTACTAAGATTAAAGAAAGCACCCAGTGATTGCAGTGATTTCAGAATTTGGTGGGCCTAACTATGGTACACACCTGAAGATAATGACTCCCACTCTCCCAGAATCTTTCAGAAACCAGTAATTCAGTATTGAAGAGTATACAGTGAGTCCTTCTGCAATTAAGTCAAATCAGAGAACAGTTGATTAAGTATACAATAGTCATCCCGTTATTGTATCAATGGGTACATCTTACTTGGAAGGTTGGCACTGCAGTTTGTAGAATTAAAAGCTGTTTAAGAATGTAGATATCAACAAAATACCCATGGAAGGAGTTGCAGAGACAAACTATGGAGCAAAGATTGAAGGAAGGACAACCCAGAGACTGCTCCACCTGGGAATCCTTCCCATATTCAGTCATCAAACTCAGACACTATTGTGGATGCCAGTGAATGCTAGCTGACAGGAGCCTGATATAGCTGTCTCCTGAGAGGCTTTGACAGTGCCTGACTAATACAGAAGTAGAGGATCACAGCCATCCACTGGACTGAGCACAGGGTCCCCAATGAAGGAGCTAGAGAAAGGACCCAAGGAGCTGAAGGATTTTTAGCCCCTTAGGATGAACAACAATATGAACTAACTAGTACCCTCAGAGCTCCCTGGGACTAAACCACCAGCCAAAGAACACACATGATGGGACTCATGTCTCCAGCAGCATATGTATAGCAGAGGATGGCCTAGTTGGTCATCAATGGGAGAAGAGGCCCTTGTCCCTGTGAAGGTTCTATGCCCAGTGTAGGGGAATGCCAGGGCCAGGAAGTGGGAGAGAGTGGTTTGGTGAGTAGGGGGAGGAGGGAAGGAACAGTTTTTTTTTTTCTTTCTGATGGGAAACCGGGAAAGGGAGTATCATTTGAAATGTAAATAAAGAAAATATCTAAAATAAAAAAAAATGAAAAAAAAAAAAAAGAAAATAAGTAATTGAAAAAAAGGATGTTGACGTCTTTTCCCTTATCAGCCTCCAAAGGACTTTATAGTACTATTTAACCTAGTATGTAGCAAAAAAATTCCAGAATAGTTAGAGCTTGATTTTTCAATACTATGTAACTCTGACCTATGCTGTCTTTAGTAATAGGGTTTCATTATCTATTTCTGATGGGCAGTCAAGAGGAATGGTAAGAGCCATTAATTTTTTTGGAGCCTTTTGGGCCTCTATAACCAATGACTTTTATGCATGCATCTCACTACTTACACTATTAACCCATAGTTTCTGGGAATAGCATTGTTCAGTCAAGCAGGATCCTTTCCTCTAAATTCTTTTTTATATGTTAGCTTTTAGGTTTCTGTACTGATTTTTTCATATAAACACCCCTCCATCCATGACTATTGATTTCCCTGTTCCATCAACCCTCTGGAATTTAATTGCGGCTCCATTCTTTTATATATCTGTTCCCCTTAAGGAGTTCCTCCTCACTGAACTTTTCTTAATTTTATGAATTTCATGGTCTCCATGTTAAACACACACAAAGAGGACCGACATAATAGAAAAAACATGACGCATTTGTCTTCCTTGGACCAAGTCAACTAACCCAGTATATATATTAGAATAAAATTAAAATAAGTAAAAAATAAAGAAGTAGATGAATATAACAATATAGTATGTTTGTTCTCATTTTCTGTACTTTTTATATGGACATAAGTTTTCCTAAATGACCATACATGGTTGTATCTCATAGATAGACAAAGAGAAGGTTTAATCAAGTCTAGCAACTGAGCAACTGAGCAAGGATCAAGGATGACAGAGGACCCAGATAAAAATCTACTGTATCAGCTCTCAAGGAAGCCTAGATGTACACAGACATAAATATATATACATATATGTATATATATATGTATACATAATATTCACAAACACGTATACATGTATATATACATACATGTATGTAAACACACACATGTGTGGGGGGGGAGAATTTGAAAAAAGGAAAGAGGGAGATCTAAGTATATTACATTCTCAAAAAATGGAAGGAATAATTTTTAAACATTAAGAAACATTAAACATTTAACATTAAGAACATTTGATTGTGAAAAACAACCAAATAAAAGGAACAATGCGGGCTTATGAGATGGATAAGTCAATAATATGTTAAAGGAGATAAAGGCCTGCTGCTGACCAATCTGAGGATATCTCAGTCATATCAATGGTAGAAGGAGAGAATAGACCCTGACCCCAAGCCGTCCTCTGGCTTCCACCCATGTACCATGGCATTCAAGCCTGCATGTGTGCACACACACACACACACACACACACAAAGAGAGAGAGAGAGAGAGAGAGAGAGAGAGAGAGAGAGAGAGAGAATAAATGTAACACATACTTTTTTATGTGCTTTGATGTCAGTGTGTCAGATCCCCTGGAACAGGAGAGTTACACACAGTTGTGAGGTGCCATTGTAGGTACTAAGAACTAAACCTGAGTACTTTGGAAGAATAGCCAGTGCTCTCAACGACTGATCCATTTCTTCAGCCTAATAAATGATTGTAAAAGTAAAACATTCTTTAATTATGTTTTGGTTAGATATTTCTGATTATTTCAGAGAATAAAATAAACATGTAGGTAAACAATGTTTCCTTGAAAGAAGTACTAATTTCTACACAAAATTCCTGCTAAAGAAGAAAAATATTAGAATAAAATTAAAATAAGTAAAATATAAAGAAGTAGATGGATATAACAATATAGTATATTTGTTTTCATTCTCTGTACTTTTTATATGGACATTAGTTTTCCTGAATGACAATACATGGTTGTATCTCATAGATAGACAATAAGACAGTTTAATCAAGTCTAGCAACTGAGCAAGGATCAAGGATCAAGAATCACAGGGGTCCCAGACAGAAATCTACTGTATCAGCTCTCAAGGAAGCCTAGATGTACACAGACATAAATATATACATATATGTATACATAATATTCATAAACACCTATACATGTATATATACATACATGTATGTATATACACACATATATATATGCATGTGTGTGTACTTGTGTGTGTGCTTGTGCATGTGTGTGTGTTTGTATGTTTATTTCCTACTTTTAAATTTTAAGTTTTTTTTTTCATTTTAAGAGCACCAGTAACAAGAATCATCAACAAACATTATGAGTGAGTAGTAGGAGGACAATAATGGATCTAATCAATTCAGATGAGTGTCAAAGAAATTACTTCTTAGCAGGAAAAACTTTACATGCAATAATAAACCCAGGAACACAAAGTGCATGTTACAGCTTGAATGGATGTCATTCTGTGAGAAATTTTCTGAGACAAAAAATGTAATTCTGTAAGAATTCCTCCACAAGGAATCTTAAATGGGGTCTATGTCACATAATGCATGCTAACAGTTTACCAGAAGTTACTTGACAATCATTTAATCAAAGGCTCTTGAGTATTCAGTCTCTACTTAATAGAAACAAACAAAAAATCATATAATTGTACCTAAGAACAACTTGACATAAAATAGTTATAAATTGCTTCAAGGTTTGATATACATAAGGAAAATTAATTATTTAAAGATGCTACATAAGAAAGAAGATTAGTAATTTTTATATAATCATGACCATATACGACACTACTAATTAAGTCAGGGCATGTTTGTAATATGTAACAATGTATATTTCATGTATGTTGGAATTAACAATGAAATTTTGTTTTGTTACATGTTATAACTGTACATCAATTATGAACCACATTTTCTCCACAATTTCTTCATTGCCTCTTTTACATCTTTGTTCCTCAGACTGTAGATGACAGGATTCAACATGGGTATCACAATGGTGTAAAATATTGACACTACCATGTCATGATTTGAAGCATAACTGGAACTAGGCCTCATATAACTGAAAAGGATGGTACCATGGTAAATAGAGACACCAGTGAGGTGAGAGCCACATGTCGAGAAGACTTTTCTCCTACCCTCAGCAGAATGCATGTTCAGAATGGCAAAGAGGATGAATCCATAGGAGACCAGAACAATCAGGATGGTGACAATCTCAATCAAGCCTACCAAGTACAAGAGTAGAAGCTCATTTGTGTGGGTGTCAGAACAAGAAAGAGCAAGCAATGCAGGGATGTCACAGAAGACATGCCTAATTTCATTGGATCCACAGAAGGACAGATTGAAAGTGGTCACTGTGTGTACAGCACCATGCACAACTCCAGCAGCATAGGAAGCAATGATGAGTGGCAGGTATACGCTGGGTGACATGGTCACTGCATACAGAAGTGGGTTGTAGATGGCTACATATCGGTCATAAGCCATTGCTGCCAGCAGAAAGCACTCTGTGGTTCCTAAAGTAACAAAGAGAAGCATTTGGGTTGCACATGCAAGGAATGAAATGGACTTATCTTCACTTAGAAAGTTGACCAACATTTTGGGTGTAACAACTGTAGAATAGCAGGCATCCAGGAAAGACAAAACACTTAGAAAATAATACATGGGGTTGTGCAGCCGACAATCCCCAATGACCAATACAACCAGTCCAAAGTTTCCTATCAGAGTGAAGAGATAAATAGCAAGAAACAGTAAAAATAGGAAGACCCGCAGTTCAAAGTCATCTGTGAAGCCCAAGAGTATAAACATGGTGGCTTCAGTCGTGTTCTTTAGTGAAATCTTGTCAACATCCACAGCTGATGTGATCCTTCCCATTTTGGTTTTGATTTATATACTTCTTCCTATAAAGCTGTATCTAGGTTTGATTCTTAGGGCATCATGACTACCTTGTAATGAGGAACACAAGATAAATAATTTGATGAAAGTGAAGAGATTTCACTATATGATGTAAAAAAAAAAGAAAATTACACTTACTTTTTGGATGTATTTATAAAGTTAAAAATCCAGAAACTAAAGTAATTGTTATTTTTATAATTTTCCATAACTCTGATCAAGTTATACTTTAAAAGTTTTTATTTTAATTGTACTGCACTTTCTTTCTTTTAAAAAATTGTTTATATATGTATTCTGTATGCATGTTTATGTGGATGTATTTATTTCAATATATTTAATTGAAATAGATTGAATCATGCTCTCTCTCTTTCCTAACTTTACTTATTTAGGTATACTACTGCTAAATCTCTCCCATGTGCCACTACACAAACTCCCAACTTGATAGCCGATTTTTCTTTTATTATTGTTCTTACAAATGTAAGTATGCATGCACAATTATGAAAACACAACCTCTGGGTCCATTTTTCTTTCTTGTGTGTACATGTTTCAGGGATGACCACTCTTCCCTGGACAACTTGATAACCTTTAATGCTCTCATCCCTAAGAGAAGCTAATTCTCATTTTCCCAGCAATCCATAAAGTATCTGCGATCTGTTTAGGGTAAAACACCATGAAAATTCTTTCCCCCTTCCATTTTAGTAATTCCATTGATATTACCATAGTCTGAGGTCTATTTGTTCACCAAATTCTGTTTTCATGAATATAGGTGGAATTCACTTCACTTTCAAATTGTTATAACAAAACCCACAAACTTGTATATACAAGTTAGTTCTCCTTGAGCTGTAAGCACTTGAAACACTCTTCCTTAATATTTGAGATGTTTAACATGAGAATCTATACTTCTATCTCTGGCAAATTTTAATGTGAAAAATTATAGTAATGTGTTTTTAAAAAAGAAGATATTTTAAATCACACAATTCACTGAACCTATTAAGTAGTCATGGGGTGATTTCTGCACAGTGAATTTTGTTTTCTCCATGTGAGAGGTCAAGAGTTTAATGCTAAAAGGTTGAATATAGGAGTGCAGGTGTCATTCAGTAATGTAAACATATGCATTAATGATATGAAGCGTGGTAAAACTTGTTAAATTGATCATTAAAATCAATAAAAGGAAAACTGACTTAAGTAATTTTAAAACAAGAAGGAAATTATAAAATTACATTGTCCCAGAATGTCTTCAAAGTCTCTGTGAATGTTCTAGTACATAGATTATGTTTGTAAAGGTATGCCTAAATATTTAACCCTTCATAGATAGAGTAAAATATAAAAAAGATAAATATAAAGGTGTAAAATATAAAAATATAAAAAACATAACCAAATTTAGTTTGTGTAAACCTGGATAATTGAAATATTAAATATAAGAATATTTGGAAATATTTTAATATATGGATTTTTTGATAATTACTTTAATAATCACCCTATTAAAACATTTCATAAGTTAATTATACAAATCTGAAAAATATAAATTTATGATCTTAAAAAAATACATTCAATAATTTTCTGTTATCTCTACTGTCTCTCTTCTCATCAGTCAAGATTGGTAATAGAATTTATTCACACACGTTTCAAAATTATTTATAGTCTGCTAAATGAACATAACTAAATTCATCTTGATTGCTATTCATCAAAGGGATGTCACACATCCTACAATTCTATAATTTTATTTTCTACTCTAAGATCTGAGATAAAACAACTGTCTAGGAGTAAGAATTGCACTCAGTCTAAATTCTGATATTAGACTCTATGAGAAGCTTCATTGACAGTGTGACCCTAGAAAATTCTAATTAAGATTAATGTGGTCAAATTTGATACCTTTTACCACATAAACACAGATAACTGAAGAGAATTTTATGGATTCATTAGCATATGTTTACCTGAATAAACATTTTAAATAACTTGCAGGATATATATGTATAAACTGTAAGTACTAAATTTTATTCATGTAACAGAAAGTTACAGGCATTTTAAGTTACTGCTCAAATAATACATTGAACAATTAGTGAAATACAAACAGAAAATACATATACATCACAATATCTTCTTTTGAATTTAAACAAAATGACTCTCTTTATTATTGTATAAGAAAAAAATGTCTATAACTACTTTTCTTGTCTAGGAATATATTAGTATAATAAATGTTGGTTTACTTAAATTATCCTAATTCTTTGACAAATAAAATTTTTAGTAAATATACATTTGACATAAATTGAAAAAAAGAATATGGTTTCAGAATTGATACAAATTTTCTTTCTAATGAGCTTTTCTTGATTCATTGCATGGGTCACTGTTAGACATGACAAGGAAAATACCAAACCTTGTTATTTTTTCCAAGACTAAGTTGAATAAATATTTCTCTTCAGTTACAGTTAAAGACAGTAGAAATTTTGTATAATAATACTACATATATTCTATCTGATTTCATTTAATGTAAATGCAAAATGCAAAATTTATGTATGAGGTATTTGAACTATAATATTCTCAATCAGAAATATAAGTTAAAACAAGTTCCTCAATCCTCATGATCAAATCCATGGCAATAATATTGGAAATATTAAAGCCAAGTTGAAAACTATAGTAAAAGTATACACATGATAAGGTGCAATTGTAATAGGTAATGATGTGGACATTTCTCTTATTTGATATACATAATAACTTATGAAATATATATTGTAATATTATCTTATAAAAAAGAAATTGTGGTTCAAACAGATAATACAATATACCCTCACAGATCATTATCTAGTAGATAAAGCAGCATTCAAAATTTGAATTCCATGCCTGCCCAATGCATACTTTCTCTATTACTATACTATGTCTTCATTGTCTACTGCCATACTTAAAAATATAACTTCATAAACATAAAAGAGGATAATATTTCTATTTGGCATATTATATGAATAATACTGCACTCAGATAACCTGTACAGTGTAGGAAAAAAGTAGTTAAAATTACTTTAAATACAACGTCAATAAAATGAATGTAATAAGATTTTAAAAACTATGTCAGAAATCAAATTTAAGGAAAATTGAGTCAGAAAGAAACCTGTCCATAAAAACTCACTGAAAGTTAACTTTCTACTGTAATTAACTTATTCATCAAAAAACATTAAAACAAACTTGTGAATTATTTCCAAAATATGTAAATAATTATTCATCTTTGTTGATTTTTTCTTGATAGAAGTTATTGGTTCAATTTGCAACACAACTCTGTTTAGTATGATATTTCATATCATATTTAAGTATTCAGACATGTACTCAAACTTGAAATTCCTTATATCTTTTAAAACAACTTATAAATAAAGAAAAACCCTACTCCTACTTACAAACATGAGCTGCTTGGACAGTTGGGTAATGGTCAAGTCATACTGCATGTGAGCAAACCATATCCTCCAGAATTTAAAGGTCACAGTAAAGCCCCTGGGAGAATTCATGTTCTTCACTGGGATGAAAACTTCTCACTTTAAAAAAAAAAAAAAAACATAAACAAGGGAATGATCTTAGGAAAATAAGCTAAGTCCTGAAAATGGCTATTCTTAATCAATTCTCTCTTTGTTCAAACTAAATGTTCTTTCACATGGGAAAAATATTCCACTCATAAAGTCATACTTAGTTCCATCTCTAATTCTACTTATATGATATTAAGTTCACAATGATGTGGAAAATGCTATAAAGCAGCTGGAATTCAACATCTGTAAATGTAATTTACTTGTCTTTAAAGTATCCTGCTTCAAGATAGTGTGAAAATTAGATGTATGCATATGAGAATGACAATAGAAGAGAGAAGATATGTGAATTAGACTAAGAAATGATGGCAGGAGAGATGACAGAGACTGTACACAGGTTATGCTGCCCAGTGGAATACAAGAGTATTACTTCTGCTACAGAGTAGAATATCAATTTCTTGAGTTCATAGAGTTGGCAATTTTAGTCTCTCTCTTTCTCTCTCCCACTCTTCCCTCCCTCTCTATTTTCTTTCTTTGGTTTACTTTTGTTTGTTTTGTTGTTGTTCTTAGTGTTCTTTTAATTATATTCTATTCACAACCATATCTATCTATAGGCAAATATCTTGTGAAATCACAGAAATCTATGCCTTTTCCAATTGTTCCCATATTGCCCACTAAAATATCACTAGGTAATAGTCACTAACATAGAATGTTTAATATTACCTCACTAGTAATCTCAGATTCATCTCTCTCATGCACACAAATATAAATGAATTCAAAAATCTAAAATTAAAATCTGGTTTTGATTTTATAAAACCCCAAAATCAAAGCATGCTAAATTTAATAAATTGAAGAATATTAATCTTTTTACTTAAACATAATAATCCTTCTTGATACATATTTTGATTGCATAGGAATGCTATAGAAATATAAATTTCCAAAATAATGTTACATTTTCCTGCTTCCAAGATTTCATAATTATATTCTTTAACATGAACATGTACACATAAGTGTGCACACACAAGCACAATGCACAATACACAGTTATGTGTACACATACATCTTTCTAATGTTTCTTTTTTTTTCCCATTCAAGATCATGGTATACCTTTTTATTGATTTACATTTTTAAAATGTCACTTGGCTGATTCTTGATTTTCTGAAAAATATCTTTATAATTCTTTCTTTTGGTGTTTTTTTATTAGATATTTCCTTTATTTACAATTCAAATGATATTTCCTTTCCTGGTTTCTTCTCCGAAAGAAAAAAAAACCCTGTTCCCTCCCTCTCCCTCTGCTCACCAACCCACCCTCTCCTGCATTCTGGCCCTGGCATTCCCCTATACTGGGGCATAGAACCTTTATAGCCATCCATTGGACTGAGCACAGGGTCCCTAATGAAGGAGATAGAGAAAGGATCCAAGGAGCTGAAGAGTTTGCAGCCCCTTAGGACGAACAACAATATGAACTAACTAGTACCCTCAGAACGCCCAGGGATTATACCACCAACCAAAGAGTACACATGGAGGGGACTCATGTCTCAAGCAGCATATGTAGCAGAGGATGGCCTAGTTGGTCATCAATGGAAGGAGAGACCCTTGGCCCTGTGAAGGTTCTAATATTTCTTTTTATATAGAGAGACTTGACTAGTACAGTTTCTATGTTCATGGCTCATGGCTTACTGTGACCTATAATGTGATGGGGTTTTTTTCTTTGATGGGGGTGATTGTTATCAATTTACTTTTACCTTCTCTAACCTCACCCTCTTACATGTTAATTTATAGATCTCTATTCCTCATATGTACTAATGTTGAAACTTGAAAACAATATTTATTATGGACACAATGATTATGAATACATATTTAATTGTCAGCATTTTAAAGACATTGTCTCATAGGTCCATTTCACAAACTTCCATGTACATTGTTTGCTTTGACGATCAGAAATTTTAACCATATAAATATCTGTATTTTAGAGTAGGAGAATAGTCTTCTCCAGTCAGTCCTGAATATATGTTTTATTTTATAGACTGTGAAGTTTGTATTTAGAAATATGTATGTATGTATAATATATATATATATATATATATATATATATATATATATATATACAATTTTCTGTGTAATAATAATTAATGAAAAAAGAGAGCTTTAATGTAAAAGATAGCAAGCATGAGTATATGGTAAGGTTTGGAGGGAGCAAAGGATAAGGGACAAATGATATAATTGCAAAACTAAACTAAAAATACTGGAAAAAAATATGTTTCAGCCAAGTGGTGGTGCACACCTTTAATCCCAGCAATTAGGAGGCAGTGGCAGGCAGATTTCTGAGTTCAAGATCAGCCTGGTCTACAAAGTGAGCTCCAGGACAGCCAGGGCTATACAGAGACACCTGGAAAAAAATAAATCTTCAGAACTCTTGTTTGAAAACATTTTATTTTGTTATTCCTTATGAGAAATTTCACTCTATAGTCTTCATTATACATCAAGCTCTAAGGTTCTCTTTTTTGCACATTAGATTGTATCAAATATTACCTGGTTAAACAATAGTACAATGGTAGCACATCATTTTTATTCCACATTAAAAAGTCATTTTTTTCATGTCTCATATGTTCTCTCTGAGAACCAGGTCACATGGAATTCATGTTACTGGGCTGTGTAGACCTTGACAACTCTGACAGACCCATGAAAAGTTACTGTTCTGCAAATTTTCCAGCTATAAAAACAAATGTTATAGAAGAGAATTATTTTTTACTCATCTTATATTTAAGTAAGACTGAAAGTTTTACATAAGCTATTACACCGCATCCATGTTACTCCTCCCTCATTTCACTTTACATTCCTCAGTATAATTTCTATTTGGTTCCTACTTCACCTTGTTAATTTAATGGAACCTAGGAATCATTGAAGGTAATTGTGTTACTTTGTGTAGACTTGTTCTTTCTCCTTTTCTTCATCATTTCTTTTCTTTTCTTTTCTCTACTTTTCTTCTCTCTCTCTCTCCCTCTCTCTCTCTTTCTCTCTTCATTTATTTTGCAGTCCACATTATGTCCCCCCTCAAGTCCACCCTCTGACTGTTTCACATCCCATACTTACTCCACAAACTCCTGTCTACACATGAACGTCCCCAACCCCTACTCCACCTGATGTCTAAACTTCCTGGGGCCTCCAATCTCTTGAGGGTTAGGTACATCATCTCTGAATGAACACAGACCAAGCAGTCCTCTACTGTATTTGTGTTAGGGGCCTCATATCAGCTGGTGTATGCTGCTTGTTTGGTGGCTCAGTGTTTGAGAGATCTAGAGGGTGCACATTAATTGAGACTGCTGGTCCTCCTACAGAATCGTCCTCTCCTCAGCTTCTTTCAGCCTTCCCTAGTTCAACAACAGGGGTCAGCTGCTTCTGTCCATTGGTTGGGTGCAAATATCTGTATGTGACACTTTCAGCTGCTTGTTGGATTTTTCAGGGGGGTGGTCATGCTAGGTCTCTTTTTTGTGAGCACTCCATAGCCTGAGTATTAGTGTATGGCCTTGAGACTTCCCCTTAAGCTAGATCCCACTGAACCTTCTTTTCCTCAGGCTCCTCTCCATTTCCATCCCCGTAATTCTCTTAGACAGTAAGAATTATGAGTCAGAGTAGTGATTATGGGATCCCCCCCTCATTTGATGCCCTGTCTTTCTGCTTGCGGTGGAGTATAAAAGTTCCTTCTCCCTATTGTCAGACATTTCATCTAAGGTCCCTCTTTTGGAGTCCTGAGAGTCTCTCACCTCCCAGGTCTCTGGTACATTCTGGCGAGTCCCCCCAACCTCCTATCTGCTTGCCCTCAGGGCTTCAGTCCTTTCCCCTCACCCAGTACCAGATCTGGTTCCACACTTCCCCAACTTTCCTCCCTCCCCCCATCCACTTTTCCTCCCAGTCTCTCCCTCCTCCCCCACTTGTGATTGCTTTCTTCTCCTTCCCAAGTTGGACTGAGGCATCCTCACTTGGGTCCTTCAGCTTGTTGACCTTTATGAGTTCTATGGACTGTTTCTTGGGTACTCTGCAATTTTTTTTTTTAAAATCTGATATCCACTTATTACTGTGTACATACCATGCATGTCCTTTTGGGTCTGAGTTACTTCACTCAGGATGCTTGCAGAACTCAGGATGTCCTAGTTCTTAATAGCTGAATAGTATTGCATTGTGTTAATGGACAACATTTTCTTTTTTTAATTATATGTTTTCTTTATTTACATTGCAAATTTTATCCCCTCTGAAATATCCCCCATCCCATCCTCCCCTCTCCCTGCTCACTAACCCACCTGCTCCCACTTCCCTGTCCTGGTATTCTCGTACATTGGGGCATTAAGCCCTCAAGAGACAAGGGCCTCTCTTCTCATTTATGTCCCACAAGGCCATCCTCTGCTACATATGCAGTTGGAGCCATGGGTCTCTCCATGTGTACTCTTTGTGAACCACATTTTCTGTATCCATTCTTCTGTCGTGGGACATCTCAGTTATTTCCAGCTTCTGGCTATCACAAGTAAGGCTGCTATGAGCACAGTGGAACATGTGCCTCTGTAGCATGCTGGGGCATCTTTTGGGTATATTCCTAAGAATAGTTGTAGGGAGCCGGCATTCGCCATGGCAAGATGGCGCCTACTTCCACTGTTAACTCCTAGTAAACAACTGCGCATGTGTGTAGAGAACTGTTTGCGCATGTACATAGAGTGAAAAAGATGCCATGTCACGGCCCATTTCGGGGTGTTACATAGGGTAATGAGCAAACACCCAATCATGGGCAGACACGCCGCACTGTGGTGTATATAAGCAGTGCGGATTTTGGGCTCGATCTCTTTTTCCCTCTGGGAGAGGGCAATAAACGTTGCTGCAGAAGGAACCTAGTGTCCGCGTGTCTTCTTGCTGGCGAGATGACTGCACTGGCTACAGCTGGTGCCGAGAAACCCGGGACGCTGGGAGAACCTTACAACAGCTGGTAGGTTTCAGAAC
>NW_022196897.1:72980903-72983024 GCF_008632895.1 Mastomys coucha | reverse complement strand
ATCATGGGCAGACACGCCACACTGTGGGCAGACACGCCGCACTGTGGTGTATATAAGCAGTGTGGATTTTGGGCTCGATCTCTTCTTCCCTCTGGGAGAGGGCAATAAACGTTGCTGCAGAAGGAACCTGGTGTCCGCGTGTCTTCTTGCTGGCGAGACGACTGCGCGGGCTACAAATAGTATTGCTGGGTCTTCAGGTAGATCTATTTCCAGTTTTCTGAAGAACCTCCAGATTGGTCTCCTTATTCTTCTTTACTCCTTTATATTACTGTTCACTCAAGCTGAAAAATATATAAATTTCACATTTGCTAACTGTCATAGTCATTGTTGTATTGCTATGAAAAAACATAATGTCTAAAACTCTTAACAAGGAAGACATTTCATTGGAGCTTACTTAAAATTTCATAGGTTTAATCTGTTATCATTGTTGCAGGACACATGGGTATGCACAGGGATACATGGTGCTGGAGGATTAGTTAAAAATTCTTAGTCAAGCTCTGTGTCAGGGCTCAGGAAATGAATAACACTGAGCATGGATTGGTCTTTGAAACTCAAAGCCCACCTCCCAGTGGCACAACTTCTCCAAACACCTCACACCTACTCCATCAAGGCTACAACTCCCAATCTTTCCCAAATAGTGGCAGTTCTCTGTGATTAAGCATTCAAATGTATGAATTAGCATATAGGGGCCATTATTTATACAACCACACTATCAAAATATAATTAATTTTTACATTGAATTAAAACTTCTAAAATAGCTATCAAATATATTTAAAATGTTTTATGATAGCTAGCTTACCAATAACATAAATAATCCATAAAGGGAAATAAAGTTTTTTTCATTTTTTAAAGCATTTTTCAATAGTGTGCATTAAGGTATGTCATTGACACAATGTTATGAAAATACTCACAGGTTCATATAACTGTTCTTTCCATTTGGCTTCTGGGTTACTAAAATAAAAGCAGAGATAGCTGTATGGTCATATAGCACAACTTGACATGAAATCCTAATGGATTTTAAATATTTTACTCACCAGATATTTTGTTATATTTATAAGTATATCCTGTCTCTCTATGATCTTTACTTTGATACATTAAAAAAAAAAGACCTAACAGGCCTCACGAGTCCCAAGGGAGTCTCAGGGCAGCAGGAACAAGATCCTCTCAGCTTCTGAGTGACAGTAGTGGATCAGCAACCCTCTCTGCTCCTTCCCTGCAAATTGAGAACCTGCCTCCAGTGAGTGCTTTAACCCAGGTACTCACCCATCTGTGACCAAGGTTTACCAGAGGAGAGCTGTTCTCCCAGAAGTACAGACACAGGCTTACAGACCCACAGGAGGAACAAAGCTCTAGTCGGAGACAGCAAGAACATCTAACACCAAAGATCAACAGATGGCAAAAGGCAAACGCAAGAATCCTACCAACAGAAACCAAGACTACATTGCTTCATCAGTGTTGAAGTCCAGAGCCAACATGAAAGGAAATAAAGTGAAATAAAGGGTTCTTCTAGAAATAGGAGAAAAAGATGGATAGATAAGAAGGGATAGAAGTAGGTAGGCTAGCCATACTTTACCGTGCCACGTGGGAAAAGTAAAAACATTAGACAACAGGAGGTCTGGTCACTCAGTCATCTTGAATTTAATGGAATTCCTTTGTTCCCGCAACAGGTAAAATACCTGGGGCAAACCCTACCCCCAAACTACGTCAGCATAACAGTCCAATCAGAAACTTCCTTCTTGCAAATAGAGGTGGAGCTACTGAATGTAGCTGCTTCCACAACGCTGTGTTAATGTCTAGGCTTAGGGGAGGGAGACCACACATCAGAACCTAGTACTCCCACGGCAGCAAGTCCTGGATATCCAAAAGCACCGGAAAGGCAAGATTTGGATCTAAAATCATATCTCACGATGGTGCTAGAAGAATTTAAGAAGGACATGAATAACTCCTTTAAAGAAATACAGGAGAACACAGGTAAAGAGGTACAAGCCTTTAAAGAGGAGACAAAAAAAAAATATCAAAAAAATTACAGGAGATCATGAGTACACAAGTAGAACCCTTAAAGAGGAAACACAAAAATCCCTTAAGGAATTATAGGAAAACACAAACAAACAGGTGAAGGAA
>NW_022196897.1:72953979-72980603 GCF_008632895.1 Mastomys coucha | reverse complement strand
TTAAAGGGCCAGTAAATATCTTCAACAAAATTATAGAAGAAAACTTTCCCAATCTAAAGAAAGAGATGACCATGAACATACAAGAAGCCTATAAGAACTTCAAATAGACTAGACCAGAAAAGAAGTTCCTCCAGCCACAAAATAGTCAAAACAACAAATGCACAAAGCAAAGAAAGAATACTAAAAGCAGTAAGGAAAAAAAGTCAAGTATCATGTAAAGACAGGCCTATCAGAATTACACCAGACTTCTCACCAGAGACTATGAAAGCTAGAAGATCCTGGGCAGATGTCATACAGACCCTAAGAGAATACAAATTCTAGCCCAGACTACTATACCCAGCAAAACTCTCAATCACCATAGATGGAGAAACCAAAGTATTCCACAAAACCAAATTCACACAATATATTTCCACAAATCCAGCCCTTCAAAGGGTAATAAATGGAAAACTCCAACAAAAGGAGGGGAACTACATCCCTGAAAAAGCAAAAAAGTAATCTTCCAACAAAACTAAAAGAAGATAGCCACATGAATGGAATTCCAGCTCTAACAACAAAAATAATAGGAAGCAACAATTACTATTCCTTAATATCTATTAATATCAATGGACTCAATTACCCAATAAAAAGGCATAGACTATCAGATTGGGTATATAAACAGGACCCAACATTTTGTTGCATACAGGAAACCCACCTCAGTGACAAAGACAGACACTACCTCAGAATAAAAGGGTGGAGGGGAAATGTATTCAGCACAGTAAATAAATAGATAAGTTTTGGAATTACTGATTAAGATAGAAGAGACATGAAGTTTATGTATTAAAATAGAACATGAATGAATTAATCAACTATGTTTTTAATGATATAACAAGAAATAATATACTATAGCATAAAAAGAACATCTGTTTTCTAGATTCTGACAACAGAGAAATTCATTCAGTGTTGTTATTCATGTTTACTTAATTCTAAATGTGTACTTTACTTACAAAACAACACATCTCCAGGAGCTTTTAATGTACTCCTTTATACCAGACTGTAGATAAAGATGATCTTTAGCATGGGGAGCAATGCAGTGTAAATACACCATGTCATACACCAAAGCATAGATTGCACTCAGTCTCACATACATAAAGAGAATTGTTCCATGCTGAATGGACACTCTAGTTATGAGAGCCACATATATAGATAACTTTTCTAATCCCTCTAGCAGAACCTAGCTTCAGAATAGCAAACAGATGAATCCATAGAAATCCAGAATAGTCAGGTTGGTGAATAGCTCAATAGGCCCTACAAATTAGAGAAATGAAAGTTGTTGACATCCACAATAGTGTCTGGGTTTGGTGATTGTATATGGGATGGATTCCCAGGTGGCTCTGCCAGTGCTTGACAAATACAGAAGTGGATGCTCACAGCCATCTGTTGGACTGAGCACAGGGTCCGATAAAGGAGTTAGACAAGGGACCCAAGGAATTAAAGGGGTTTGTAGCTCCATAGAAGGAACAACAATGTGAACTAACCAGTACCCCCAGCTCTCCCAGGGGCTAAACCACTAACCAAAGAGTACACATGGTGGTCATGGCTTCAGCCGCATATGTAGCAGAGGATGGCCTAGTTGGTCATCAATGGGAGGAGAAGCCCTTGGTCCTGTGAAGTCTCTATGTCCCAGTGTAGGGGAATGCCAGAGCCAGGAATCAGGAGAGGGTAGGTTGGTGGACAGGGGGAGGAAGAAGAGAATAGGGGAGTTTTCAGAGGGAAAACCAGGAAAGGGGAAAACATTTGAAATGTAAATAATGAAAATAATAAAAAAGAAAAAGAAAAAAAAGAAAAATGAAAGTTGATATTTGTTTGTATCATAATCAGGAGAGGTAGAATGTCTAGTTTTATTGGATCCATAGGACATGACTAAAAGTGGCCACAGTTTTAGAGGAATTATAATCCAGCAAAAAGATTCTTCTGGCAAGGGATCACATTCTAGGTCTGTGAGACCTGACTGGAATGGCACACCTTTAATCCCTCTCGCTGGAATACAGACACAGCCTTAGTAGACACCTTTAATCTAGATTAAGGAAGGTTAAGTGAGTATGTAGAAGAAGATGGGCAGACAAAAGGAACATTTAGAGTAAAGTTTGACAGGATGGGTCAAAGATAGAAAATGCCTAACTCTCATGAGAACAGACAGGAAATAGAGGACTCTTAAGTCCTCTTAAGAGATCAGGAGAGAGAAAGAGAGACAGAGACACAGAGAGAGAGAGAGACAGAGACAGATAGACAGACAGACAGACAGACAGAGACAGAAGAATTTTATGTTGCTCATTTAATTTATTTTTACTTTTTAAGTTAATATTAAGTTAAGTTAATATTAAGTTTTTATTCTCCTCACGCTCAATATAGTAACTTTTTCTTTCAAACCTATGAACTCTTTTGTTCATTGTTGTTACACACATATGTGTGTGTATAACTATTCATAAGTATAGCCACTTGAGCCCCTATATTATTACTTTTTGTACGTTTCCAGGAAGAATTAGTTGATATTGGATGAATAGGTATGTTCTTTCCTGGTCAAAACCATTGGTCCTGCTTCCCACAATTTTCAATTGCCTAGAGTTCTTTCATAATGCTTGAGCCAGGTGGGCTTTTCTATGTCAACTTTGGCATTTCCATTGCCACAATTCTTTTTCAGCACACATTTAACTTGTCTGGTTGGTAAGACATTATGGGAATATTTTCTAAAATTACTTGGAGACCCATTTTCAGAACAACTGCCCTGATTTTCTGGCTCTTGCAATCGATCTAACCTTCTGACACAATGGTAGCTGAGTCTTAAATACAGGAATATTCATTGGAAATGGGCTTCAAATTATTGACCTTTGATTTATTACAGTCCTCTTTAATGATCTTCATCTGTTGCAATGAGAAATGTATTTGATATTTGATAGAGGTAAAAATTGCACTTATCTGTGGATATAAAGACAGATGTTTATAGGATGTTAGGATTTACTAATTTATTAAATTAATGGTTGTGGATTTTCCTCTAATAACATGACTTTATTAGTACTAAGTAATTAGTTGATTTAACTATTTCCAATAACAGTTTTGCTTTCTTTCTCATTGAGCAAATATTAGGTCCAGTTATGGAGCTTACAGTTATCACTAAGTGTGCTAATATGTGACTTTTAGAGTTATTGAGGTATGGTATTCATTGACATTTACAGGTACTGAAAGACCAAATTTAGAATTTGGAAAAAGCATGTTAATGAAAATGAATTAATGTATAACCTTTACTTCAAGAAGGCATAGGAAGTCTCTGTCACGAGCCAGGAAGGTGGACTGGTCAGTTCCAGGAACAGGATAGCAGTCAGCGATTAAGAAGATAACATTGCCCAGAATCAGGAACAGGACAGCAGTCAGTCATTAAGAAGATAGCATTGACCAAACCACATTCCTCTAGACAATGAGTGAGCAGAATGACTTCCTTGTGACCTGACTCAGCTAGGTAGTGGGGTCCTTTAGAATTTTCCACTGTTCTCTTGTTATGTTTCCTTGGTAACCCTTTCACCCCCCTAGTTTGTGTTTTTTCCCTTTAAATACCCCTCACTCCTCGTGCTCGTGGTCGAACCCCTCTGGCCTGCCAGGCTACGGGTTCGAACCCAGATCTGGAATAAACCTCATGTGATTGCAGCAAGATCGGTCTCTTGTGAGTTATTGGGTGGTCGTGTTATCCCGAGACTTGAGAGAGGGTCTCCCCAGCTATGGGGGTCTTTCAGCACCACAAGTAAACAGGAAAGACCATTGCCTCTCTCCTTTGAAAGCTTTTATAATATTGTCTGGTATTATGAAAACTAGTTCTCACTGTGGAGCTGTTCAGAAAATTCCAGCTCAGGGGCCCTGGGCATAACTTTTGAATTGCACTGAAATCTACAGCAATAGAAACTTACCTTCCATCTCCTGGGGATAACTAAGGGTAAAGTAAAAGGTGGTATGTTTGGAAGTCTCTTTGACAACCATGACCAAGACATCAAACCAGGGCTTCTTATGCCAGATATTATGATTTGTAATGTAGCTCTTAACTCCTGAAGGGAACTTTATCAAGACAGAGGAGAAATGTGCTATAAGGTTTTTACTTAGTTAAATCATAAATATATGTTTCCTTATGGATTTACAAGCATCCAGGTTACTTTATACACCTCCCTGTTTTATCTGCTTTTACTCCTGCCCCTTCTCCATGAGTATTCGAGGTCCACGAGTTCGGGTGCCATTATGAAACTGTCTCACAGTTTCATGAACCCGGTTCTCTCTCGACAAAAGGGAAAAAGGGGAACCTGAAACACAGAGTTCCAGAACAAAAGGATGTGAAGCCAAGTTGAGGGGTTCCAATCAAGGCTTGCCACTTTACTTTTGGGTTTCAGCATTTATATATGAAAGCCAAACTGGATCTCTAGGTTATAATGATATTTGCATAACTTAAGCAATGCAGGAGGAGTCAGAAAGAGTCCAGAGCCAAAGGGGGAAGCCAGGCTGCCTGGTGTGCCCTCTTGGGTGGAGGTCAACAGCAGATGCCCTCAGGCATTCAGTTGTTTTCATTCAACAAAGTTCTCAGCCAGCAGGCTTGTCAGTCACCAGGTGTACCTTCCTCTTGAATCCTCAAAGGTGAAACTCAGGGCAGTGGGCCTTTGTCCCAGGCACAGGGGGGAGACACCCAACACTTAGCCCTCTATTTTCCACTTACTCTGTCAGATCACTTGTATCTTGATATTGCCCATTAACTTCCTTCCACCTGTAGTATTTACCTTCTCACCACACCTAAAAAGAATCATCCCTTTTCAGATTTCCATGATCAGAGCATTTATTTTCTGCTATTCTTCTCTCTATTGCTCACCAACCCCTATATCCTGGCAATGGTCCCATTTACTTTCCTGGTATCCCATTCTTTAAATGAATTACATTTTCTATATCCATCCTTTAGTTGAGGGGCATCTGGGTTGTTTACAGTTTTTAGCTTTTATGAATAAAGCTGTTATGAACGTAGTAGAGCAAATGCTCTTGTGGTATGTGGAATATCTTTTGGATATATGCAGCATCCTTTGTCATCAGGGAAATGGAAATCAAAATGACTCTGAGAGTCCATCTTGCACAACTCAGAATGGCTAAGACCAAAATCTCAAGCAGTAGCACATTCTGGAGAGGCTGTGGAGAAAGGGGAACACTCTTCCATTGATGGTGGGATTGCAAACTTGTACAACATCTGGAAATATAATTAGTAAACTTTTTATTCTATCTTCACTGTCCTATGAGCAATATATGGCCATCTGTAAGTCTCTGTTCTACACAGTAATCATATCAAAATGGGTATTGGACATGCTGATGGAAATCCTCTATTTGTATTGCACATTTGTTTTTGTTGTAATTACCATAAAGATTTATTCTTAGTCTTTTGCAGCTAAAATGTCATAAGTTAATTCTACTGTGATAGCCTCCCCTTGTGATCTTTGACCTTTCAAACACCCATGAAATTGAAAAACTCAGGCTGGTCTTGGCAGTTTTTATTTTTATGCCCTTTCTTCTGGTCATCCTGTGTCTGTGTTTTACTTGCTCTTCCTCATATCCACTCTTAAGATGAACATTTTTGAGGGGAGATACACGGCTTTTTTTCACCTCTGAGTTGCTTCTGACAGTGCTTAGCCCCAGTCCAGTCATTCCTTTGATAATGATAAATGATTTTCATCTTTATATCATGATCCTCACCATGTTAAATCCATTTATATAAAATTTGTAAAGGAAAGATATCAAAATGCCCTACAAAAGACATTGAGAAAGATATACAATATACTTTTATAAATATTACATGTACAGGAGTTCTTCCTACCAGAATTGTTTGAACATTTTCTATGTCTTTTTTCACAATGTTTATTCTTCACAAATGAGCTCATATACTTAAAGATTGCCTTTCATTGTCGTACTACATTTGAAAACGCTATAAATGTATCTGTAAAAAATCTTTGCCTTTTGTAATTTATTTTTATATGTATATGCATATTCATGTCTCATCATGAAGACCAGAGGACAACTTGCAAGTATCATTTCGCTCCTTCTACCATGTCAGTCCTGAGGACAGAATTCAACAGCAAGGCCTTCAAGCTGCTGACTGTTCTTCTTGGCTCTTGTCTATTAGAGTGATAAACTGTTGAATATTAATAAAGGAATTTATCTAGTGTAACAGTGTATATTTACATCTATGCACCATAAGCATGAAGAACAGTATGTTTACTATTTGGATTTGAAAAATAACTGAATGTATATGAGGAATTGATTTCCTTTTTGTGGCATTCTTATTATAAGAGAATTTTCCAGTATGTTGATTTATTCATATTTCTCCTTTTCAGCCTGCATAATACTTCCAGTTAGACTTCTTATGTTTTTGTGGATTGTTTTAAAATCACATTCAGTTATGCTACCAGCATACTCGTATTCATACAATAATTAGAAAATCTCTTATAGGTTTCTGTCTGCTCCCGGAACTGATCCTGTGCCACAAAAAAAGCTGGGCAAGAGTTGGTCTCCCAGCAGTGCTGACAAACTATGAGCACAGGCAAGACCACAACTTCTGCTTCAAGGGACCTGCCCAGAGAACTCAGGACACAGGAACCGAGGAGCAGCCTTGGACAGGATCCTTTCTGTTTCTGTCTGTATCGGAAGCTGATTCTGTGCCACAGTGCTCCATACCAAAATTGCACTGAGATAGAGCTGGCCTCCCCGGAGTGTCAACACAACTGTGAGCACAGGTAAGACTGCTATTTCATCTCAAATTCTTTGCCTAAGTGTGACATGCACAGAGCCATCAGGACACATGAACCAAGGAAGAGCAAAAATAGGTTGCTTCTGGTTTCAGTTTGCACCCTGGAACTGACCCTGTGGCACAACTCTCCATATCTAAATTTGTCCCAGAGAGAACTGGTTTCCCAGGAGTACTGACACACAGGCTTGCATGAAGGACAAGCCACAGTCAAAGACCAGCTAACAGCAGAGATAACCAGATGGCAAGAAGCAAGGACAAGAACATAAGCAATGGACACCAAAGCTACTTGGCATCATCAGGACCTAATTCTCCCACCACAGCAAGCCCTGGCTATTCCAACACACCAGAAAAGCAAGGCTCTGATTTAAAATCAAATCTCATGATGAAGATAGGGGACTTTAAGAAGTTCATAAATAACTCCCTTAAAGAAATACAGGAGAACATAAGTAAACAGGGAGAAACCCTTAAAGAGGAAACATAAAAATCCCTTAAAGACATGCAGGAAAACACAACCAAACAGGTGAAGGAATTGAACAAAACCTTCAAGGATCTATATACGGAAATAGAAACAATAAAGAAATCACAAAGGAAGACAACCCTGGAGATAGAAAACCTAGGAAAGAAATCAGGAGTCATAGATTCAAGCATCACCAACAAAATATAAGAGATAAAAGAGAGAATCTCAGGGGCAGAAGACACCATAAAAAACATTGACACAACAATAGAAAACCTAGGAAAGAAATCAGGAGTCATAGATCCAAGCATCACCAACAGAATATAAGAGATAGAAGAGAGAATCTCAGGGGCAGAAGATACTATAGAAAACATTGACACAACAGTCAAAGAAAGTGTAAAATGCAAAAAGCTCCTAAACCTAAAACATCCATGAAATCCAGGACACAATGAAAAGACCAATCCTAAGGATAATAGGTATAGAGGAGAGTGAAGATTATCAACTTAAATGGCCAGCTAAATTATAGAAGAAAACTTCCCTAACCTAAAGAAATAGATGCCCATAAACATACAAGAGGCCTACAGAACCCCAAATAGACTAGACTTGAAAAGAAATTCCTCCCATCACATAATAATCAAAATACCAAATGCACTAAACGAAGAAAGAATTTTAAAAGCAGTAAGGGAAAAAGGCCAAGTAGCATATAAAAGCAGGCTTATCAGAATTATGGCAGACTTCTCAACAGAGACTATGAAAGCTAGAAGATCCTGAGCAGATGTTATACAGACCATAAGAGAATACAAATTTCAGCCCAGACTACTATACCCAGAAAAACTCTCATTTACCGTAGATGGACAAACCAAGATATTCCATGACAAAAACAAATATATACAATATCTTTCTGCAAATCCAGACATACAAAGGATAATAGATGGAAAAAAACCTCAACACAAGGAAGGAAACTATACCCTAAAAAAAAGCAAGAAAGTAATCTTCTTTCAACTACCCTCAAAAATGATAGTCACACAAACATAAAAATAACATCAAAAAAAGCAGGAAGCAACAATCACTATTCCTTAATATCTCTTAGCATCAATGTACTCAATTCCCTAATTAAAAGACATAGAAAAACCGACTGGATACATGTACTGGCTGGTTCTGTGCATCAACTTGAAACAAACTGGAGTTATCAGAAAGAAAGGAGCTTCAGTTGAGGAAATGACTCCATGAAATTCAGCTTTAAGGCATTTTCTCAATTAGTAATCAAAAGTGGAGGGCCCATTGTAGGTGGTTTTGTCCCTGTGCTGGTAGTGTATAAGAAAATAGACTGAGCAAGCCAGGGGAAGCAAGACAGTACCATCACTTCATGCATCAGCTCCTGCTTCCTGACCTGCTAGAGTTCCAGTCCCGACTTCCTTTGGTGATGAACAGTGACATGGAAGTGTAAGCTCAATAATCCCTTTCCTCCCCTATTGGCTTCTTGGTCATGATGTTTTATGAAGGAATAGAAACCCTGACTAAGACAATACTTAAACAGGACCCAGCATTTTGCTGCATGCAGGAAACACACCTCAGTGTCAAAGACAGACACTACCTCAGAGTAGAGGTCTAGAAAACAATTTTCCAAGCAAATTGTCCCAAGAAACAAGCTCTAGTAGCCATTCTAATATCAAATAAAAGCAACTTTTAACCAAAAGTTATCATAAAGAATAAGGAAAGACACTTAATATTCATCAAAGGAGGAATCTACCAACAAGAACTCTCAATTCTGAACATCCATGCTCCAAATGCAACCCACATTCATAAAATAAAGTTTACTAAATCTCAAAACACACATTGCACCTCACACAATAGTAGTGGTAGAATTCAACACCCCACTCTCAGCAATGGACAGATTATAGGAACACAACCTAAACAGAGACAAATTGAACCTAACAGAAGTTATTGACCAAATGGATTTAACAGATATCTATGAAACATTTCATTCTAAAATAAAAGAATATACCTTCTTCTTAGTACTTCATGGTATCTTCTCCAAAATTGACTATATATAATAGGTCACAAAACAGCCGTCAATAGATACAAGAAGATTGAAATAATCCCATGCATCCTATCAGATCACGATGGACTAAGGCTGGTCTTCAATAGCAACAAAAACAACAAAAAGCCCACATACACACAGAAGCTGAACAACAGTCTTCTCAATGATAACTTGGTTAAGGAATAAAGAAAGAAAGACATTAAAGGCTTTTTAGAATTTAATGAAAATGAAGGCAAAACATACCCAAACTTATGAGACACAATGAACACAGTGCTAAGAGGAAAACTCAGTTCTGAATGCCTCCAAAAAGAAACTAGAGAGAACATACACTACCAGCTTAATAGTACACCTGAAAACTCTAGAACAAAAAGAACCAAATATACCCAATTGGACAACAGGAAATAATCATGTTCCCGGCTAAAATCAAAAAATAAAAAGAACTGTATAAAGACTCAACAAAACCAAGAGCTGGTTCTTTGAGAAAATCAACAAGATAAATGATTCCTTAGCCAGACTAACTAGAAGGCACAGAGACGGTATCCAAATTAACAAAATCAGAAATGAAAAGGGAGATATATAAAATTTTATTAAATCACCTTGCATTTATTTTTATCAAGCTTTTTATTTAGTATTATTTCTATTTAGAATTACATAACAATTTCATATAAAAATAAAATATTTTGCTTTCATGGAGATTATATTTGATATCTTTGTACGTGTGCATTTGTGTGTATGATTTGTATGTGTGTGATGCATGCATATAAGAGTGTGGGCATGCACATAGGTACGTGCATGCAGAGGCCAGAGCAGAACTCTGTTTTTCTTCCTCTTTCAATATACACTTACGCCTTGAGACAGGGTTTGTCAGTGACAGGATGCTTCCCACTTTATCCTGACTGCTTAGCCAGTGTTCACTCGGACTCCTTTTCTCCGTCTAGTGATTCAGAGATTATAAACATGCATTTCCATGCCTGAGTTGTTGTGTGTATCTGGATCATGCAAAGAAATGTCCTCATACTTGCAGAGCACACAGTAGCTATTGAGGCATCTCCCCAGATCCCAAAAATCTGTGGTTGGAAAAGCTAGAAACATTACATTTTATTCTTACTGGATAAAATATATTTTTTCTTTTTTTCTTTTTTTTTTTCATTTTAAAAATAAGTTCAAAACTCATGTCATACTGTCATCTCCCAGCCTTAGTCCTTGATATGGTATGTACATTCACATCCTGGAATGCTGTGATCCAGTTTGGCCTCAGGGGAATGGGTGTTGAAGCAGAGCACAGTATTGGATACAGGTAAAAAATGTGATAATCTCTGACCTTTTAACTGTTCTGGATTCTGAGGCTGACAGCTTTTACAAATCTAAACACTTTCTTGCTTATTCTGTTGCTAAAAATCACTGGTTTCTTTTCTCTTTAACACTCTATGCTTTGTTTTTCTTTGTAAATTTCTGTGTTTTATTAAATGCTTGAGACTTAACTCCTAATGTTCTGTGCTAAATACTTAACTCTTCATTACTGTTCTGTGCCTCATTAAGCACTGAAGAAATTTAACACATTATCTGTTTTATTATTTACTTCATAATTCTCTAAGCTTGAATAAACACTAGAAAACTTAACTCTTACATACTTTATAAATTTACTTTATACTTCTCTGTGTTTGATAATCGCTGAAAATCTTAACTGTTACTTACTTTATAAACTTACTATATAATTACTTTGCTTGATAAACACTGGACATAACCCATATTTTATAAATTTACCTTATAATTCCCTGGGCTTGAATAAGCACTATAAAACTTATCTCTTGCTTATGTTATAATTCTCTGGCAATTAACAAATGTATAGCAGTGGGGAATTTAGTAGAGGATTTATTGCTAAGGCTTCTTTCTCTTTTGCCCAGGAACCTTTCTTCTCATTGGCTAGCCAAGAGGAAGGATTGGACCAATTAAATTTTACTGAACAAGGAAAAGATAGTCATACTTGCAGAAATAAAAACACTGTTATACAAGCAAATATGCACAGAAACACACATATATGCAAATGCATATTCATATACACACATTCTTACACACAACATAAACACACACAGGGACAGAGACAGACAGACAGACAGAGAGAGAGAGAAAGAGAGAGAGAGAGAGAGAGAGAGAGAGAGAGAGAGAGAGAGAGAGAGCAAGTCCCAGTGCAGAAAGAACTCGCTCGTTTTGGATGAAAAATAAGCTACAATTTTTACTGCATAGAGAAAGAAAACTCTTCTACTTTCTATTGATAAATGAAGGGAACCCACTCTGTAAGAAAAAAGCCCTGTTTTGTCAGTAAGAAGAAGCCTTTCTGTTAAGAGAGAATATCTGCCTCATGCTGAGAAGCTTGCCTGCTCGCTCTATTCTGTTCTGCTCTGCTCTTCTTTGTCACTTCTCATCTCTCCATTATCATCATTCCTAGTTCTTGTACTTGTTCAGGTGATTAGATAACATAGTATTCCAAGCATCTTTGTTCAAAAGTTCACAATGAGTCTAAATGTAAATTGAAATCAGAAAATTTGATGAGTAGTTAAAACAAATGTTTACATTTTTTTCCAACTAGAATAGTTATCAAAGTGAACTTTTTTTTTCCTTTTCTTTTTGGATATTTTCTTTATTTACATTATAAATGTTATCCCCTTTCATGGTTTCCAACTTTCCACCCACCTCAGGGAAACCCCTTATACCAGCCCCCCTCACCCTGGTTCTATGAGGGTGTTCCCTGACCCACACACTACTCCCACCTCCCTGCCCTGGCATTCCCCTATACTGGGACATCAAGCCTTCACAAGAACAAGAGCCTCTCCTCCTTTTGATGCCTGACATGGCCATCCTTTGTTATATATGCAATTGGAGCCATGGGTCACTCCATATGTACACTTTGGTTAGTGTTTTAGTCCCTGGGAGCTCTGGGGAGGGAAGGGGTCTGGTGGTTTATTTTCATTAGCTCTATAGTTTTATTGAGAGTTTAAATCAATAATTCTAATATCAAAATAGGAAGTAAATCATCTGCCTAGTTTCTTATTAGTATTGAAATTTTGTATAGATAAATCCAGTTAATGTTATCTTCTGTCCTTGAA
This sequence comes from Mastomys coucha, assembly GCF_008632895.1. NCBI lineage: Eukaryota > Metazoa > Chordata > Mammalia > Rodentia > Muridae > Mastomys > Mastomys coucha. Next base: position 72,968,214 of record NW_022196897.1, on the reverse strand, counting down.
TCTACAATAAATCATTCATTCCCTTTTATGTTCTTTATCAGAAATGGTTTCAGAGTTGGTCTTAAAGGAATGTTTGATTGTAAATCTGTTACACTCTTGCTTTCTCTCTTAGTAGAAATCATGACATGTGAGGGCTTGCAGAGTCCTAATTGCAGCCCTTGTTAAAATTTATTTATTTATTTATTTATTTATTTACTTGCTTACTTATTTTTACACTCCATATTTTATTGCCCCCCACCAACCACCCTCCGACTGTTTCACATTCCATATCTCCTTACCACCCCCCTCTCTCCACGTGGATGTAGCCACCTCCACCCCACCTGACTTCTAAACACCCTGGGGCCTCCAGTCTCTTGAGAATTAGGTGCATCATCATCTCTAAATGAACACAGACTCAGTAGTCCTCTACTGTATGTGTCTTGGGGGGCCTCATATCAGCTGGTGTATACTGCCTGTTTAGTGGTCCAGTGTTTGAGAGATCTCAGGGGTCCACATTAATTAAGACTGCTGGTCCTTCTATAGGACCACCTTTTTCCTCAGCTTCTTTCAGCCTTCCCTAATTCAACCACAGGGGTCAGCTGCTTCTGTCCATTGGTTGTGTACAAATATCTGCATCTGACTCTTTCAGCTACTTGTTGGGTCTTCCTGAGTGCTGTCATGCTAGGTCACTTTTTGTGATCACTCCATAGTGCTTCATACTCCTCAGTAATAGTGTCAGGCCTTGGGACCTCCCCTTGAGCTGGATACCACTTTGAGCCTGTCAGTGGACCTTCTTTTCCTCTGGTTTTTTCCATTTCCTTTCCTATAAATCTTCAGACAGGAAAAATTATGGGTCAGAATGTGACTGTGGGATTGTCCCCCCTCTCTCATTTGATGCCCTGTCTTTCTGCTGGAGGTGGGGTCTATAAGTTCCCTCTCCTTACTGTCAGGCATTTCATCTAAGGTCCCTTCTTTTGAGTCCTGAGAGTCTCTTATCTCCCAGGGCTCTGGTGCAATTTGTAGGGTCCCTCCAAGCTCCTATCTCCCAAAGTTGCCTGTTTCCATTCTTTCTGCTGGCCCCCAGGGCTTTAGTCCTTTTCCTTCACCCAGTACCAGGTCAGGTTCCACTCTTCCCCCACTCCCTCTCCCAGTCTAAATTCCTTCCCAGGTCCTTCCCTCTCTCCCTCCCCACTTGTGATTGCTTTCTTCTCCCTCCCAAGTGGGACTGAGGCAACCTCACTTGGGCACTTCAGCTTCTTGATCTTTTTGAGTTCTGTGGATTGTATCTTGGGTATTCTGTACTTTTAATTTTTTTTGGCTAATATCCACTTATTAGTGAATTCATACCATACATGTCCTTTTGGGTCTGAGTTACCTCACTCAGGATGCTATTTTCTAGTTGCATCCATTTGTCTACAAAACTCTGGATGTCCTAGTTCTTAATAGCAGAGTAGTTTTCCATTGTATAAATGAACCACATTATCTGTATCCATTCTTCTGTCATAGGTCATTTGGTAGGATTGAAAACTGATACAACCACTCTGGAAATCAATCTTGAGTTTCCTCAGAAAATTGGAAATAGATCTACCTGAAGACCCAGCTATACCACTCTTGGGAATATACCCAAAAGGTGTCCCACCGTGCCACAGGGGCATGTGTTCCACTGTGCTCATAGCAGCCTTATTTGTGATAGCCAGAAGCTGGGAACAACCCAGATGTCCCACTACAGAAGAAGGGTGCAGCCCTTTTTATAAATGGCTCAATATTTAATAGGATAAATTTAGAAATTTTATAGAATCATTAGGAATTAAGAAACCATCTATTTGTATTATAAGTATTCCCTCTATTGCTACTTTCTCTCGGCAGATAAAGGCAACTCATTCTGTTACTAATGTACCTGAGGCAGGCTGATCTATATAGACATTGCAGTATAAGACCTCCTACACTGGTATCAGTAAATGCTTTGTCAATGGAAAAGGGTTTTGTTTTTCAGAGATATGTCAGTGAATACTTATTCCCAACTTTCAGAAGAAACATACACATATATTTTAGCATACATATTAGGACTTCACTTGCCTTTTTCATTGCACTTTATTGTTCTAAGCATCAAATTTGTACTTTTACTATTTCAAATATACAGTACAGTAATACAGTAAATTTCTTACCAGACTGTTTCAATACATTTTTATAATTCATATTCTGTGTGTATTTATCAATGAATAATCATTTCTCACAACCTGTTCTTTTAAATACAATATTTGGTTCTATAAGGGTGCATTACTCTAGATATAAGGTTCTATAGGAGGCAGCTGGCAGTATTTGCCTTGTAAGTGATATACTTAATTTAGGGTGCTCCCCATATGATTACATTTGTTATTACACATGGCAGGTCAACTTGCTTAAAGCAGAGTAATAACCTGTTTGTAACTGGCAATATTTTTGTATGAAACTAAGAAACAGTTTTATTAGAGAAAGAGAAAGAAATTGTTGTCCCTGGCAATTATCAGACCATATGAAATACTCTAGTGTAATCAACAAATTTTTCAGTAATTCCTTAGGGGGAACTCTCTGAAACTAAAAAGTATAAAATATCTTAAAAATTCCATGTTAAGGAACAGATCCAGTAACTAGAAGAGAAGTCTCTTTCCAGGTAACAAAACTAAAATTTCCCTAGGTTCTATGTGTGCTCAGTATCAGTGGTAATGATGAGCTGCTGCTGTGGCATTACTGGGTAGTGCAAGTGCTCATTTTTTATTCTGTCTTGATTCCTTTTTGTCCTATGATATGCAACAGTAGCCAGACCCATCTGCTCTATTCTTCATCTTTGTTTTCTCTAACTACTACTAGATTAACAGAGAACATTTTCACACTCAGTGTAAAAAAAATTACATTTGTTATTTCAGTTTAGAAACCATTTGTGTCTGCATGTTATTTTGTATGACAAAATATGACAGAAGTGAAAAGGAAGCATAGATTCCATGGTGGGAGTTCGGTTGTTTGTTTTGCTCTGTTTTAAAGAGAAATTAGAGAAATGAATATATTCAACATCCTTGTAAACAGTTGTGTCTTTAGAGACTATAGATCTCTATTGCTTCTCATTCATTCTTTAAATGAAGGTTTGTGAGAGACTCATTGCTAATTTTCTTAAATACTAACACATTATCAGTATGAAAGTATTTTTAAATAATTCAGTCTGTGGTAAAGATACAATGCCATGTATTTCATTGGAGAAACTAATTTTTTCTTGATCATAGTGCTAAAAGATAAACATAAACTCTCTGTATGAACAGTAAAGTGTGAAACAGCAATACATTTTTTCCATTGAGTTTGAATATAGCTGAGATAAAACATTCATATCTCCTTTTATATAGCAGAGCACAGATATTTATTAGATGCAGCTTACAGTGTTGTGTTTTATGATTACAGATACAACTGCCATAAGAACCAAAAGCAAGACCTAAAGCCTGTATAACTTAGCATTTATGTAAGGTTATGATCTGATATGTGTTCATCTAAAAAGGAGATGCATAGATGGTGCCAGAATGGAATAGTAGTAAGAATATTTTCCAGGTAGTAACATTCATGTAGACTGTTCCCTATGAAATATAACTAATATCCACAAATTGTATGAATAATTGTGTGGTTGTATTTACAGAGACAGCTGTCCTTCTAATTTCTACTGTGAAGTGTGTCATTAAAAAATTAAGGATATTGGTGTTTATAATTTTTGAACTGAAATAATAGCTATTTATTTTGATGTATTGTTCTGACATCATGCTGCACTTAGTAACCTGTGCACTATTAGCTATATTTAGAAATATTTAGAATAATGTGAAAAACATGTAGATATTTGTTTCAGTTATATTGCACTAAGAATTCCACAAATGACTTTGAAATTCATATACATAAATGTTATGTAAGTGAATATGCATATACTACATACATATATAACATTAATATATAAACATCTTTAATATATTATATTTATCTCTATAATAATGCAATGTAGAATTATAACATGAATTTCTGAATGTAATCTTTTTCTTCTTTTAAGATATCGTTCTTACAAATAAAAGGAGTTTTTATTAGTCTTATTTGTGTGACACCAAAGCAGTGGTCTCTCTTTTTAACTAATTTGTTAAGATATCCCATTATTCCCCCAGGATCTTGCACAACAAAGTTCTGATAATTTGATGCACAAAAATTAATCAATTTCAATGTATATGTGCATGAATAGTATTTAGCATAATTTATGTAAAAATAACTTATCTTGATATATTATAAAATTTACATAGAATCAAAATGACTGTTTAATTTGGGTCAAGCCACTAAGAGATGGACCAAGTTTGCAAGAGTCTTGGAATGATGACAAAATTTATCCTGATGGTCAACACTAACTACCTGTTCAACAAATATTTATCACTAAAACCTGACAAACCATACACACAAAGAGACATATACACATACACACAAACACTCACACAGAAACCCCCACACATATATAAAACTTCTTTTAATTAAATTGCCACCACCATTTAAAAATAAAAATACATATTTTATATGTTTTATTTGAAAATGACTTCTATGTATCATGGAACAATTAACATATTTTGTGATGCTTTTCCTTCCTAACAACAGAAAAAAGTTGTTTCATAAAAGAATATAAAGGGTTTTTTTCTTATTCGCATCAACAATTTTTTTCTGTATTTACAATAGAAATGTAGATAAAGGGTTGGAGAGAGGACTCAGTAGTTAAAAGCACTTGCTGCTTTTACACAGTCCCAGGTTTGGTTCTGAGCACCTATATGGTGACAGACAATAATTTAGAGCCCTAGTTCAATGTCTTTGTCTGGCCTCCAGGTACATACAGAGTGCACATATGTACATGTAGCCACTAGCACATATACAGAAAAATAATTCTCAAAAACAAAAATGCAGATGCTGAACTTACCTGAATTTAGAAAAGCTACTGAATTAAAATGAGAAATGGTACAAAAGATTGGCAGTGAGTGGAAATACACTATTATGTCTATTAGAAATAAGGTTTAAGGGTATAAGCTTGTTTTTCTTCAAGCAGTTGGCTCTACTCCAGCTACTGCACATAGCTGTATAGAGTCTTAGATAAATTGCAGACCTTTGGTAAACTTTGTGTAAACAAAGTCCATGTGAGTTCTAAGTTCTATGTTTATGATGCATTATCTGTATTACTTTTCATGTAATGAGATTATTCTAAGCCATACAATCCAGCATTGAAAAGTATGACACATTACTTCCTGTCATTTTTATATTTTTGGAAGAATATCATTATTTGTAATGATTATATAGAAATTTTCTTTTCTTTATTAGTGAAACATTTTTAAAGACCAGTTTTATTATATCCCAGGCTGAATGTTAGCTAAATATTATCTCAACCTCCTCATCCTTCCTGCATCTCCCAACAATCGTGACTGCAAGACATACATCACTCTTGACCATTATATATTAAAAATATATATTACTAAGTATTGATTGTAGAAACATGTGTGAGATGATGAAATTTTAACTGTACATATAATAAAATTTGATTACAATCAACTTCACATTAACTTATTTTGTCTCTATCAATTATCTGCTCCTCCTCTATCTCTTCCAAAATAATGGCAATGCTTTAATTCATGGAATTCTATACACCTAACAGATTTGCCAAGAGAAATTCTAATTTAGCTAAATATTAAAAATACCACATTATGAAATTAGTTATTAATGTCACAAAGAAACTAGATTTATATGAATGCAATGTCTAGAAATAGTGAACATTAAAATAACAACTAATCCCAAATCATTTTTACTACTTTTATATTTTTAATCAAATATAACATTTCTTCTCAAAACTTCCTATTCTTTTTCAAACCCTTTCTTTCATCCTGTGCCATAACCTCTCACTTCAAACCTACGTCTTCCTTACTGTGATAAGGAAGTATTATTTTACACATACATGAACACTCATATATGCGCATGCACTCACATATGCAGAAATACATAAATTAAGATAGGTAAGTTAGTTTTTGATGTTTATGTGTATATAGTTTCACAAAAATCTATTTTTTGCTTGGACAACCAATGAAGGGACTCACATCCCTTGCCAGTCATTACTTACCTGTATTTTTCGTGTAAAGATAAGATACTGTAATCATTTTTCTCTTCCATATTGACATGTAACTAAATTTTTACAAATAAAAATTTTAATGTTCAAATATTCTTTTATTTTTGACCTGTAAATATATTTGCACAGGTATATATTTTATTTTATTTTAGATTTCTGAGACAAGGTTTCTCTGTGTAGCCCTGGTTGTCCTGGAATTCAGTCTGTAGACCAGGCTGGCCTCAAACTCAGAAATCCACCTGCCTCTGCCTCCCAAGTGCTGGGATTAAAGGCATGTGCTACCACTACCCAGCTACAAGTATATATTTTATAACTATTTGATTATTTATTTCATCCAGATATCATATACCACATATGTGTTATATTTATCTATCTCCATTTTTCTAAAAAATATCTATTGATAATTAAAATTGAGTTTTTCCTGGACACAATGTGATATTCAATGCCTTATATACCATTTTGATATTACATGTTAGTGGAAGCCTTTTTCACTGTATACAAATAAGTATCATTTTAAATATAATCTGTTATGTGTTAAGAATCTTGTGAAGCAATAATCTACACATTCATGAACCTGCAGTTATATATGTTTTATAAAAGTATAGTGTATATTTTCAAGCACATACATACAGACACACAAATACATGCACATACAGAATTTTGATACATCATACTCTAGTGTTGTTGCAAAATAATATTTTATATGCCAAGTATTTGAAAGCCAATCACTGTTTATTTGTTTGTTTGTTTTTGATACAGGAGAATGAAGGAACACAATCTCACAGTAATGACTGAATTCATCCTAATGGGCATCAGTGACCGCTCTGATTTGCAGGCCCCATTATTTGGGCTGTTCCTTGCCATATACATGACCTCGATGGTAGGTAATTTGGGAATCATTGTTCTCACCACAGTGGACTCACGCCTGCAGACACCCATGTACTTCTTTTTGAGACACCTGGCTATTACGGATCTTGGATATTCTACAGCCGTGGGACCCAAAATGTTGGAAAATTTTGTTGTAGATCAAAATACAATATCATTTAGTCTTTGTGCCACACAACTAGCTTTCTTTCTTGTATTCATTGGTAGTGAGCTATTCATTCTCTCTGCGATGTCCTATGACCGCTATGTGGCTATCTGTAAGCCTCTGCTCTACACTGTTCTCATGTCACAAAAAGTATGTTGGGTTCTTATGGCAATGCCTTATCTCTACTGCACATTTGTGTCTCTTCTTATCACAGTGAATATTTTCACTTCATCCTTCTGTGGCTATAATGTCATTAATCATTTCTACTGTGACTGTATTCCCTTGTTGTCTCTACTCTGTTCACATGCAGAGGAAATTGCATTTATTGTTATGGTCTTTGCAGCTTTTGATTTGATTGTGTCTCTACTTATTGTTCTAGTATCCTACACGCTTATCCTTACAGCAGTTCTCAGGATGAACTCTGCAGAAGGCAGGTACAAGGCTTTCTCAACATGTGGGTCGCACCTGACAGTGGTGATAGTGTTCTATGGTACTTTAATATTTATGTATGTGCAGCCTCAATCTAGTCATTCCACTGACACTGATAAGGTGTCTTCAATCTTTTACACCCTGGTTATACCCATGCTGAATCCTTTGATCTATAGTTTGAGGAACAAGGATGTAAAATTTGCCTTAAACAGGACTTGGAGAAATATTTGTAAAATCTTCCCTTAAAGGTTTTCATACAGTATGAATCCTACAAATTAGGGAGAAAGATAAACAATCTCTAATAAGAAGGTAATAAGAGCACACAGGCTCAATCTATAGTTAAATATTGGTGCTTTTGGTGAGGATTTAAATTTCCATGTATCATAAATACCTCAGTAAATATTCATGCAAAAACATTGCTTTCTTTGAGAAGACACAAAATTTTGTGGTAACTAATTATATACAAATCCAAACAGGTTTAAGGAGGTTATTTTTTTAACACTAGAATCTAGAGTTTTAAGGAATAAAATTATGTGTGCTATTAGTAAGTGCTATTCCCAATCTAAACAGTTTTGTCTGTTTCTACATTTGTGTTCTTGTACATGTTCTGATTATGACTGGTCACTCTGTTTGAAATTTCAAACACACAAATTCATTTTTTACATTTCAAATGTTATCCCCTTTCCCCATTTCTCCTCCAAAAATTCCCAATCCCAACCCCCATCCTCCTGCTCACCAACCCACCCACTCTTGATTCTCTGTCCTGGCATTTCACTATACTGGGGCATCAAGCCTTCACAGGAACAAGGGCCTCTCTTCCCATTGATGTACCACAAGGCCATCCTCTGCTACATATGTGGCTGGAGCCATGGGTCCCTCTATGTGTACATTTTGGTTAGTAGTTTAGTCCCTGGAAGTTCTGTAGGTACTGGTTGTTTGATATTCTTGTTCCTCCTATGGGGCTGCAAACTCCTTCAGCTCCTTCAGTCCTTTCTCTAGCTCCTCCATTGGGAACCCTGTGCTCAGTCCAATGGTTGGCTGTGAGCATCCACCTCTGTATTTGTCAGGCATTGGCAGAGCCTCTCAGAAGACAGCTATATCAGGCTCCTTTCAGCATGTACTTCTTAGCATCCAAAATAGTGTCAGAGTTTGGAGACTGTATCTGAGATGAATCCCCAGGTGGGACAGTTTCTGGATGGCCTTTCCTTCAGTCTCTGCCCTGCAGTTTGCCTTCATATTTACTCCCATGAATATTTTGTCCCCCTTTCTATTAAGGACAGAAGCACCCACACTTTGGTTTTCTTTCTTCTTGAGATTCATGTGGTCTGTGAATTGTATCTTGGATATTCAGAGCTTTTGGGTTAATATCCACTTATCAGTGAGAGAATACCATGTGAGCTCTTTTGTGATTTGGTTACCTCACTCAGGATAATATTTTCTAGTTCTATTCATTTACCTAGAATTTCATGAATTCATTGTTTTTAATAGCTGAGTAGTACTCCATTGTGTAAATGTACCACATTTTCTGTATCCATTTCTCTGTTGAGGGACAACTGGGTTCTTTCCAGCTTCTGGCTACTATAAATAAGGCTGCTATGAACAAATTCTTACTGAAGCCCTTGCTGACAGGAGCCTGGTATGGCTGCCCCCTGAAAGGCTTTGCCAGCACCTGACTAATACAGATGCAGATACAGTCAACAATTGGACTAAGACCAGGGACCCCAATGAAAGAACTAGGGGAAGGAGTGAAGGAGCTGAAGGAGATTGCAACTCCATGGGAAGAACAATAAACTAACTGGGCTACACAGTGCTCTCAGGGGTCTTAACCACCAACCAAAGAGTATACATGAAGGGATTCTTGTCTCCAGCTACATATATAGCAGAGAATGGCCTTGTCTGACATGGATGGGAGGGGAAGCCCTTGGTACTATGGAGGCTTGATGCCTCAGCTTAGGAGGATGCTAGAAGGTGAGGCAGGAGTGGGTGAGTGGGTAGAGAAGCATTCTCATAGAGGTAAAGCAAAGGAGGAATGGATGGGGGATTTGCAGAGAAAGGGGATATCATTTGATATGTAAATGAATAAAATGATTAATAAAAATAATAAATAAATAGTTTATTACTTTTTATATATTTCTACTAATTTGCCAGTATCACAGCTTTAAATTTAATATCAGGATTTTTTGTTCCAATATAGGAAGAATTTGAGCTGAGAAAATTTTATATTTTATAAAATTGTGATTAAAAAACTTTAATATGTTTGGGTTAAATTATAAATACCATAGGAATGATAAGAATGGTTGTTGAAATATATTCTGTGGTCTTAAGCTTTATTCTATAAGCAGTGTGACATTACTGGTTCATTTAAACAGTTATTAAAATATAGAAAATTTGTTGTAAATAGAATCTTAATGTGAAATTTTGTTTTCGGAAATAATTTTTCTCCCATTGCCCCAAACCAGATTAAGGCAGTTAGATACCTGAATTCTAGTAAAAATTTAGAGAAAAGAGATTTCTCATTCTTCAGAAATTATTCTGGTTTAAATGAACATCAAACAGGTTCATACCTTCTGACATTTCCAGAAACAAATCCCAGAAAATATTAAAGGCAATGATGTGTGAAAAAAAAACAAGCAAAATGTTAATTGAATATCTAGAACTATTTGTGAATAGTAATACATGAAGATATATTTGAACATGAAATTCAAGTTTAGTTCAAATTTGTTTACCACTCATCACATTAAGGGATGTGGTGGTATGAATCTGCTTGGCCCATGAGAAGTTGCAATTTTAGGAGGTATGGCCTTATTGTAGGATATATAACCTCAATAGAGGAAGTGTATCACTGTGGAGGAAGTGTTTGGAAACATCATATATATGCATAAGTCTGGTCAGTGTAATCTACACCTTTCTCCTAGCTTCCTGCCAAAATACAGCCTCATTCTGGCAGCCTTTGGATCAAGATGTACAACTGTTGGATCCTACAATACTATGTCTGGGTGGACACTGCTTTCCACCAACATGATAATGCATTATATCTCATAAACTGTAATCCAGCCCCAATTAAATGTTTTACTTTATAAGATTTACCTTGGTTATGTTGTTTTTTAACAACAATGAAACAGTAAGTTAGTCCTCACTGAGGTGACTTCCAACTCATTAAAACTTAGTTGCTCAGAGTCCTGTGTACAATATGTATAGTGTCTTCAGCAATAGGTGATTAAGTTTACATTTTTGGAAGAAGCCAAGGGAATGGCAATAACCTGTATTGTTTTGCCTTTCTTTGTGATTCAATAACTCAGGGATTCCCATATTTAGCACTGAGGATTTTCTTGGGGAAAACACAATTCTCCAAGTGGTATAATTTGTTATTAAATGTTCATATACATATACAAATATATGTACACAGACACACACATACACAAACATATGTATACATAAATGTTTGCTTACATTAACATAAAATAATATTTCCCTACCTTAGGGTTATTGATCCCTACTTCCCTCATTCATCAGTACATCAGAAGTCAATAAAAATTTCTGGGAGTCATTATGTTTTTCTTTTCTTTTCCATCTTTTTTTTCTAATAGAATGCCAGATCCTGCTATCATGTTCCCAAATTGAAAGTTTATTTTTTCATCACAATTAAATCTGCCTAGTAAGGCAGATGTGACATATAGCTTTAATTCTAGCATTCACCAGACTCATGTAGGTGGACATTTGTAAATTTTAGGACAACCTGGTCAGTCTACAGAGCTAGTAACAGGATAGCTAAGGTCTCACAAAGAAATCCTGAAACATATGTGCTCTAATGAACTTCATTTCTTTCAAGTTGATAAGGAAGATTACCCAGCACATGGCCATCTCTCATCAAGTTAACAAATCAGAGTATCAATTTACATTATTGCAGCTCACTCTTGGCTCCAAAGTCTCATAATCCTCCTATAACAAAGAGTGAATTTAGTTATTCTCTAAAATATATCTAAGCATAAACAGTTACAATGGTGCTTAATCATCCAAAAACTCTACTGAGGCTCAAGACAGTCACTTACCAGCTCTGGCAAAATAATAATGATAATGATAATAATAATAATAATAATAATAATAATAATAATAATAATAACCCTATTTCTAAGATATGAGAACCCAGAATAAGCATTCACATTTCAAAAATGAGCGATGGAGTCAAATAAAGAAATTAGTGGAACAAAAACAGCCCCACATAATACAGAAGGAAAGTTTAAAAAATCCTATAATTCCATGTATGTTATCAGGGGCCCACAGTGACATTAGCTCAATTCTAACAATATTAAACAAACTTTATGCTTGAGTTCTAATAGAAAGAGAATAATTTTTAGCTTACACCAGTTCACCTGGCACTATAAATTTCCTTTTTTACTATTCCATGGTCTCAGCATCTCCAACACCTTGAGGTCAACATAAGACATTATACTTATTTTATTTGTTAATTTTCTCATCTATCTATCTATCTATCTATCTATCTATCTATCTATCTACCTATCTATCTATCATCTATCATTTATCTATCATCTATCTGTCATCTATCATCTATCATCATCATCTATGCCCTCGGGCCGGCCAATCTGAGTCTCCCTCAACTGGCAGGAGAAAGGAGTCCTAGTCAGGTCAACAAAGTGTAGGCAAAGAAATGATGGCAGAGACGACACATGGAAGTACAGGATCTGAATGTATTTCTTAAAAATGGTGCCAGGCGGTGGTGGTGCATGCCTTTAATCCCAGCACTTTGGAGGCAGAGGCAGGTGGATTTCTGAGTTCGAGGCCAGCCTGGTCTGCAGAGTGAGTTCCAGGACAGCCAGGGCTACACAGAGAAACCCTGTCTCGAAAAAAAAAAAATTGGCATCAGACTTTTATAGTCATTGCAAAAGAGAAATGCAAAATCTGGCAGCTCAGTAGTTGAGGTACAACTGAGGCCACCCGTAACATACTGGGTCTAAAGCAGCCACCTCTTCTGGACAGCCACTGCACCCTCAGGCCCAAGGGCTCTGGGCCCAGGGGGCTGCGGAATGCATGAGGCTCGAAGCTTGAATCTGAATGAATGAATCTAAGTCTAAGTCCTAGTCCATCTAAGTTTTTGCACAAAGTGAAAAACCAGGCTTATATAGTATACAGAAAACAGGGCAAATGATAAGTCACATAGGCAGGTGACAGTTACATCAAGGTCAGTAAGATCACATAGGCAAGTGATGGTTAAATCAAGGTCAGTAAGATCAGGTATTCAGGTGTGAAGTGGAAGAGCAGTGGTGCCTTCCCCACTGGAGCTATGTTGGTATTCCCATGCTAATTCTCTGGGTCTGCTGGAGGCAAGCACCAGGAAGTTCCAATCTAGCAATTCCTGAAAATATCCTTAAGTGAAGGAAGCCCTTCTTTACTCTCTGGTATGTAAAATAGTTCTGTCTTCTGTGGGACTGCCCTGAAAATTCTAACTATGAACAGTAAGCAATGGTGCCTGAACTCTGTTGCTAACTCTGAGGACATTCTATCTGATAAGGCAGCTTCCTTGTGAGAAATGCCAAGCTAAGGACAGCTTGGAAATAAATTAGGATATATTGGAAACTTGTCCTTGCCAGAGAGCAATGCCCTTTTTAGCCCTTTATGAATCATTTCTTGGGGTACTGTATTAGTCAGGGTTTCTATTCCTGCACATACATCATGACCAAGAAGCAAGTTGGGGAGGAAAAGGGTTTATTCAGCTTATTTCCACATTGCTGTTTATCACCAAAGGGAGTCAGGACTGGAACTCAAGCAGGTCAGGAAGCAGGAGCTGATACAGAGGCCATGGAGGGTTGTTCTTAACTGGCTTGCTTGAGTTCCAGTCCTGACTTCCTTTGGTGATAGAATAGAAACCCTGACTAATACAAAATTGGTACCAGGAATGGGGTATTCCTGTGACAACCTGACCATGTTTTGGGGAGGACTGTGGAAGGACTTTGGAACTTTGTGCTAGAAGAGCCACTGTTGTTAAGAATTCTGTGGGATGTTCTGTAGGAACTTGGAAGATCATGTTGAGAACAGTGCAGAGATGGAGGCCTGGTTTGTGAAATTTCAGAGGGAAGATTAAAGACTCTTATCAGGGCCATGTTGTTTGATTATAAAGATTCTGTGGTTTGGGTTAGCTGGGGTTAAAGTATCAGCTGTGATTAACAAGATACTAGAACTACTAAAGTGAAAACTTTGTATTACTGGGACTATTGATGCTAGTTAGCTGAAGCTAAGAAATTAGTGGTGATTAAGAAGAGACCACCATAACTGAGGTGACATTTTCTGGGAAGTGTTTTCTGAGAGCACAAAGAGGCTGTGTTCCAGAGATAGCCAAGGTTGTACCTTGTGCTGCGGCAGGACTTGGTAATGTGTAAGAGTCACCCAGGTGGTACTGGTCTTGAAGGCATGAAATGGTCATGTAGTGCAGCTGAGGTTTGGCACAGTGAGAGGCCGTGGAAGGCCACTGGTGAAGGGGCAGCCTCTGTTTGCAATTGATGGCCCAGGACTAAAGGGGTCATGCAAAGGAGTTGAGGCTTGGCACCATGAAGACAGTCTATAAGAGGCTATTTGTGAAGCCTAGTTACAGCGAAAGACAGCAGTGTTTTGGAAATGCCAGTACCATGCAATGACCACCAAG
>NW_022196897.1:72939523-72953852 GCF_008632895.1 Mastomys coucha | reverse complement strand
GGGCAGAGCTGGAGAAGTAACCAAAGCCCTTAGAGGAGCCCAGAAGATTGTGAGTTGGATCCCAGACAATTTTTTGCTTTTGATTGTGACTGTGCCCAGATATTTTTCCCTCTTGAAGAAAGGTGCTGCTCTGCTTCACCTGCTTGCCTTGTGGGACTGAGCAACTGCTAGATCCTTGGACTTCCATTCACAGCTGCTGTTGACTTTTGTTTGGTATTGGACTACAGGCTGTAAGTCATCAATAAATTCTTTTACTACATAGAGACTACCATAAATTATGTGACTCTAGAGAACCCTGACTAATACAGGTACCTTTATGCCTGAATAAGAAGGCATGTTGATGATTGGAAAGACTAATCAAGAACACATCTGTGTTAGGAGATGCCAATGACAGACTGAATACCCAGGAGGAACAAACTCCCTTTGAAGTCATAACGCCTCTTGTCCATGATCAGGCTTTTACCCCAGATTTTGCAGACTTTACTGGGGTAGACAAGTGGACATGGCACATCTATTTATTTATTTTATAGAAAATACATTCCTTTCCTACTATGTATTCTTATTATGGATTCCCTTTCTTGACTTCTCCCAGATTCTTTCCATTTATCAATACACACATATCCAACCTTATCTTTCTTTCTCTCATTAGAATAAAAACAGGCATCCCCAAAACAATAATGTAAAATAAGAAAAATAAAACAAACACAATAAAGAGAACCAAGGGAAAGCACAACAAGCTTATGTAGACTCTTAAACACACACATTCACAAAACCAAAAAGCTTATGCTAATAGTAATATCAGAAATCATAATTGACAAGCCAAAGATCTATAATGTTAAAAAGAAAGAAAGAAAAAAGTAAAAAACACTATTGAGGTCTGCTGCTCTGAAGACCCCACAGTCAGAAGGCCTTTCAGGAGGTATGCTACATGCAGAGCAACTAGTAAAGGACCCTCCCAAAGGACCCCAGCAGGTGGAAACCACAAGGAGCTCAGCTGACTTCAGACCCATCCTCCAACCCGCACTCTAAATACAGTCCCTCTCCAGCCTATGCCTTCCATCAGGGCAGATCATCAGCTTATCTGCTCCTTTGAAGACCCCACAGTATAAAGGCCTCCCAGTGGATCTGTTGCACCCAGTGTAATAGACCTCACAGTCTAAAGGCCATCCAAGAGTTCCATTGAATCCAGGGCAACAAATCACCTGCCTACATATCCCTCTGACTACTGGACAGTCTGAAGGCCTCACAGGAGGTCTGCTACAGCCTATATCACAGGCCTACCAAGAGATGTGTAGCAATTGAGGCACACAGGAGGCAGGCTCCAGACAGAGACACCCAGACCAGTTAACACCAGAGATAACCAGATGGCTAGAGGAAGGGGCAAGATCATAAGCAATAGAAGTCAATATACTTTTTCATCATCAGAACCCAGTTTTCCCACCATAGCAAACCCTGGCTACCCCAACAGAGCTGAAAACCAGAATGCTGACTTAAAATCCTATCGCATGTAGATAGTAGAGTCCTTGAAGGAGAGTATAGATAAATCATTGAAAGAATACAGGAAAACATAGGGAAACAGGTAGAAGCCCTTAAAGAGGAAACAAAATAATCTCTTAAAGAAACACAGGAAAGCCGGGCAGAAAAATCTCAAAGGACCAGAAATCATCTTCAAAAAATTCATAGAAGAAAACTTCCCCAACCTAAGGAAAGAAATGTCTATAAATGTAAAAGAAGCCTATAGAATATCAAATAGATTGGACCAAAAAAAATCCTCTTGTCACATAATAATTAAAGCATTAAATGCACAGAACAAAGAAAGAATATTAAAAGCTGTAAGGAAAAAATGCTAAATAACATAAAAAGGCAGAACTATCAGAATTACACCAGATATCTCAACAGAGATTGTAAATGACTACAGAGCATGGACAGAGGTCATGCAGACCCTAAGAGACCAGAAATGCCAGCATAGTCTACTATACCTTGCAAAACTTTTAATCATCATAGATGGAGAAACCAAATTGTTCCATTATGAAACCAAATTTAAACAAGAACAATCTACTAATCCAGCCCTGCATAGAATGCTAGAAGGAAAGTTCCAATACAAAAAGGGTACCTACACCAAAGACAAAACAAGATATTAATCATTTCACAGCAAAACTGAGGAGAGAATGTCTTATAACAACAAACATAACAGGGACTAAAAATCACCTGTTTTTAATATCTCTCAATATCAACATGGTCAATTCCCCAATAAAGATACATAAGCTAACAGATTGGATATACAAGTAGGATTCAGCATTTTGTGCATATAAAAACACACCTCAATATCAAAGATACATATTACTTTAGATTAAAAGGCTGGAAAAAGTCTAACAAGAAAATGGCCCAAAGAAACAAGCAGGAGTTGACATCTTAATATCCAATAAAATAGACTTTCAACGAAAAGTTATCAAGTGAGATTAGAATGACACTTCATATTCATCAAAGGAAAAATCTACCAAGAGAAAGTCTCAATTCTGAACTTCTATGCCACAAATGCAAGGGAACCCAAATTTATAAAAGAAACTTTACTAAAGCTTAAAACATACATTGAAACCTTCACTACAATAGTGGGAGACTTCAACACCCCACTGTCACTAATGGACAGGTCATTAAAATAGAAAATAAACAGAGACACAGTGAAACAAATAAAGGTTATGAATCACATGGATTTACCAACTATATAGAGAACATTTCATCCTAAAACAAAACAAAAAAAAATGCTTTTTTATTTTTTCAGCACCTCATACTTTCTCCAAAACTGATCATATACTCAGTCACAAAACAAGCCTCAACAGATATAAGAAGATTGAAGTCATCCCATGCATACTATCAGATCACCATGGAGTAAGACTAGGCTTCAATAGCAAAAACAACAGAAAATTCATATAGCCATGGAAACTGAACAAATCTCTACTCAATGGCAACTTAGCCAGAAAAGAAATAAAGAAAGAAATTAATGACTTCCTGGAATTCAATGAAATTGCTAACAGAGTATACTCAAATTTCTCGGACACAAAGAAGGCATTGCTAAAGGGAAAATTCATAGTACTAAGTGTTCTCTTAAAGAAATATGAGAGAGCCTACATAGCAAATTAGCAGCACATCTGAAAACCCTAGAAGAAAAAAGAAAGCAAACATACCTAAGAGGAGTAGACAGCAGGAAATAGTCAAAATCAGGGCCAAAATAAACCAAATAGAAACAAACAGAACAATATAAAGAATCAACAAAACCAAAAGCTGCCTCTTTGAGAAAATCAACAAGATGGATAAACTCAAGCCAAACTAACTACATGGTAAAGAGAGTATTCAAATTAACATAATCAGAAATGAGAAAGGAGACATAACAACAAAAACTGAAGAAATTAAAAAAAAAAAAACATCAGATCCTACAAAAAAAACTTATATTCTTCAAAACTGGAAAATCCAGATGAATGGATGATTTTCTAGACAGCGACCACATACCAAAAATTAAATCAAGAGCAGGTTGGGCCTATTTAATCAGGCCCATATCCCCTAATGAAATAGAAGAAGTCCATAAAAACCTCCCAAACAAAAGAAGCCCAGGGCCCTATGGCTTTAGCACAGAATTCTACCAGACTTTCAAAGAAGAACTAATACCAACACTCCTCAAACTATTCCACAAAATAGAAACAAAGGAACACTCCCTAATTCATTCTCTGAAGCCACAAATACTCTAATACCTAAACCACACAAAGACCCAACAAAGAAAGAGCACTTCAGACCAATTTTGCTTCTGAATACCTAAGCAAAAATACTTAATAAAATTCTAGCAAACGATATCCAAGTACATATCAAAACGATCATTCACCATTATCAAGTAGGTGTCATTCCAGGGATGCAAGGTTGGTTCACTACATGAAAATCCATTAACATAGTACACTATATAAACAAACTCAAAGGAAAAAAATACATTATCATCTCATTAGATTCTAAAAAATCCTTTGACTAAATACAACACCCCTTCATTGTAAGAATATTGATGAGATCAGGAATTCAAGGTCCATACCTAAACATAACAAAGTTGGTATACAGCAAACTAACACCAATATCAAATTAAATGGAGAAATACTTGAAGCAATCCCACTCAAATCAGGAACAAGAAAAGGATGCCCACACTGCTTATATGTATTCAATATAATACTTGAAGTTCTAGTTAGAGTGTTACTACAACAAAAGTAGATGAAGTGATATAAATTGGCAAAGAAGCCATCCAGTTATCATTATTTGCAGATAATAAGATAGTATACATAATGACCCACAAATATCTACCAAAGAACTTCTACAGTTGATAAACAACTTTACAAAAGTGGTCAGATATAAAATCAACTAAAAAAAAAACAAAACAAAACATTAGTTTTCCTTTATACAAATGATAAATGGGCTGAAAAGAAAATAGAAAAACAGTACCCTTTACAATAGTCAGTAATAATATAAAATATCTTGGGGTAACTCTAACCAAATTGGTGAAAGATCCATATGACAAGAACCTCAAGTCTCTCAAGAAAGAAATCAAAGATCTCAGAAAATGGTGAGATCTCCCATGCTCATGATTGGTAGGAATAGCATAGTAAAAAATCACCATCCTACCCAAAGCAAGCTACAGATTTAATGCAATCCCCATGAAAATTCCAACACAATTCTTCAAAGACATGACAGATCAATTCTCAAACTCATATGGAAAAACAAAAAACAAACAAACAAAAGCAGCATAAGGAAAATACTTCTTAACAATAAAAGAACTTCTGTGGTAATCACCATCCCTGACCTCAAGAGCAATAGTGACAAAAACTGCATGGGACTGACACAGAGAAAGACAGATTGATCAATGGAATAGAATTGAAGACCCAGAAATAAAACCACATTCTTATGGACACTTGATCTTTGACAAAGGAGCCAAAATATACAATGGACAAGAGGAAGCATCTTCAATGAATGGTGCTGGTTTAACTGGTGGTCAGTATGCAGAAAAATCAAAATGGATCCATATTTGTCACTTTTCACATAGCTCAAGCCCAAGTGGATCAAGGACCTCAACATCAAACCAGATACAGTGAATCTAATAGGAGAGAAAGTTGTAAAGAGCCTCGAACCCATTGTCACAGGATGTGTGTGTGGGTTTGCAGATTTCCTAAACAGAACTCCAGTTTTTCAGGCTCTAAGATCAAGAATTGATAATTAATTTCCACATTATTGGCTTTCAGAGAAAATGTGTATTGTAGGTAACTTAGGGCTCATTATCACCTTTCTCATAACGGCTTCAATTAAGTAAGCAAATGCCAACAAAAGCTGGTGATGATGACTGAGGTCAAGAAGTTATGGGATGCACCCTATCCACTGCTGGTGTGGGATGCAGCTTTTCCAACATCCATATAAAATAGAGCTAGTATGTGATCTAGTAATACTTCTCATGGATATATTTCTGAGGTAATCAGAATCAAATGATAGATATATTCATACCCATGTGCTGCACTATTCATCACAGTCTAGATATGGAAATGGCCTAAATACCTACCAATAGATGATCAAAAGAAGAAACTCTTGAATACTGAAACAGTGAAATATTGTTCAGTCATAAACAAAAACTATGTGCTTTTTAAGAGAATAGACATAAATAGATATCATAATGCTAGGCAAAATAGCTTATACAGACAAAAACTACAGTTTTCCTTACATGAAAATTGAAAGAGGAACTGTTTAAATGGAGCAAGGAAGATCAGCACAAAGAGGGATAAAAGAGTTCAATGAAAGGTGAAAATCATCTGAATGTGTTGCCGACCAGCGGCAACAATAAGAATGGGTTTTCTGGAATATGGATTCAGGAACCTGGCAAGCCATATCATTACCTTAACCACATGGAAGGTTCTTAAAAATTAGACAACATGGAAGTGTGATCACTCAGCCATCTTTCATTTTATCCTCTCAATTACAAGCCAACAGGTAGTATATGTGAGGCAAAAACCCCTCCCCCAAGTTTGTCAGCATGCTGGCCCAATCAGCAACTCATTATTCGGTCTCTGGAGGCGGGACTTTAGGTGTAACTGGAACCAGGAGAGAGGCATGGCAAATAGCAGGAGGTGGGCAGAGAGGTGTGGTTATGAGAGGCAGGCAGGGTCTGAAGAATCAGCCCTCAAGCAGGAGGGTTACATGAATGAATGTAATGAAACATCATTTCATTAATAAATATGCATTAAAGCATGGAAAAAGAATGAAACAACAGCATTATTAAGTAACAATGTTAATATTTATTGGGCTACATTGAACTAATTGTTAATTGGAAGGTGTCTTGATTGGGAAAAGTAGGTATATACAAATTAAATTATCCATATTCACAATAAAAACATTCCTTTGATGTTTGAGAAATCTATATTCATATCCTGCAAGAGAATGTTGAGAGATAGGACATTTCAAGGAAAAATGTCATTTGTCTATTTTATTCTCAAATGCTATGCATTTTACATTTACTTACTTCAAGTTTTGATTAGAATAACATACATTGAATGAGCTCACTACAGACTTTTAAAAAGCATCCTGGAAAAGAAGAAAATAACTAGAAAATGTAAGACTTACTTTGAGAAGCAATATAAGAGTTGTCCCTTATATGGTGTGTGATTCTATACCTGTTTTCTGTGAAGTTATCTGGAAGGGAGGATAATCATTAATTTAACAATTTATCAATAATCTATCAGAAAAGACACACTCAAAAATCCAGGATAACATATAGTGATATCAGGAAAAAAGTACAACTTTAAAATTAATATCCAAATTGTTCAATCTAAAAGTCAGTTGAGATTACAACTTATTGTTTTAGTTTTCCATTTTTTATCACTCGAAGTTATTCAAGTACATCAAGACTCAGATTTTTCTTGATGTCCAAGGGACCAAAGATTGGGGTGGAGTTTCATTTGCCCAATTAACTTGCTTATAATAATAGGCAGCATTGTCTATACCCTTGAAATGTATATATACTGTGTAATTAGACTCTGAACAAAGTTGTGGCTTTTGCAAATAGTAACTGTGAAAATTTCTGTAGAGTATGGAAATACTTCCCATATTCAATCACCAAACCCAGACACTATTATGGATCCCAATGTGCTGGCTGAGAGGAGCCTGATATAGCTGTCTCCTGAGAGGCTCTGACAGTACCCGACTAATACAGAAGTGGAGGCTCACAGCCATCTATTGGACTGAGAACAGGGTGCCCAATGAAGGAGCTAGAAAAAGGACCCAAGGAGCTGAAGGGCTTGCAACCCTTTAAGGCAAACAACAATATGAACTAACTAGTACCCTCAGAGCTCCCAGGGACTAAACCATCAACCAAAGAGTACACATGGTGGGACTCATGGCTCTAGCTGCATATGTAGCAAAGGATGTCCTAGTCATTCATCAATGAGAGGAGAGGCATTTGGCCCTGTGAAGGTTCTATGCCCCAGTGTAGGGGAATGTCAGGGCCAGGAAGTGGGAGAGGGTGGGTTGGTGAGCAAGGGGAGGGTGGAGGGAAAAGGGTTTTTTTTGTTGTTGTTGTTTTTGTATTTTTCTGGAGGGAAAATTGAGAAAGGAGATATCATTTGAAATGTAAATAAAGAAAATATCTAATAAAAAAAGAAAAATGAGCCAAGTAGCAAAAGGTTATATGCTCATCAATTCACTGATGTCTTTCAATCTGAAACTCACCACATGCTCTTTTCTATTGAACCTTTACCTTCCCACCAACTATACTGAGACTTATACTCTAAATGCAGAAAAACTAGAGCTTTGTAGTTGCCTTTATTGGCCACATAGGTAAAAGAGAAATTTTATCGTCTCCTTTATTAACTCTTTTTCCTTTATGGTCTTGGTGATGAGATCATTTTCTGGCATCGTGAAACGTCCTTCACCTGAAAATTTGTGAATTTTCCCAATGGGATATTACTAACATATATTTTAAAGACATGGTTAAATTTACAGGCAAATAGAAAAAGAAATCTTTAACAAGGCAACTGAGACCCAGAAAAACAAACATAGTGCATATTCACTTATAAATCGATATTAGCTGTTAAGTTCAGAATAATTGTGCCTCAATCCACAGACCCAGGGAAGCTACATTACAAGAAGGGCTTTAGACAGGACACATGTGTCTCCATAGGGAAGGAAAATCAAGTAGATTTTGTAGGTAGATTGGGGGTGGATAGGGATGAGAACATTAGTGATCAGGAAAATATACAGGGTGAAATGACAAGAATAGGTGGGCATTTAAGGGACCAAGTAGAAGCCTAGGACAGTGGAAACTTCCTGAAACCTATTAGGGTAACTCTAGCAAGAGTTACCCTAACTTCTAGTAATAAAGGATACAGAGCCTGTATTGGTCATCTGCCATAGCTCCTCATTTGTTCTACCTGCAAGGTATGCTAGGGTAATAGTGGCTCAGAACTTGTGGGAGTGGGCAACCAATGATTAATCTAACTTGCGGCCCAAGCTTTGAGACACAGCCCATGCCATAAATTGCCTGGATGGTCAGCAACTAGAAGCTGGATTGATAAGATACCTATGGTAGAACCAAATCAGACTGAGAAAAAAAATGTCAATTAAAAGAAGTGGAGGGGCAGGAAGTTGAGGTGGGCATGTATTATATGAGACAAGAATAACTAAAAATAAAATAAATGAATAAAGAAAACTCACTGAATACTAATAGACAAGCTAACATGCTAATATGGGGAAGCTCAAAGAACCTTAAGCCTAGAAAAAAAATAAAAACAAACAAACAAAATTTAAGGAATGATGAAGTGGGAAAAATAGAACATGCTTCTCTAAGGAATAGGCTCTTGTTTGGTTATACTGTACCAAGTGGCTGGTCTTGAAATCATATGTATACAAAATATGTATGTGTGTGTCACATACATATATGTATATACATCTATACATATACACATATATATACATACATATGATATATATACCTTTTTATGAATCTGTATTCCTTGTTTTCAAAATAAAAATAAACAGAAAGTAATAAAAATATGTTTTTGGGACAAAGAAGCTTCATACATTCATAAACTAGGTTTCAGATGAAAACCTTAGAATACCATTCCTCTTTAGACCTTAAGCAGAGAAGAATGTAAACAAGAAAGAAATGTAGTCCAGCACTGAGAAATTCCTCCAGTCACATAAATCAAAACACCAAAGGCACAAGTTTAAATATTGAATATTTAAAACAATTAGAGAAAAAGGATAAGTAACATACAAAGGCAGACCTATCAGAATTACACAAGACTTCTCAACAGAGACTATCATTTATTAGTGTAAGCTAGTGCAGGACATGACTCTAACTCAGAAAGCTTTAAGATTACATACCTTTTCTTTCTGGGAGTCTAAAATTCTGTTTCAGGATTGCACTGGACAGTTGGAGCTATCAAAGACTATATACCCAAAAGACAGATCTATCTTCATTTCTCTCTTGAACTTTATTTCCTCTCCCTCCTAAAAATGTAAATAAATAAAAACTAAAAGTATATACTACAACTCTAATATTTTTGTAAATTTATTTTACTATAATTAATGTAGTCACTTCACATTCTCTATTTCCAATGTGATGTATAGGTCCAATTATTTGAAGCAAACTTTTGCTGGTTTTCTTCTTTTACCCATTAGCTACTTTTTTCCCCACTCTCACTCAGCGTTGCTCACTCAGTACCAGATTGTACAACTTTAAGTATTTTAGACATGTTTTGACTTGCTAATTTTGATTTGCCCTGTGCTTGGTTCCTATAATTTCCTGCCATGTTTTTCAGTTTCATTGTATTATTGGATAATGGACTTGCACTGTGTTCACTCATTCACCAATGATAATTTGTTTCAACATTTAGCCATTTAGAATATTGCTACAGGTAATGTCAGAATATGTCTTTGAGAACAAATGGCAATATTTTAAATTACAGCCCAGAAGTAAGTTTGCTAATTCCTTTACTTAATACATAATTCAAACATATATACAAATTCTCGCTGTTAATTAATGAACAACTTTCAAGCAAATCAGTATGCATGACAATGCTTTAGGGATACTCAACAAATAGCTTACATCTCCTCAGGGATTATTTCTAAAATTCAAACATAATTCATAAATCATCCCAGGGAATGCAATAAAAGAAACACATGGGAGAATGAAGAGCAATGTTTTCTTACAGGTAAGACAGGTAGAAAGCTACTCAAGTTGTTCCATGTCTTCATAATCCACACTCTGATTTGGTTTTGTCATATAATATAGGAGATTATTTCTGGTTTATTTTCTGTGACTCCTTCACCATTGTATTTGAATAGCAGTAGTGACAGACCCTCTTCTTTCCTCATATCTTCTCTATTGATTAGAGATTACATATTCATATATATATTCACAACACTGAATTGATTGCAAATATTTACTTAGAAAATATATTTTACATATATCCACTTTATAGTTAATACATTCTCAAATAAGAGGGGAGGTAAATCACAAGAAACTCCACAATTTTTAATTCAGAAATGAAAAATGTAAGTAAATTATTTTATTTGCTTCCACATATTAAGATGTATGGAATTTTAGAACTCTTCTGTGATGCTCTTATTTAGCATATTAATTTGCAATTTGAGATTTTTTTTTAATCTGTTGTTGAGGTAAAAATCAGTTATGTCTTAGTGACTGTGTATATGTGAATGTGTATGTGTGTATGGGTATGTGAAATGGCATTAAAGACCACATTTTATGGTTAGGTTAAAATTGTCATTTTACAGGGAACTCTGATGGAAATATTCCATCATAAGTATTAGCATAACAAATATTTTGTGATGGTATTTCTGGATGACAAAGTAATGAGCCTTGTTACACTAAACTGAAAAATGATGCAAAGAAACATCTATTTGTTATTCCAATTACTGAATATGTTATCTAATATTTTAACCTCATATATTTTAAATTCATTACTACAAATATATCTCACTGGAACAGCATATTGGTAAACCCTTTAAACATGCATTGAACTTAAGTAACTGCAATTTACATGTAATAAGTTTGACAGATATGCACACATAGAGTAAAATGGTATGATTCATCTCGATATTCAATTGCCTTGTTTAGTTTCAGTCATGTCATGTCAGTAGAATGAGGTAGAGAGGTGAAGAATTTGCATGTGTTATGACCTACTGAACTCATTCTTTATTTAACCATCATTTACAACTGACAATTAAAATTTATATTTGCAGAGCAAAATATTTATCAAGAATAGCTACACTTTAAGCAGTACCACCTGTAAATATAAAAAATTTAGAGAACTTTAGGTTTTTCTGTTTTTCTTTCTTTGACACAAGGCCTCCTAGAGCTCAGGCTTGGCTCAGACTTGCTTGATAGTTCATGCTTCTTATTCTCCCTGTTTCTACTGACAGAATAATATAATTATAGGAATGTACTACATATTTTAGAAAATAGTAAGAAACTAACTTATTGTTAGTGGTGAATGCTACTGAGCTGTTTCTCATTCCATGCTTTTTTTTTTAAAAGTGGTGAATTATGGGGATGTGGAGATAATGCTGCACTTAAGAGTACTTACTGCTCTTACATAAATATGGGACTACACTTACATCTTTATATGCCTCTTTTATTCTATAATATATATATATATATATATACATATATATCACCTTTTATTTAATCTATGTCACAGTTTTTACTAGTGAAGGCAAAAGTTATTGGTGCAATCATTGCTTAGAGCTAGAAGTTTTATAGAGCAGGTCATATATAAGCTTTCCGGTCTTAACAAGTTATTGTATAATTCAATTCATCTCTAAGTTGAGCCACTGAACTATGTTTCATATCAGTGAAATTTTGAAATAACTACTAGATAATTTCAATGTATCATGTATATGACAAAATGACATTACAAAAATCACCTTATGATGATATTGAATGACATTAAAAATCAATTTAACTGTTCCTACCTAGAATAAATTTACTAATATGACTGCATGGAGAAACAGAACCTCACAGTCGTGAATGATTTCATACTGATAGGCATCACTGATCACCATGAGCTGAAGGGCCCATTGTTTGGACTGTTCCTCATCATCTACCTGATATCACTGATGGGAAATATGGGCATGATTATACTCACAATAGTGGATTCTCGACTGCAAACACCCATGTACTTCTTTCTAAAACACTTGGCTGTCACTGATCTTGGTTATTCTACGGCTGTAGGTCCTAAAATGTTAGAAAATTTTGTTGTGAACCAAAATACAATATCCTATTATCTTTGTGCTACACAGCTAGCTTGCTTTCTTCTGTTCATTACTTGTGAGCTCTTTATTCTGTCTGCCATGTCCTATGACCGCTATGTGGCCATCTGTAACCCACTGCTCTACACTACCATCATGTCACAGAAGAAATGTTGGCTACTAGTGGTAGTCACATATCTGTATGGTTTGTTTCTGTCTCTTATAATTACTTTAAAGATGTTCAGGCTGTCATTTTGCAGCTACAATGTAATCAATCATTTTTTCTGTGACTGCATAGCTTTGATACCTTTGCTCTGTTCAAACACTCATGAAATTCAGTTGATCGTTTTAATATTTGCTATTTGTGATTTGATTTCTTCTCTTCTGGTTGTTCTTGTGTCTTACCTCCTCATCCTCATAACCATCCTGAGGATGAACTCTACTGAGGGCAGGCGCAAGGCTTTTGCAACTTGTGGATCACACATGACTGTAGTCATCGTCTTCTATGGGACTTTGATATCTTTGTATTTGCAGCCTAATTATAGTCACTCTTTTGACACTGACAAGTTGGCATCCATCTTTTATACGATGATTATTCCCATGTTGAATCCCTTGATCTACAGTTTGAGGAACAAGGATGTGAAAAATGCTAAACAGAGGATATGGAAGAAGTTGTGCAAGATTTGAGGAACTATTTCATGGAACAGATCCTGGACTCAGTAAAAATGAGAAGAGGAGTTGAGTACTAACAGTAATCATTGTTGCTACTTAACTCTGGATATTCTCTGACCACCATTCTTACCTCTATTCCTGCTGGCAGAACTCCTTCACACTATGATACACTGTATCCCTGACTACTGGAACTGTTATCTGAAATAATTTATTTTTTTCATAATTTGCATTTCTCAGGGTACTTTGTCCAGAATTAGAAAAGTGTAGAAAACAATAGAATATTTCAGTTTTTATTTAGAGAGAGACAAAGAAATCCACCTTTTTAAGTTTCTTTATGTAATAGGCATAAGGCTTTCAGCTTCTGTGACTTACAGCCTTCAGGAGTCCTTATATCCTCACATGTGTTTTTGAAAAAATAAATCCCATCAAAAATTCCTAAAACTTTATGAAAATATGCAGTTTGAATTCTGCAGAGTGTATTTTGGGAAATGAGTATTTCTATTTTTTTAAAAAAAGATTTTTTAAAAAGAAGGCCAATATAGAGTGGTTCATTCATGACAGAACATTTTCTATGGTGCAGTATATTTTAGGTATTTGGATAACAAAATCAAGGTATATCTTCTGATACAGTAACTCATCCATAATTATAACCAGCTTACAATGGGAATGTCATTTAAATGAAGTACAGGTAAAATTTTAAAACTCCTGTCTAGTTATGACCATGGGCAAAATACTTTCTGATGACATGATATAAAAAAGTGACAGGCAAAGTTAGGAAAAATAAATGGTAGTCATATATAGAAAGAAGATTGGCAGTTTAATCCTTGAGCAAATTTCCTTCACCATTCAAGTTACAATTTTAATAAATCTTTGTCCAATTTCCGGAGGAACCGCCAAACTGATTTCCAGAGTGGTTGTACCAGTTTGCAGTCCCACCAGCAATGAAGTAATGTTCCTCTTTCTCCATAACCTCTCCAGCATCTACTGGAGGACCCAGCTATACCACTCCTGGGTATATACCCAAAAGATGCTCCAACATGTAATAAGGACACATGCTCCACCATGTTCATAGCAGCCTTATTTATAATAACCAGAAACTGGAAACAACCCAGATGTCCCTCAACAGAGGGGTGGATACAGAAATTGTGGTACATCTACACAATGGAGTACTACTCAGCTATTAAAAACAATGAATTTATGAAATTCTTAGGGAAATGGATGGATCTGGAGAATATCATCCTGAGTGAGGTAACCCAATCACAAAAGAACACATATGGTATGCACTCTCTGATAAGTGGTTATTAGTCCACAAGTTTGGAATACAGGAAGAACAACCCACAAACCACAAGAAACTCAAGAAGAAGGAAGACCAAATGGT
>NW_022196897.1:72934009-72939278 GCF_008632895.1 Mastomys coucha | reverse complement strand
TTAGGATGAACAACAATATGAACTAACTAGTACCCTCAGAGCTCCCAGGGTCTCATCCACCAACCAAGAACTGCACATGTTGGGTCTGATTGTTCTGGCAGCATGTATATAATAGAGGATTGAAAATTTGATCATCAATAGGAGGAGAGGACCTTGGCCCTGTGAAGGTTCTGTACCCCAGTGTAGGGGAATGCCAGGGCCAAGAAGTGGGAGAGGGTTGGGTGGCAGGCATGGGGAAGGGGGAGGCAACAGGGGTTTGTTCTTGTTGTTTTTGTTTGTTTGCTTTTTGGAGGGGAAATTGGGAAAGGAAAAATTTATATGTAAATAAAGAAAATATCTAAAAAATAAAAAAAAAATAAAACAAAAAATAAGAAAATTAATCTTTGTATTCTTTCCAGTCCAAGCCTGTGCCCTGAGCAGACCTTGGGCACTAGCTCTGCACCCAGTATAATAATACCCAGAGGAAACTAAACTCCCAGGTGCTCTAACATGCCCAAGTTCATAGGATCATAGGTGAGGAGGCCCCAACATAGGCCCCAAACCAGGAGTAACCAGGGCCAGTTGGACCCAGGGACACAGGAACCCTGCATGACTAGTAGCACGGGTTCCTTCCGGTCTGATCCAGAGCCCTGAGCCGTCCTTGAGCATGAACCCCACATCCAGTCCCACAACAGCCAGAGGAAGCTTAACTCTCAGGTCCTCTAACATGACCAGCATCACAAGATCTCAGGAGCTTGGTCACACCAGGATTTCAGGATCCCAGAGTCAACTTGATTCCCAGGAGCACTGACAAACCCAGGATCTTAGGATCACAGGATATCATATTCACAGCATTACAGAGAAAGCTAGAATCTGAGGAGTTCTGACACAGCCATGATCGCAGGAGGAACGGGCTATAGTCAGAGACAGTAAGGGCAGGTAGCAGTAGAGATAACCAGATAGCAAGAGGCAAAGGCAAGAATATAAGCAACAGAAACCAAGGCTACTTAGCATCATCAAAACCAAGTTATCCCACCACAGCAAGTCCTGTACACACCATCACACTGGAAAAAAAGATTCAGACCTAAAATCACTTCTCAAGATGATGATAGAGAACTTTAAGAAGTACATAAATAACTGCTTTGAAAAAATACAGGAGAAGACAGGTAAACAGCTAGAAGCCCTTAAAGAGTAAACACAATAATCCCTTAAAGAATTACAGGAAAACACAATCAAACAGGTAAAGGTATTGAATTAGACCATTCAAGATTTAAAAATGGAGGTAGAAACAATAAAGAAATCACAAGGAGAGACAACCCTGGAGATAGAAAACCTAGGAAAGAGATCAGGAGTCATAGATGCAAGCATCACCAGCAGAATACAAGAGATAGAAGAGAAACTATCAGGGGCAGAAAATACCTTAGAAAGCATTGACACAACACTCAAAGAAAATTCAAAAAGCTCCTAACACAAAATATCCAGGGAATCCAGGACACAATGATAAGACAAAACCTAAGAATAATAGTTATACAAGAGTGTGAAGATTTCCAACATAAAGGTCCAGTAAATATCTTTAACAAAATTATAGAAGAAATCTTCCCTAACCTAAAAAAAGAGATATATATATGAGTATACAAGAAGCCTACAGAACTCCAAATAGACTGGACTAGAAAAGAAATTCTTCCCAGCACATAATAATGAAAACATCAAATGCAAAAAAACAAAACAAAACAAAAAAAACAAAGAAAGAAAGAATATTAAAAGCATTAAGGGGAAGAAAGGTCAATAACATATAAAGGAAGATCTATCAGAATTACACCAGACTTCTCACCACAGACTATACAAGCAAGATGAGCCTGGGAAGATGTCATATAGACCCTAAGAGAACAAAAATGCCAGCCCCAGACTACGATACCCAGCAAAATTCTCAATTACCATAAATGGAGAAACCAAGATATTCCATGACAAAACCAAATTTACACAATATCTTTCCACAAATGCAGTCTTACAAAAAATAATAGATGGAAACTCCAACAGAAGGAGGGAAACTACACTCTAGAAAAAGCAATTATGCTTGTGTGGCTATCTTCTTTCAACAAACCCAAAAGAAGGTAGCCACAAAACCATAATTCCACCTCTAACAACAAAAATAATAGGAAGCAACAATCACTTTTCCTTATTATCACTTAATATCAATGGACTCAATTCCCCAATAAAAAGACATAGACTAACAAACTGGACACATAAACAGGACTTTTTTGCTGCATACAGGAAATGAACCTCAGTGACAAAGACAGATACTACTCAGAGAAAAAGGCTGAACAATAATTCCAAGCAAATGGTGTGGGTTCTTAGGTCCTTCTTAGAAAGGGGAGCAAAATACTCGCTGGAGGAAATACAGAGACAAAGTGTAGAGCAGAGACTGAAGGAAAGGCCATCAAAAGACTGCCCCACATGGAGATCTATCCCATATACAGTCACCAACCCAGACACTATTGTGGATGCCAAGAAGTACATGCTGACAGGAGCCTGATATAGCTGTGTCTTGAGTAGCTCTGCCAGAGCCTGACAAATAAAGAGACAGATGCTCCCAGTCTATCATTGTACTGAGCATGGGGTCCAGTATAGGGTCCCCAATGGAGGACTTAGTGAAAGAACTGAGGGAGCTGAAGGGGTTTGCAACTCTATAGAAAGAGCAATAATATAAACCAACCAGTCCCCCCAGAGCTCCTAGGGACTAAACCACCAACCAAGGAGTACATATAGAGGAACACATGGCTCCAGCTGCATAAGTAGCAGAAGATGGCCTTGTTCGATATCAATGGAAGGAGAGGCTCTTGGTCTTGTGTTATAAGTTGTGTACTATGTAAGTCCTCTGCAAAAGCAGTCAATATTCCAAAACACTTCTGATTCATCTCTCCTGTTCCTGTTTTCAAAATTTCTGAAGAATATTTGATATTGCAGGTTTATAAAGTTATAGCATAGGTGAATTTTCATGGAAAACTGTTAGTTCATAAATATAGAAGTATATAAAGTTATATTACACAGATTAGAATTATGATAGGATTTTATATTTAATTTGCAGTGAAAATGCATACTATCAACCACATCATAAAGGAGAAAAAAGAGTGGTCTCCATGCTTCATAGTTGCAAACACTGGAAACCCAGAAAAAGACTCCACATATAAAAAAATATCACTCAGAAAATTAAATAAAATCCAGGAATGAATCAAATACAGGGAACTTGGATAAAAAATAGCCAAGAAGATTAATTCATGGAAAACCAGAATAATGAGGATGATGACTATCTCAATGGGCCCTACAAATTAGACAGGTGAAAGTTGAGTTTTGTGTATCAGAAATAACAACAACATCAACAACAACAACAGCCAGGAGAGGTAGAATGTCACTGAAGACATATCTTATTTTCTTGGATCCATAGAAAATACAAGTCTGTGATAAGCTCACATAGTACAGAGGTTGGTTGCAGATCCTTCATTCAAAACTAATAAAGAGAGACATATGTGGTGCAAATATATGATCTGAAGTGAATTTGTTTTTATATAGGAAATTAAGCAGCAAGATGCAGAATAGCATATATAAAGAAATGGAAGAACAACAATATAGACCAACCAGACCGTCCAGACCTCCCAGGGACTAAAGCATCAACCAAAAAGTACACATAGAGGGACTCATGGCTCTAGCTGCATATGTCACAGAGGATGTGTGGTGCACCAATGGGGGGGAGAGGCTCTGAGTCCAGTGAAAGCTTGACATCCCAGTGTAGGGGAATGCCAGGGCAGGGAGGCAGGAGTGAGTGGGTAGGTCAGGGAGCACCCTCATAGAAGCAGGGGGATGGGAGGCAGAATAGAGGGTTTCCAGGAGAGAAACAGAAAATGGGGATAACTTTTGAAATGCAAATGAAGAAAGAAAGGGAGGGAAGTACTTTTAATCTGAAAATATGTTTATGACTTTCATTTGTTAAAAATGCTCAGAATTTCACACTTGATCACCATGGGAACAGCCTTTATGTCCAGAATTATACTCATCTTAATTAAAATATATTTTGGCCGCACTTTCAATGACTTTGATGTGTATAAATATCCATGAGTCATATTTTTTGCCTTGAATAGATAAAAGTTATAGGAGAAAGGTAAGGATATAATTAAACAATAGAATTTAAAGTTCAATGAAAGGACTGGATAAAATCCTAGAGAGGAGAAAGGAATTTTGCAAAAAGTTGAGAAAATTATTTGATGTGCCAGAAAAGTGTAATTTTTCTGTGAAGGTTCAATATTAAATATTTAGTATTTATGCAAAAAAAAAAGGAAATGACAGAACATTGAGAACATACTGTATCAGTCTGTGGAACTGAATGTTCCCAATGATCTGTACAACAGGTGCTAAGTTTCCAATCAGAGTGAGAAATGTAAAAATATTGAATTTTCACTAGTATTTAATAAATACCATAGTAGTAAAAAAAAAAAAAAGATGACTTAAAGTGAACAGTCCTCTGTAACTCACATTTATATAGACATAGTGACCAGTTAGATTTTTCTGCCGCGTCTTACATACTTCGGTGTCTGACGACAACATGAACATTTCAATATTTATAAAGAATCCTCCATTGTTCAGTTGTCTTAGAAGTACAGTGACAAAACATATGTGCATGCTACAGTCTGAATCAAATTAAGAAACTACTTGGTCTGGAGAGATGGCTCAGTGGTTAAGAGCACTGACTGTTCTTCCAAAGGTCCTGAGTTCAAATCCCAGTAACCACATGGTGGCTCACAACCATCTGTAATGAGATCTGATGCCCTCTTCTGGGAGTGTCTGAAGACAACTACAGTGTACTTACATAAAATAAATAAATAAATAAATCTAAAAAAGAAAAAAAGAAAAGAAAAGAAACTTATTCCATTTGTTGGTAAATTTAAGAAGCTAAACCCTACAAATTCTCTTTCCTCCCCTACAGGGGTTTTTATTCTAGTTCATTTTCAGTGCAATTTGCTGCCACCTAGTGACCTATTACAATTCCTTTTCGCTTAAAATTTCAAAGATCCAAAAATATTAAGGTTATTAAATCGTTTTGTCCTATTGACAGTGTCATTTGCCTTACAGAAGCTTTGCAACTTTATGAGGTCCCATTGTCAATTCTTGATCTTAGAGAAGAAGCTATTGGCATTCTCTTCAGGAAATTTTCCCCTGTGCCTATTTGCTCAGGGTTCTTCCCCACTTTCTCTTCTATTAGTTTTAATGTATCTGCTTTGAGGTGGAGATCCCTGATCCA
>NW_022196897.1:72896328-72931541 GCF_008632895.1 Mastomys coucha | reverse complement strand
TTTTTTGGAGGGGAAACTGGGAATGGAGAAATTCGCATGTAAATAAAGAAAATATCTAAAAAAAAAGTTATTAAATCGAATAAAAAATAATTAAAAAAATAAAAATAAATAAAACGAAAAGTCCACTAATGTTATTGTGGAAAGTCCAACCAAGGGATTTTACATTTTCGTCAAGTAACATGGAATTAAAAATATTTTTAGCGTGATTAAATACGAGTAAATAAAATTCATGATTGCAGAATAAAAATGAACACGGTTACTTCAGAGCGGGGAGGTGTGGGTAGGCACATTGGGGAGCACCCTCATAGAGGTAGGGGGAGGGAGGATAGGATGGAGGGTTTCCAAACGGGAAACCGGAAAGGGGATAACATTTGAAATGTAAGTACATGAAATATCCAATAAAAAAAAAGAAAATGGGAATAAATAGAAAAAAAAGTTAAAATGTCTCTGTGTCAGAAAATGTTTTTGCTAAGCTTATATTTGACAATATCATACCAGATTTCAAAGAAAATGTAATTGCTCCCTCTCTGAACTTCACCATTGTATCAACACTGTGAAAGTAAATGTCTAAAATTATCAAGAAAACCAGTTGGGGTGTTTTCTTTTCTTTTTCTTTTCCTTTTTCTCTTTCTTCTTCTTTTAATACTTCTCACTTGGTAATCTTTCTAATATTTTAAAAGCTTATTGTACAGTATCTTTTCAAATTTAACTTAGAAAAATTGCACATTTCTAGTTTCACCCCAATTTTCATTTATTTGTTATTTTTTAACATCTTGAAGTAATATAGTTAATTCATTTTCTTTTTCATTTTTCTCCTTCATTTTTCTCCTTCCACCCTTATATATATATATGTCTTTTTATTGATTTCTTTCAAATCTATGGACTCCTTTTTATATGTAAATTCTTGTTGCATGCATGAGTGTATGAACATGCATAAATATTACTAAATATAGCCATTTGGCTCCCTATAAAATTACTTGTATGTATGTTTTTGGAGGATGATTTGTATTGGAAAAACAATTGTGTTTTTCCCTAGGGAAAACTATTGCTCCTCTCCCAGGAATTTCCAGTTGCTTGTAGTTTTTTTTTTTCCGACTGTTAACTTCACATTGACTTTTCCCTTTCTGCTTTGGCATTTCCATTGGCATAATTTTTTTCAGCTCACTTTTAGCCAATTATATTGATAAGACTTTATGGCTATGTTTTCTGAAAGTACTAGGAGATACAAACTCATAGCAAACATCCTGATCTCCTGGTTTTTATAATCTTTTTATCCATCTTAAGCAAAGTTCCATGAGTTTTAGGTGCAGGAAGGTTTTGGAGATATATACATTGGGAATGGTCTCCACAAGTCTGCATTTTGATTGTCTGTGGGTTTAATTTGTAATATAGCCAACTGTTATAAATAAATAAATTTCTTGATTGGGATGAAGAACACATTTGTTTGTGAGCATAAGAACAGATAGATGTTTATTGGTTGTGGTTAGAGATTTGCTTTTTAAGCATTCTGATGGTTGTAGATTCTTAAATAACTATGATTTCACTAGTATTAAGTAAATAGTTCACTTAAGTATTTCCAATACAAGTTACATTTTCCCTCTTGCTTAAAGGAAATAGGTCCAATTAAAAACGTATTTGTTAACTCCAAGGTGTGTGTGCCACTATTCAGTCCTTACAGTTACTGAGTTATGCTGACCATTGATGTGGTTCATTGGCACCATAGGTAGGTCGGACTCATGGTTGCCTCTCTCCCTTAGAAGTTCTGTTACTATGGAAGCTAGTCCTCACAAAGAGTTATTACGGTTTCTCTAACATAGTGCTTGGCTCTTACCCAGAACATTATCTGTCCAGAAAAGAAAATTTTATACAAAATACACAGAATTTTGTGTTTTATAAGTCTTTTCTTAAGTAAATTGTTAATGGTGTGCGTCTTTTTGAAAGTGCCCATGTTATTTTATATATCCACTTTTCTTTTGTATTTGGCATTTCCTCCAATCTCCTGAAAGAGCCCCCCATTTCCCATCTACCCTTTCAAATCATTTGTATCCTGATATGTACCCCTAACCTCTTCCAACCTTCTTTGACATTTGGCATTTGCCTCCTTTCAACTCCTTAAGAAGGACCCCTTTCAGATTTCCCTGATCAGAACACTTTTTTCCTGTTACTCCTCTCTATTACTCCCCATCCCTGCCTCTTTCCTGGTAAGTGTCCAGTTTTACTCTCCTGATTTCTGTAGTTTCTCCAGGATATAAACTGACATCTGAAGAACAGGAGCTAGGAGGGTTCAGCCAGAGAAAACATGTGGCATTTGATTTTCAGTGTCCAGGATATGTTGTTCAACATATAATCCTTTTTTACATTCCACCCATTTACCTGCAAGGTTCATGATTTCATTTTAAGTCACAGCTCAATGTTATATAGTATATTATAGTGCATAGGTACCATAATTTTATTATGCATTCATTTGTCAAATGTTAACCCTGTTTTCATTTCTAGCTATTCTGACAGAAAAGTAACAAATGTGAAAATGAGCAAACAATATCTCTAGAGTAGGATATTGAGTATTTTCATCACATGCCAAGAGAGTTCTAGTTGGGTCCTATGGAAGATTTATAATGTTGACAACTCTCCACAGGTTTTGTTAATCATTTTATTGGATGTACCAGTTTGCAATTCCACCAACAGTGAACAAGAGTTAGCTTTTTCCCAGTATCCTCTCAAACATATGATGTTGGTTGTTCCATTGATGTTTGTCATTCCGATTAGGATAACATTCAACTTCTAACAGTTTTAAATTTTACATTTAGATGTTTCATTTATTTGGAGTTGGTCTTTGTGCAAAGTTATAGATCCAGGTCTAATTTCATTCTTCTGTATATGAACACCAAGTTTTTATCAACACAATTGGTTGAAGATGCTGTCTTTTCTCCAACTTATATTTCTAGTGTCTGTGTCAAATACTAAGTGACTGAAATTACATGTCCTAATTTAGGGATCTTTTATTTTGTTCCATAGGTATAGATGCCTATTATTGTGCTAGTACCCTATTGTTTTTCTTACTATACCTATGCAATATATCTTAAGATCTGCAATGGTAATCTCTCTGCCACCGTTCTTTTTGTTGGGGATTGTTGTAAATATTGGGGTATTTTGTTATTATGTGTGAATTTTACAATATTTTTAAAATTCTGTGAAGATTGAAATGGGGATTTTGATTGTGGTCATAATTGAATCTGTAAGTAACTTTTGGTAGATCAGACATTTTCACAAAGTTTGTTCTACCAACCCATAAGCATGCCTTATCTTTTCATTTTCTAGTGGTTTTGTCTATTTCTTTCTTCAATGGTTTGTAGATTATATTTTTAAAGTCAATCACTCCTTTAGTTAGGTTTGTTCCTATACATTTTTCTTTTTTGATGTTATATTAATTGGGATTGATCTAAGATCTGTTTCTTTGTATGCTTATTGTTGCTGTATAGAAAAGGTACTGATTTGTGCAAGTTAATCCTGTATCCTCTTTTGTTTTGAAATTTCTAGTTGTTTCTAGAAATTTTTTCTGGATGAACTTTTGGTATCTCTAATATATAATATCATTTCATTTATAAATAGAAATGTTTTCTTTCTTTCCCTCTTTGTATTCTTTTAATTCCTGTCTGTTGTTTTATTTCCCCAGCTAGTATTTAAGAACAATGCTGAAAAAGATTAAGAATAGTGGACATCCTTCTCTCCTTCATGACTTCATTAGGACTGCTTTTAGCATTTCTTGATGCAGAATGATGTGGGCCACATTTTTATATAGCTTTTATCATGTTGATTTTATTCCTTCAATTCTTACATTCTCTAGCATTTTTATCATTAAGGCATGTTAGATATTGACAAAGAGTGGTAAAATCAAATGGTTTTTTACTTTTTTAAAGTTCAGTTATATGATTTATTATATTTATTGACTACATATTTTGAACCATTGTAGATTTCAGTGATAAAGCAAATTTTGTGATTGTATATAATCTTTTCCATGTATGTCTATATTATTTACAATTTCTAATTGAATAATTTTGAGTATATGTTCATTAGGAATGTTGTCCTGTAATTTAATGGGTCTTCACTTGGTTCATGTACGAAAGTGGTGCTAGCTTCATTATAGGAGTTCAAAAGTATTTCCTTTTTAATTTTCCCTTCTTTGGCTAATTTCAGAACGACCAGCATTCTATCTTTGAATGATTTGTAGACTTTTTTCTGTGACTCCATATGCTTGGGAAATTTTTGGATTAAAATATTTTTTTTAATCATTTTGTTTACATTTCCTATGTTATCCCACTTCCTGGTCTCCTTTCCAGGAACCCCTACCCCATCCTCCACTTTTACTCTAAGAAAGTGTTCACCTACCCACTGCTGACTCACTCCTCTAGCATCCCCTTTCTCTAAGGCATTGAGCTTTCACAGGACCAAGCAACTTCCTTCCCACCCGATGCTAGCCTCTGCTACATATGTAGCTATAGCCATGGACTGATCCATTTATCTTCTTCAGTTGGTGATTTAGTCGCTGGGAAACGTGTCTCTCTGGATTGACAATTTCATGGTTATTATTATTGATTCTTTTGCTGAATGTTGATATTTGACATTATTTATTTGAGTCCTCTCTCTCTCTCTGTCTCTTTCTCTCTTTCTCTGGTTAGTTGAGCTATGGTTCTGCCAATTTGGTTTATATACTCTAAGAATGATGCCTTAGACTCATTGAATTTATTTATTGAATCTCTGTATTGCCTTTTATTTATTTATTTCATTAATTCTGCTCTGTTTTTTTGGTTTTTTTGTTTTATTATTATTATTATTATTATTATTATTATTATTATTATTATTATTATTATTCCCTGCTGTCAACTCAGTTTGGATATGGTTTGCTCTTATTTTCCAAAATGTTTTTGTTATAGGATTAAGTAATTTATTTTTCTTCTCACCCTCTAGGTTTGTCTCTTACATTTCACACCCGATCCTAACCCCCTTCCCATCTCTCATCTAGATCCCTCCCTCTGCTGTGGGCCTGTGTGCTGGGAGGCTTTCCATGGAGATCCCAGGCCTGACCTGGTGCAAGAGCCCTAGCGAAGGGAAGCGAGCATGGGCAGGACCATCTCTTCCAGGCTGCTCTGTTTCTCTGAGCCACCCTGCGCTGAGTCAGGTCTGGCTGGGCTGAGGAGAGGCAGACTAGCCAGTGAATAGTGCTGCACAGCTTCAGGCCGGGGTAGAGTAGACTTCTCCCCAAGTGTTACAGATTTTAGAACAAAAGACTCAGACAACAGAGTCGATCTTTTGAGTCCTTTTACTTCCCTGGATAGATTATACATACATACAGTTTTGGGGGTCATTCAGATTTCGACAGCAGTTATCTCTCATTGGTTTGGGCTGAAAGTCTTTATTTGAATGTAAGATGGCTTGACCAATATCACACACCTTTCCTGCTGGGGCAGTTGTGGGGGGTTGGGACTGAAACATGAGCCAAGGTCCCAGAAGTTATAGCTGAACTCCTTCTGTCCCTTGCAGGCAGAAATATTGTACACTGGGGTTTTGGGGTTCTAGGCCTATTACTCGACTGGGCCCAGGTTGCCTGAAGAGACCAATGCCCCACACTCTGTCTCTTATAACTATTCTGTTCCCCTTCAAAAAGTGATTCAGGTATCCTCACCTTGGGCCTTCCTTCTTGTTTAACTTCTTTGGGTCCATGGGGTATATTATGGGTGTTTTGTACTTCACGATTAATATTCATTTATCAGTAAGCATGTACCATACATGTCCTTTTGGGTCTGGGTTACATGTCTCAGGATGATATTTTCTATTTCCATCCATTTGCCTGAAAAATTAGTGATGTCCCTTTTTTAATAGCTCAATAGTATTCCATTGTGTAATGAAATGCATTTTCTTTATCCATTCTTTGGTTGAGGGATATCTGGGTTGTTTCCAGTTTCTGCCTATTATGAGTAAAGCTGCTATGAAATAGTAGAACATGTGTCCTTATAGTAGTGCATCTTTTGTGAATATGCTTAGGAATGGTATAAGAGTGGTATAGCTGTGTCTTCAGGTAGAAGTATTTCCAGTTTTCTGAGAAACTACCAAATTGATTCCCAGAGTGGCTGTACAAGTTTGCAATCCCACTATCAGTGGAGGAGTGCCCCTCATTCTCCACACTCAGCCAGCATGTACTGTTGCTTGAATTTTTAGCCACTCTGATTGGTGTATGGTAGAATCTGAGGATCGTTTTGATTGACATTTCTCTGATGACTAAGGACTTTGAGCATTTCTTGCAGGGATTCTCAACTATTCAAAATTCTTCTGTTGAGAAGTCTATGTTTAGCTATGTTCTCAATTTTTTAATTGGGTTATAGATTTTATTGGTGTATAACTTCTTGAGTTCTTTACATATTTTGGATACTAGTATGCTGTTGGATGTCAGTATATGCCATATATTATGCTCTTTGGTGTTCTCCTTCTCATTAATTCTATAGATTTTTTTTTATTTCTTCCTTAAATTATTCTTTGACACATTTATCTCTTAGTAACAAGTTGTTCAATGTATTGAGCTTGGGTTTATTTGAAACTTTTTGGCTGCCATTTATGTTTTATTACATCATGGTCAGATAAGAAACAATGTGTGATATCAGTGGACACAGGGAACTTCATGTTCATAATACCTTTATATGCTCATTATATTTCATTTCACTAGGTCTTTTTTGTTTATTCTTATCTGCTCTATTTAACACTTACTACCATTCCAAAAACTACACTTATTATTCTCAACAGTCTGTGATTTTAGCTTCAGGGAACCAGATACTTTGTAGCCTTTATAAACACTCCATTTTTATATAGAACTTATACTCAAGATATTCATATAAACCTGTACTTTTTCTATTTATGTGATTATAGTATTATTATAATATCTTTTACATATTTATAATACATAATATTATAAATATAGTATTTATTCTATACCTGCCATTTCTCCAACCCATTCCACATATCCTTCACTGTTCTCTTACAATTCTTTGTCTTCTTAATACATTACTGGATTGCATGCAACTACACATAGACACACACACACACACACACACACACTTCTAATATAATCTTCTCAGTCTGTGTAGTGTTATTTGTGTGTTATGTTTTCAGAGGTAACGTTGTTACTAGAAACCAACTGGTGTAATCTTCCTGGAGAAAATCTCTAGCTCCTGTTCTCAGCATTACTTATTTTTTCTGTACTTTTGCATAGGTTTGGAACTTCATGTGGTTTCCCCCTTCCACATTAACAAGTATATTGCTGTCATTATTGTCCAGATCATACTTAAAAACTGATTTTGAGCCAGGCAGTGGTGGCACACGCCTTTAATCCCAGCACATGGGAGGCAGAGACAGGGGGATTTCTGAGTTCAAGACTAGCCTGGTCTACAGAGTGAGTTCTAGGATAGCCAGGGATACACAGAGAAACCCAGTCTCAAAAAACAAACAAAAAAGAAAGAAAACAAAACAAAAACTAATATTGGTAATATTTAATGAGTATGTCTTTCAAAGAAGACACATGGGTACTTATCTTCCAATTCCTGCAGACAACCATGCACAATACAAATACCTTTTATATTTTGAGCCAGAATAACTGTATTGAACCAGCTGGTCAGAATTCAGAAAGAACTAGAAAGCATAAGCTTATTAAGCACCAAACCTTGAAGACAACAACTACATTAGGCAAATGAAAGTTACTTTTACACACACACACACACACACACACACACACACACACACACACACACGTTGTCTGTGATGATTCTTGAGGATTAGGAAAATGGGTTTTATATATATGTTCCATTAAGAACTGAGTATTCTTGTGTTCTTTACATATTGACTAATTGTAGGTCTCTTTTGTAACTACTTTCTACTGCATAAAGAGGCTTCTCACAGGAATTAGGAAATGCACTACAGGCATAAAATAGGGAAATACTTAGGGGAATAATTAAAGGAATAAAAAGTAAGAGGAATTTAGGGGAATAAACCATTATTGTATACTTTTATTAGAATCATAATCAGAAGT
This sequence comes from Mastomys coucha, assembly GCF_008632895.1. Classification (NCBI taxonomy): domain Eukaryota; kingdom Metazoa; phylum Chordata; class Mammalia; order Rodentia; family Muridae; genus Mastomys; species Mastomys coucha. The sequence goes on along the minus strand of NW_022196897.1, from coordinate 72,923,470 downwards.
TTTGCCTTATGGCCAATAACCTAGAAAGACATGAGATATTTTCCAGTGATATACAGGCATGAGTTCTTTATAGAGAGATAAATCAAATACAAACTAGTGGGTTATTTCCACATCATCAATGCCACTATTGAATCTGTGGGCATGTCTTCTAGACCAGTTTATTTTATTTCCCATTATTAGCAGCTGTTGACTCTATTGACAATGCTTTTTCTCTGGTAATATGCAGTGCATCTTCTATTGCAATGGAAGCTATGTATTCTTACAACAATATTCTGAGTAATAACCAAGAGCAGCAACTATAGTCTATACATTAAAAGAGGTTTAAAGGTACTCACTGACCAACAATTTGAAATCATGTTCATTGATACAGACAGCATTTATTTTCTGAAGTATCCTTCTTGTTAGCTCACATGTTTCCATTAATACTCAACTACAAGTATATCAAGTGTTTGTTATATAAAAGAATATAAGTGGGGCTGGAAAGATTGCTTAGTAGTTAATCATCTATAGTGTTATTTTGTAGAAACCCCCCATTTTGAGCAGTTCATAATTGCATATAAGCCTATCTATGAGAATATCTGAAGCCTCAGACTGTTTCAAATATCAGCGACCACAAACACACACACACACACACACACACACACATACATTCAAAATAATAAAAATAGTTTTTTAATGAAATACTGAAAAGCATTCACTAAATCTAGGCCTAGTCTTCTTTGTATTCTCATGATATTATGGACATTCCAAACTAAGTAAGAAAGGAAAAATATATCAATAAGCTAACAGCATTAACAGTATTTATAATTTCTAATAATTCTAAATTACATATGCCCTTTGATAAATGGGAAGTAATAAAAAGAGAAATTGCTTAAAATAATTAAAACAATAGATAAATATGAATAAATAAATAGCCAAGGAACTGAATATGCTTTTTTTCATAGAAAATGCCCATGCCGTTTATGCAAAGATGTTTAGAATCACTAATTGTCAAATACATGCAAATAGAAATTAATATAAATTGGAAGTCAAAAAATGTTTTATTAAAAAACAAAAGCAGGTATGTAATTCTTTATTTCTTTTTTTTAAGTATGAAGTAAATGATTCAGTTGAAATTATGATCAAGAATATAATTAAGCCTATTCTCTAAGGTACATTCCCTAAAGATGTTGTCAAGACATGTATTAGTATATAAAAGGAACAAAAACGTGACTGAATTTAATGTACTTAAAATTAACATCTATGCGTTTGGTAAGAGAAATGTTTTAGATATTTCAAATGATATTTTTTAAAGTTTTTGAAATTTCATGGAAAACTTTATTCTATTCATTATTTTGGTTATTGCATACTTGAATTCTTACCCGTTGTATGACTCGTAATATATAGTAAAATATCAAAATAAATATCAAGAATATTTATAATTCGGCCTACGTATTATACCAAGTAAACTTGGGAAGTAATAAAAATAGAAAATATATATTAATTTGCTTAGATCTGAAGTACTAGATCTTGAGCCCAAGGACTGAGTATTACAGGCAATGATACTATTAACCAAGCTATATTCTCAGCCCTCAAATATTTAATTGTTCTTAAAAATAAATAAATATGTTCCAAGATGTATGTATGTGTGTTTGTGTGTGTTTTATTTTACTAATATGTGTACTTATTTCAAAGGAAGTATGAACACATATTTATCAATAAAATGAATATAAGTATCTGTCATAGTCACTAGTCTGTGTTTTTAGATTTTGATGTAATAACCACACGAAAACAAAACATTCCTCAGTTAAAGCAGCAATTATTTTGTTTTAATTAGTATTTCATATTTTAACATATATTAATCATCTAGAAGTATTCAAATACATCAAAGATTCATGGTTTTTTTGTTTGTTTGATTGCTTGTTTTGCCTTTGTTCATCTTCTGGGGTAGGGGCAAATAAAAAAGGCCATCAACTCTGAGACAAATAGACATCTATCAACACCTTATCTTTAGTAATTATCCAATACGAAAGTTTCTATATAATAAATTAAGAAAACCTGCACACAATTTTATCCCAAAAGTATTTGTTCTATAATGGTTTCTAGAATTCATCTTGTATTTGAAAACTTATCTTCTGATAGTTAATGCCAATAAATTTGGAGTTTTCTTACTTCTATTAAAATTGAATTTATTAAAGTATACTTTCAATGATGTTAACAATAAACTCGGTTATTTAATTTTCAAGAATTATAATTATATTCTGTAGATTATTTAAATTAAAAAATATTTAGTATATGTTTTAGCTATGTCAAATATAACCCTTAACTTAGCATCTGGAAGAAATTTATTACTCATAAAATTATAAACTGAAATAATTCATCATCCTTTCCTCAAATAAGCCATTGTAGTATTTAAAAGAAATAGTACAAAATATTTAAAAGAAAATAGTAATTAAAAGAACACTGCGCATGTGTCTATGTGTGTATATGTGAGTGTATGTGTATATCTCTGTGTATGTGCATGAATGTTAGGTTTGTATCTGGGTTTAGGTGTGGGTATGTGTATTATATGGGGTTGTGCATTAATGGCACATACATGAGGACTCAAAGCATCTGCAATACAAGTTTTATGTTATCTGATGTACCAGATGTAATAATATGGCTTATTCATGCACCAAAAGTACATACAGTGTCCCCTCACACACATACACACATAAAGCATGTATATATATATACATGCATATATATGTGATAAATGTAACTTTATTTTTGTCTTGTATTTTTTTATTAGATTTTTTTTATTTACATGTAAATTTCTCCTTTCCCAGTTTCCCCTCCAAAAAACAAAGAAACAAACAAAAACAACAAAAACAAACCCCTGTTGCCTCCCCCCTCCCCATGCCTGCCACCCCACCCTCTTCCACTTATTGGCCCTGACATTCCCCTACACTGGGGCACAGAACCTTCACAGGGCCGAGGTCCTCTCCTCCTATTGATGATCGAATTTGCAATCCTCTACTATACACATGCTGCCAGAACAATCAGACCCATCCATGTGCAGTCCTTTTAAATGTAACTTTTAAAAACAAAAAAATCAAGGATGTAAAATATCAGAAAAACATTATAATTTAATATATTTTATTGAATTTTGTACATATAGAACAAGTGGTGTTATCTAATTCATCAGTTCTATAGAGTTGTATTAGAAATTCATTTTAACATCATTTTTCTTTAATATTTATTTCAATCTTATAAGGAAAATGTTAGTGTTCTTGTTCCATAGGTGAATAAACTTGTTTTATGACATTTAAATTATTTTCTAGTGTTCTGACACCAATATTTTTCAAAGTTTCAGAAGCCACTCATAGTTGTGTGTTCATGTGATTAATATGGAAGAGCTAATATATTTATGAGGTGTATTTAAAGCTGTCCTGGTGTTTTGAGAAATGTCATGAACCTACACTGTAAAAATATCTATATATTGTCTTATTTCTGTATTGAGTACCATGAACATACAAGGTGTGATAGTTTTATTAATTTTTAACCAGCCCACAGAAAACTAGCCACTGTCAAAGAATATAACTATAGATATAGATTATACTCTTTAGACTCAACCTATTCTCCCTTTATAGTATCACAAAGCTGTAGCTTATGAATATATTCAACATCTTTAAAAGTTAAAGTTAATGCCAAAGTCACTGAATTTGCATTGAAAGGCCTCATACGCAATGATTACCTACAAGTTATCCTTTTCCTTTATCTAGTAATTTACATATTTTATGAGAGTAATTTCCTTACTCTCATAAGGAATTTAGATTGGACTGATTGATCTAGTCAGTGGATATTCCTGGCTGCACAACTTGCATATTATTTTTGAATGCACTATCTTCAGTAGATGCCTCCATTTTCCTTTGCTATCACTCCACAACTGTTAGTAGATTCTATGTTAGAGAGGAAAGGCATTCATTTCTTAGCTGTGCTGCCCAGATACTTCCTGCTGTTACTTTTGGAAACATAGAATGTTTCCTGTTGACCACCATGACTTATGATTGCTATGGGGCCAGGTACAACCCATTGTTATATGTACTTAGCCACCAAGAGTCTATTTGCCACTAATCATTGCTTGTTATAGAGGGAAAGGATTATATGTTCTTATTCACAATGTGGCCATTTTTAACACTTCCTTCCTTGGACCCAATGAAATCATTTCTATTTTGCATGACAGTATTTTTTTGTTCTTACAGGCTCTTCTATCAGCTTCTTCTCTTTTATTGTTCTGTGTTTATTGATGCAGTCACAATCCTGATTGTCCTAGTATTGTATGGCTTCATTCTATCTGCTATCCAGAGGACACTCCCTGCTGAAGTTAAAATTCTTCTCTCTACGCATGGCTTTCATATAACTGCACTTTCCATTTTTCATAGTTCTGCTGTGTTCATGTATATAAGACCAATTTCCAACTTTGAGTAGGACAGTGTAGTATTAATATTTTATACCATTGTGATTCACATGCTGGATCCTCTCTTTAATAGTTAGAGTAACAATGTTGTATAAGAAGCAATGAGAAAATGTTTGAAATTTTTCTTATTGATAGTATATATTTTCACTTTAAATATTACAGTGCAAAATTTTAGTGGTGTTTTCTTTGTAATTATGGGGGTCATAGTGAGAATATTTAACTTCATAACTAACAATATTGTAGAAATTTTCAAGTAAAGATAATAGATAATAGTCATCTTTGCTATTTTCACTAATTTAGAGATCATTTGGGCCATTAAATTTGTATGATATCCATATTAATGTATTTATATACACATATGGTGATATTAAACAATAAATAAAAATTGCATGCAATATTTTTATATGTTCTTTACTTAAAATTCTGTGATCCATATTATTATTAGTTCCTGTGATTGAAATTGTGAATAAGTTTAGTATGATCAAATATGCATCCCAAGTAAACTAATGCTCCAGCATTCCAGGGAATTTCTCAGGGATTTATAATGCACAGTGCTATGTATCATCCTCACACCTCACTGTTTATGACAAGAAGTAACATGGACAAATTCTTGTTTGTTTTCAGCGGGTTAGTTAAGAAGCATTATTTCTTCCTCTTTTATTTTCCACTTAAAAAAACTAAGTGTTTTTCTTCGGTTCCTCACAGTACATGGAAAGTAGGCATTTATACTCTACTTAAAATTATGAATAACAGAAGAAGGCAGAAGACCTGGTTACCAATTAACAGCACAGCTGCACATTGAGCATAAAGATTCATTTTCCAACTAGCATATAATATTTTATGACCATGATGAATTTTATTATCTGGGACTCCAATTTCCTCATCTAACCTTCAACAGCATTGATAGATTATCTTCCCTGAAAAAATGAGTCAATTAAAGCCAAAATAAAGTATATAAAGTCAGTTTTATTAGGTACAGCTCTCTGGCTGGTTAAAGGATTTCACAGGAGGAGGTTGAGGAAGTTGCCATGCAGTTGAGAGACCCAGAGACAGAGAACAGCAGGGGTGGGGTAAGGAGGACAAAGAGAAAACCCATGCAGAGACAGACAGACTGTCCCATGGAGGCTCTTTACTATATAATCCCTGGACTAGTAGGGACTGAGGGATATTAATAGAACCTAGAGTGGAAGCCAGGCCTGCTTTTTTCATGTTAGATAGGCACCCCAGAGACTTGTCCTGGGTCTGGATCTCAATAAGCATGTAGTACACATACTTGCATTCAAGTAAAATTCTCATACTGATAAAATAAATTAATAAATCAAAATTAAAGAAAATGAGGAAAAATTCAATTCAGAAAGTAAACAGAACAGAAGATTTGACTCTCCTTAAAGTATAGCTCTTACCCATTCTAGAAAGCTCATTCCAATTCTGGAAAGCCTTCTCCTACTCAGCTTCTGGGTAAATTTTCTTTTGATGCCTGACACCTCTGCTTGAGAGTAAAGACTCTGTGGTATGTGGATCTCTGCTTCCAGCAGAGGTCAATGCATCAGTGTCTCTTTCAGTCCTAAAAACAACTTACATTGTTTCTTTGCCTTTTCTTGTACTTACTTTTCTTACTTATAAACTACTTTTTTCACTCTGTTGAGTTTTTGTCTGGATATTATTTACATTTCAAATGTTATCCCCTTTCCTGCACCACCCCTCCCCAAGCCGGCTGGTCCCAATTCCCTTCCCCTGCTTCTATAAGGGTGTTCACCTACTGACCCACTCCTGCCTCCCCACCTTCGCATTCCCTAAACTACTTTTGAATAGTATTTTCATTAATATATTGTAAGATGACAGTACGATGTCACTTTTAAATTATTATTTTAAACTTATTTTCATCCCTTGAGAGATACCTTTTATTAAAGAATTATAGCTGGGTGATAACCTTGCTCTTACTGAACAGTATGTAAACAAATACATCATACTAACACAGATAACATTGTAAGAGTACAGATACAGAGCATACTCTATATCAACATTCATTCTTAGCATCTTTAGAATTTGTTCTGTTCTTATGTACTCTTGTTTGTGGTAACACATTATCCCCTATATTGTCAAAAGTAAAACATGTTCATTTATACCTATTATTTGTGTCTATCTAAAAAGTTCAAGTTTTTACTAACCTTGTATTTGGGTTTATACATGTGTATATTTGTTTATATTATTGTAAAAAAAAAGAGTATTTTCTATAATTGAGATTACAATTTGATTAAAATAATTCTTTCTATCATTTTCTCTCTCAAAAGTCTTCCATAGAACCCACACACTCTTTCAAAGCCACAGTCTCTTTCTTACTAATTTTATATACAAGTTTGTATATTCACATAAGTATTCATAAATATAAGATGTCCTCAGTCCATATAATGTTACTTGGATGGATGTTTTCAAATACAACCATTTGGCACTGGACAACCACCTGGTATGCTGGTATCCTCTGCTTCTATGAAGGTGCCCCCCAAACCACCCTCCCACTCTTGCCTCAGTGCCCTAGCATTCTTCTATGCTGAGTTGTTGAGCCTCCATAAGACCAAGGAGGTCCCCTCCCATTGATGCCAGATAAGGTAATTGTCTGCTCCATATGCAGCGGGAGCCATGGGTCCCTCCATATGTACTCTTTGGTTGGTGGTTTAGTCCCTGGAGGTTTTGGGGGGTCTTATTGGTTGATATTGTTGTTCTTCCTATGGGGCTGCTAACCTCTTCAGCTCCTTCAGACCTACTTGATTAGTTCAATGTTTGGCTGCTTGCATCTGCATCTGTATTGGTCAGACTCTGTCCCAGTCTCTCAGGGGATAGCCATACCAAGTTCCTGTCAGCAAAGCACTTCTTGGCATCAGAAATAATGTCTGGGTGTGGTGTCTGCAGATGGGATGGATCCCTAGGTGGGGCAGTTTCTGGATGGTTTTATACAGAAGTTGTTAGGTAGGATGATGGTATGGAAAAGTAATGCAGATGTAGTCTCTGCATGTAGTCCTTGACAGGCAAAATGTGTCCACTGATAGAATAAAAATATGACTGTCATAGGACAGATAGCAACGTTCTGGCTGGGTATGAGACCTAATCCACTGGAAATACATTTTATACTTGGTCCTGTAATCAACCATGCCCAAAGACTCATGGTTGAGGAAATCATAAGCCTTCAGGTAGAACCGGCTATTGTAGTCTTACTAAATGTCAAGGTTATCAATTTAAAATGTAAAAATTTGTTTTACCAATACACCTTGGCTGCTCTCAACCTTTGTCAGAGATTTTCTGTGGTAAACAGCCTTCACTACAGACATACTTGCCTTCTCAAAGTGCTGGGAATGTAAGATTGAGTGCTCAAGAAAGATACTGGATATATACAAAGCCCCCCCACCACCACCTAGCCTCAGGAACACTGAGGAAAAAGAGGCAAAATGAACATAGGAGCAAGATAATAAAAGAGAATACTGTTGAATACTGTCTACTGAAATGATATTGATGAACTCAGGATAGCTATAATTATCTGCCCAAGAACAAGCCAAGCAAAGTCCTGGCAACATGGAGCAGACAATATTGAGGCCATGATTTCTTAGTAGCTAATAGAGGCAAAAGAATCATTCTTTTTGTGGGGTGACCAGTGTTAGGTTTCTTATGGTCTAGTTGGTTACCCCCACACCCATAAACATATGGACAAAAGAAACTGGATTTGGTGGCTTATCAAAAAAGTGAGAATGTCATGATGTTGGAAGAGGGTGTGTTGAGGATAACATGATAGTAATTAGAGAAGGGAAATGAAATGGGTATGATCATATTTCACTATATGCATATCTGAACTCTCAGATGTAATGAAAAATAAAAAAAAATATAAGGAGTAAATAAATTAAAAATTATAAAAATAATGAAGTTTAACTATATATGATATAAAAAGCTGCAACATAAAATGAATTAGAACTATGATGAATGACAATCAATAATTATAATCAATAGCTATTGGGAAAATAGCTATTGATATTTACACATTGAATCAATAAGTGCAAAGTGACTAAATTATAGAACATTAGGCCACAAATACAAGTACTTTCAGAATAAATTGCCAATGAAAAATATAAAGTCATACAAGCATTCTTATTTAATCATGGAATTATATAGATTCAAGAATAAATGAGTCTTTTGAGGAATCCATAAGCAAATTCTTAGGTATAATTCACATTCTTCCTGAATACATCTTGCTCATAAGTCCCCATACTTCAAATAGCTGGGTCTTTTTATTTTTTTTTTATTATTTTATTTTTTATTAGATGTTTTCTTTATTTACATTGCAAATTTTATCCCTTCCAAAAACCTCCCTATCCCATCTCACTAACTCCCTCTCCCTGCTCACTAAGCCACCTGCTCTGCTTCCCTGTCCTGGCATCCCCCTACACTAGGGCATCAAGCCTCTGTGAGACCAAGGGCCTCTCCTGTCATTGATGTCCCACAAGACCATCCTTTGCTACATATGCGACTGGAGCCATGAGTCCCTCCACATGTACTCTATGGTTGGAGGTTTAGACTCTGGGAGCTCTGAGGGTACTGGTTGATTCATATTGTTGTTCCTCCTATGGGGCTGCAAACCACTTCAGATCCTTGGGTTCTTTCTCTAGCTCCTCCATTGGGGACTTTGTGCTCAGTCCAATGGATGGCTGTGAGCCTCTGTATTAGTCGGGTACTGTCAGAGCCTCTCAGGAGACAGCTCTATCAGCCTCCTGTCAGTAAGCACTTTTTTGGCATCCGCAATAATGTTTGTGTTTGGTGACTGTATATGGTATAGATCCCTAGGTGGGACATCACTGGATGGCCTTTCCTTCAGTTTCTTCCCCAGACTTTGTCTCTATATTTCCTACCATGGTTATTTTGATTTGCCTTCTAAGAAGGACCGAAGTAAACACACTGTGGTCTCCTTCTTGAGCTTCATGTGGTCTGTGAAGTGTATCTTGGGTATTCCGAACTTCTGGGCTAATATCCACTTATCAGTGAGTGCATGCCCTGCGTGTTCTTTTGTGATTGGACTACCTCACTCAGGGTGATATTTTTTAGTTCCATCCATTTGCCTAAGAACTTCATGAAGTCATTGTGTTTAATAGCTGAGTAGTACTCCATTGTGTAAATGTACCACATTTTCTGTATCCATTCCTCTGTTGAAGAACATCTGATAAAATCTTGTTCAACAAATCCAAAATCTGTTCACATATATAAAAAGACTGTTACAATCAAGTTGTAATTTGAAGAGGTCCACATATGTGCAATGAAACATGTATACATGTATTCTCACATGTACATACATAAACACACACATACAGATCGAGAGAGAGATTTAAAAATTTACCAGTACTTTTAAGATTAGTTAGTAGAATTTCTTCAGTTAAGTAAATTTGGAAAAACTTGAGATATTTCAAAATGTAAATTCCTGCTATATATACAATTTATATAAATACAAAATTATGTCATAACCTACTAAATATTATTAATTAACTTTATGTTGTTTTTATTATTAAAAGTGCAAGATTTGTTTCATTATATAATTTATTTTGAATTAAGGTTTCATTGTCATGTTATAAACTCTAATTTTATATTATGCGAGTTTAGGGTTTTCTTTTATACTGATGTGTCTCACTCAGCATCATATTTTAAAGGTTCATCCTTGTTATTGCATATTATTCTTTTTAAAGAATGAATTATATATTTCCTTATTTGTATCTACATCTAATTCATCCAGCCATGTGTTTCCAGATAATATATGTTCCATATCTCTGATTTTTAAACATCCTCTACCATAAATACTAACACATTAACATATTATGATGTGTCACTTGTTTTGGACAAAATCCAAAGGTCAGAATGCTGGCATACACAATTACTAAATGCACAAGGTCAGAGGTAAATATACTTTGTTTCTGACAATTAGTGGCTAACTTTCTACCATTTCATTAAGATTTCAAATGCTTTAGGGATAATCTGCAAATTGTGTAGCATCTCCTGAGGGGGAGTCTCCAATGGTGAAAAAAAAATCTTTAAATTGTACTCAACAGTGCCCTGTTAAAGAACACATAGAGAAACAAAGAGGTCTCATTACTAGACACATGATAGATGGGATACATCCAGAATCTAAAGCAATGATGAGTTTGCTCTGGCACTGTCATCATATGTAAGTGATCATTTCTGATTAACTTTCTAGGATCTCTACTTGCACAAGATGTCTGAGCAACAGTAGACTTCTTTTTCTTATGCCTACCCTCCTTTCAAATTTTATATGAACATACAGAAGTATGGACAGTGAGCAACATAGTATACATTGTCTCAGAGAAACTTAATTTTGTATATGTGCACATATATGAGTGTTTATGATTGCACATTATGTGATTTCTCATGAAAAATGAGAGGAGGATATGATGCAGAAATTTCTTAAGTCTTGACATGTGTGTGTAAGTATATGTATCTGTGTATAAATAAATATATATGTATACACACATATATATGTGCATATAAAACCATTACATATTTATAAACACATGCATACATGTATATATAAACATTGATGTACATGTGGCAAAATTTGAAGTAAAATTTCAGTCATTTATTTTCATATTTTACAAATATTAAACTAGGGACTTACATTCTTTGGCAATCATTTCAAAATTATTTTAAATGTTTAGTATCTTCGTAGGATTCCTGAGTATATGAATGAATTAATTTCTGTTTCTTGATTCCTCTTGTGCTCTTTTCTTCTGTTTATTTTTTCCAATTCTATTGTGTTAGCATTTTTTAATTTTATTATATTGTGTTATTATCAATTAGAAACCTGCTTCTTTTCTAATGAGAGACAGAAAGTGAGTTGATCCAGATGAAGTAATAATGGAAGAAGGGAAAATGGTAATCAGTATATATTATGAGAAAAAACTATTTTTAATAAAAAGATAGAATAAAAATAGAAATGATTTTCAGGACCTTTTTTTTTTCTCTTTGAAGTCTAGCACTCATTTATTCAAAGGGAATTCCAGGAGCTTTCATTGTAATGAATTGTTTCCTCCTAATTTGCTCTGATTTTTCACTCCTGAAGGTGTGGAGAGAAAATACATGTAATATCTATAGAGAAACATCCTTCATTGTAGCGACAGTGCCTCCAGAAGGAAAATTAATACTTTAAGTAATTTTATATTAATGTAACTTGAATTAATCTTATCCAAATGTTTGAGGAAATGTACAGTTTTATTTTTGAAGACACTGCTCTCTATTCTTGGCATTATCTGTGGACACAAGGCACATGTATTGGTCAGCCTTTACCTTTCTACCATATATGCTTCATTGTAGCTCTGACAAGAATATAGCATCCCCCTGCAGAGGCATGCATACATACATTTTTAAAGAAGGTTTCTTTAGGTAGGTTACTGTCAACTTTAAAGAAAATTTATGTAGTTCATAGTAGAAAACTGTACTTAAGACTGGCAGGTATGTAAATTACTTAATCATCTTTTCTGCTTCTCTACAACCCTGGGGGAAATGTTGCCCTTTTATAATTGAATTAAGAGTTTCCTTGAATCCTTTGGCCAAAGAATGGTCAGTGTGTACACCTAGTTAAGGTATAGCATAGACTCTATAAGCATACAGCATCATTTGTCATTTTTAAAAACATCCATATAAAGAAAATTTTCATCATAATGTCTTATAGGTTTTCCTCATAATATATATTCTAATTGTAGTTTCTCCTCCCAATATTCCTCTTTGATTAGATGGTGATAACTTGTCATTTTGAGTGAGTGTTCCATCCCTTGGTTTCCATTTCTCTCTCTGATTCTGAGGAGACTGTGATGGCTATGGGTTGTTTGGTCAGGAAATCTTCTGCCATCCTGCCAGGTAGGGTCTCCTGGGAGGAGTTCCTGTTAGAATGTGTTTCTTGATACTGGAACCTGTTATTTACATATGGAGATGGGCTTGAAGTTGGGTGTTTTGAAATAGTCCCCATGAGAGAGGAAAGCAGGGTGTGCCACCAAGATATGCTTAGTCCCCTGGAAATGGAGGCAGAGAAGGAAGAGAGGCCACAACAGGTAGTGGGCTACAGAAATTTGGATGAGACTAGGGATTGAATTTGGAGGAGAGAAGGGAATACCTGTGGAGTTGGTAGCTGAGAGGAAAGGATGGGCTGAAGAGAAAACTAAAAGGGTAGAGCTGCATGAACTAGTGAAGTTCAGGTTGGGCAGAAGGAAGGGGGAGCCCATAAGAGTCTGGAAGAGAACTAAGGATGAAGACTGGATTTTGATTTTTTTATGAGTAATAAAATGTTAAGCTCTCAAGGAGAGAGCTGTTCTGTCCTACCTGTTCCCTGCCCCAGGATGGGGATGGGGTATACCATATCCCACAGAGGCTATGGGTAGGTACCAGATACCAACTCAGTAATTTTGTAGCATTGTCCCCAAGCTCTGGATTTTTTTTTCTCTCCAGGACCCAAGTTTTAGGCAGTGAGTAATGCTTGTAAGCAAGTTACTGAAGGATTTAAAAATGGACAGCCAATGTGTCCAGCAGCTCTGGCTCACCCCCTGGGGCCTCTAGTGTATTGTATTATATTTCTCTGTGGAAAGTCATGTTTAGTCAAATTGGAGCCCACTCACCTGTTCCCTTTGTTTTCCCTATCCCTTCTCCTGAGCACCCTTTGATTTCTGAGGACAGTACTACCCATTCATCTATTGTAGAGTAACCCTTGTGACTCAATATTACCATAGTGCGATGTTGTTTTGTGCTATTTTGAACAATTAAAAAGACTTTTTTTGAAATAAAAAAAATGTTAAGCTCTATGCCTATCATTGTAAGGAATTTTAAGGACTATTAGGAAATAGAATGCCTGGGCCAGCATTGACTGTGTAATTACATTTACAAGCTCTCTAACAAGGATCTATTTTACCCCATGTGTAAAGCACTAGCCAGTCCATAGGCAATACACAATTTTCTACAACCTCTACAAATACAAAATGTAAGGTGCATTGCCTCTGGACCATCTGGAGCTTGCTAATCTATACATGAGCTACTAGAGCACAAAAGCAGCTACACAGCCCAAGAGACACTGTCATAAATCCATGTGCTCAGGAGGAACAGTCATGTTGGTCATGGTAGATGATTCACCCTGTGGCCACGCAGTGCCCATGAAAACCCTAATTCTCAGAATGTTCTCCTCCAGTTTTCTTCTTTCTCCAACAGCCTCATGTCTTTCTCTACTCTTTCTTTCCTACTTCTCCCTTTGATTGCTCATTCTGGTCTCTTACCCTATACCAGTGCCTAGGCTAGTAACAAAAAGGGTTAGTCTGTCAATCTCACCTCCTCAGATACTTTGATCTGTTATCTGATTCTGAACCATCTTTTAGTTCTGTCTCTTTTTCTTTCTCTCTCTTTCACACACACTCTCTCTCATGTAACATTACAGCATCCTATGGATACTTTGTGCATTCCTCCTTCAATAGTAGGTTTCTAGTCTTTAGCCATGGCTCCAAACTCAAAGACATGTGTATGAGATTTAGTTCATCTCTTGAATATCATTTTTTATGCTTTAGCTTAGTACTCTACACATTGGGAGGTGATAGTTATAGGTACTTCACCGAAGTTGTGGGATTAAGTCATATATATTATAAATTACTACATATAGAGGTTATATTTAGTTTAATAACCAATACTATGAAATGATTGCTTGAGATAACCCATCACAATGCCTTCATAATTATTAAAAATCTAGCTTAGTTCACATAGTCAGGAAGCAGCAGATCTTATACTTGCTCTTTATTTTGAATGGAAGAGGTGGTGAATATTTTTTAACCATGCATACCTCAATTATTAGAGATATTTTTAGTGCAGAGAGACTAAATATAATAAATGTGTCAGTCCTCATGTATCCTGTGTTATGAAGGGTTTTCTTTTTGCTCAGACTCCTAGATGGCTGGATTCAGGTATCTTCTAGACATTGTCCTACTTAGAGCACCTGAGATCTGAGCAGGAGCCTAGAGCTGGACTGAGTTTCTCTAGACCTCTCTTGAAGACTCAGAAGCCTAGATCTCTGAATCTCCAACCTTTCTCATCTTTCTGGATGCTGAGTCATATTGCATCTCAAACAACAAACAGGTCTTGGCTTAAAGCTGCAATTTTCTTAAAGCTGGCCAAATGGAAAGCAGAGCTGACTTTTCTTCTGGACTTGTGAAAATGGAACTGTACCCAAGACTCCCAGAAGCAACATTAGCTGCAGGTACTCCCTAAAGCGATTTTTTGAATCTTTGTTGGCTTAGCTTCTAGTAACTGAGGCAGCATCTGATTCCTGTGGTCTCACCCCCTGCTCCCCATCTCTCTCAGTTCTCTGATTATGTGCATAAAGTGTTTCTCCTGAAGAAGCCTAACAGACCTGCAGTTTATCTTGAGGTAACTTGGCATCTGTATAAATCTGAGAATGACATTTGAGAGTATGTTCACAGGAACTTTTGTCTCAGCCAGACACTTGACTTCAGATTTACAGTAGTTTTTTTTCACAGAAAGGAATGAAACAGAATTCTGTTGCATATCTTCTCAAATAACTTTTATTCCCCTCTCTACCTCCTCTTGTTTTTTAAAAATATCTAATGTCAGAAAGCACATAACTGGAGCTATAAAGCCTAATGTCAAGAAAAGACTTAAATAAACTTAAATGTCCAGGCTGAGTCAACTATTCATATATTCAGGATACATGTTACCATAACTTTGCCCACTTCCTACTTTTGTTTATTGCAAAGATTCTCAACCTGTGCATCACAATCCCTTTAGCAATGTCACTCAATTCTTTCACAGGAGTCTACATATCTGATATTTATATTCATAACAATAGCAAAATTATAGTTACAGCATACAAGAAAATAATTTTATGGTCGAGGGTCATACAACATGAGGACTAAATTAAGTGGTCTCAGCATTAGGAATGTTGAGAAGCACTGGTCTAGTGGAACTTGTTTTCTCCACATTGAATGACTGTGAGAATTCTGGAAAATATTACCAGAAAGAGAAGACATATACTAAGAATTATACAGGAACCATGTGAAGAATTGAGCATTCCTGTGTAACCATAACATTCATATAATCGAATGTTATGGATATGGAACATAAAGCAAGCAGAGCTGTAGGCATCACTGAGTATGGTGATTACAAACATAAATTCGAGCAAGAAATAAAAACCTAAAGATTAATAGCATTTCTCTGAAGGTTAAGAAAATCATGTGAAACACTAATACAGATGTTAAGAATATGTGCTGTCTCATAGAAAACTTGGGGTTTGTATCAGAATGACAAGCAATGATGGGTGCTAGTTATACTCAGTAAAAGAGAAAAAAGGGGATTTCTTGAGACCTTGGGGATTTTAAAGCTATTTTGAAATATTCTGCTTCACAAACTGTATCCTAGATAAATGAACATTTGTTATATTAATATACCCAATTTTTATAACTGTAGACTCTTTTAACAAAAAGGAAATAAAAACTTTCATGTAGGTTACTGACCTACCAGAAGTTAATTCAAGAACTTTATTGGCCTATTGAATATTCTTGCACAGCTACTTAATATGTAAAAATAGTCAGAGAACAGAGTTAAATGAGGCCAAGGGTTGGCTTAATAGAAATGAAGGAATGGAAAAAGAAAGGGTTTACAAGATAATGAAAAACTGATATGCAGAATTTCAGAGTTACAGTATATTCTTTTAATCATGAATCTTAAAGTCCTGGGAATATGGTTTAGCTGTTAAAGTGTTTGCTGTGGAAACATAAAGATCCAGAGATCAGCCCCAAAATTCCATGTAAAAGCATGTTCAATATCACACACTTGTAATCCCAGTACAGAAGACTGAGCAAGGTTGGTCCATGGCGTCACCTAATCCATCTAAGAGAGCACAGGACTAGTGAGAGACACTTTCTCAAAAAAATAAAATGGAATTGACTAAGGAAGACTGACAGTGACCTGTCCTCTCCTACCATCCATCAATCCACACACATGCAATGTACCCACATACACACACATGCAATGTACCCACATACACATGTTCTCAGACAAGCACATATACATGGTCACATGCATACACTTCAAGGTGCTGTAATTTATTTTGAGTTGCTGTAGTAAGATGTTTTTGATACTAAATTGGGAAAAAGTATTTATCTTCCTTTGCATATTAAGAGATTTAACAACATCATAGAGGTTACAGATGCTTCAGTGCTGGGAAAATTCAGGTTTCCCTAGAATATTTTAAGATATTAACTTCATTTAGATGTATTATGTACTTTTTATTTTATTAAGGTGGCTTTCAGCCTTTTCAAGAGTTAAGGCTTTCAGAAACATTCAAAATTCAATGTTAAAATATTTAATAGTAATTGAAAATATCTAGAAATAAAATAGATCAAATTATTGAACTAATATAATTTTATTCACATAAACAAATCTTTCTAGGCTTATACAAACATTACTTATAATAGGTGAGATTGCATTGCTATTGTTATATAATGAATACACTAGGAAAGATACACATACATATTTTTTATAAAGGATATGTAAAGTTTTGTGACAACATTGTTATCTGAGCCACTACATATAACTTTGTTGTTAAGTTTTCTATTTCTCATGTGCATAAATTCAATCACATGTTGGCTATTTGCTGTTTGATATTACTATAATGTACTTATTCTATTGTTGTGTATCTGTCTGGAACAGATTTTCTTATAAAAACTAATGGAAAAGCACAACCTCACAGCGGTGACTCAATTCATCCTAATGGGCATCACTGAACGCCCTGAACTACAGGCCCCATTGTTTGGATTGTTTCTGGTCATCTACATGAGCTCAATGTTTGGCAATTTGGGAATGATCATTCTAACTACAGTGGACTCCAAGCTGCAAACACCCATGTACTTTTTCATTAGACACCTGGCTATCACAGACCTTGGTTATTCTACAGCTGTGGGACCTAAGATGTTGGTAAATTTTGTTGTAGATCTGAACATAATCTCCTATAACCTTTGTGCTACACAGCTAGCTTTTTTTCTTGTGTTTATAATTAGTGAGCTTTTCATTCTGTCTGCAATGTCCTATGACCGCTATGTGGCCATTTGTAAGCCTCTGCTATACACTGTCATCATGTCCCAAAGGGTCTGTCAGGTGCTGGTGGCAATCCCCTACTTGTACTGCACATTTGTTTCTCTTCTAGTCACCGTAAAGATTTTTACATTGTCTTTCTGTGGCTATAATGTCATCAGTCATTTCTACTGTGACAGTCTTCCCTTGTTATCTTTGATCTGTTCAAACACACATGAAATTGAAATGATTATTCTGGTCTTGGCAGCTTTTAACTTGATATCCTCCCTTCTGGTGGTCCTTGTGTCTTACCTTTTCATCGTCATAGCCATTCTTAGAATGAACTCTGCTGAGGGCAGACGCAAGGCTTTTTCCACCTGTGGGTCCCACCTGACAGTGGTCACTGTCTTCTATGGCACTTTAATATTTATGTATGTGCAGCCTCAGTCCAGTCACTCTTTTGACACGGATAAAATGGCTTCCATCTTTTATACCCTGATTATACCCATGTTAAACCCCATGATATACAGTTTGAGGAACAAAGATGTAAAATATGCACTTCAAAGGTCACTGAGAAAGATATACAGCATAGTCTCATAAATATTATATGCAAGAGGATTTCTACTAGCCAGAATTGAATGAATTTTTTATGTCTTTGTCAGAATGTTTGGGAAAAATGAATCCATTTTATGTTTAAAGATTGCCCTGCTTTGTACCAATACATTTAATAATTCTCTGAATACATCACTAAGGAATGCTTTTGTTGTTTTAAAATTTATTTGTATATGCATGTGCATGTCTCAGAATGGATGAAGAGCAGAGTACAACTTGCAAGAGTCATTTCTTTCTACCATGTGGTGGGCCCTGAGGATCGAACTCAACAAAAGGCTTTCAACCTGTTCAGACCATCTCCTTGGCTCCCCTTAATTAGAAGGATGGATTTTGACAAAATATTAAAGCAATTTATCTAGTGTAACAGAGTGTGTTTGTATCTGTACATCATAAGCATGAAGAACAGTATATATACTATTTGCAAGTGAAGAATAACTACATTCATATGAGGAATTTATTTGCTCTTTGTGGCATTCCTCTTGCAAGGTATAATCTAGCATCTATGTACATTTGTTTATATTTATTATTTTCAGTCAGCCTAATAGTTCCATTTATACTTCTTATGTTCTTGTAGATTGTTTTCAAATCATTTGAGTATGCTGTCATCATGTCTAATCATGGTCACACAATGATTAGAAAAACACTAGTATATAAACGTGGACTTCAATATTCTTACGGTATGTAAGGATGTAAAGTTGTTTATTTTGCTTTAATTTTTTCGGCTGTTGTTTATGTTTGCTTGATTTTGTAAGTATATTGCTTTTGTATATAGCTCAAGGGACTTTATCAACATAATACAGCTGGCTTGTGGTAACATGTAGTTTCAGCTTAGAAACTAGTTTTGTCTAATGCAGTGTTCCTGTGCATATTAATAAATACACTCACTGTAAAACACTTTCTAGGTTCTGCCCCAGAATCATCCAGAATTTTACTTTTCCTTACAGACTCATTCTTGTATCTTTAATGCCTATTTTTGTCTACAGAGTGTTCATTGCTTTTACTGTTTAATGTAAAAGAACATTTCATTTTTTATGATGGCCTACATTTTACATCCACTAGCAGAAAATACCTGCTCTGTGTTGAACTGTAGTGAAAGGGCATCTTTGGCTGCTTTCTTCACTTGTTCTCTATGTACAAATGTACAGAGGTGCTTCTCTGTGTATGTCATTCAGTAATATTCATGAGAAAACAAAGAAAATCCTATCAGTTGCTCCATGTTTCTCTTCTAGTGAGCTTGTACTATTATGTACATTGCTGGCCATGTTTGCTATGCCTTTGGAACATTTGATATTCACCATCAAGTCTCTCTTCTGTCTTCCATTGTTTTGTTTTACTTAACATATTGCTATTTAATTTATACTGTAAGAAGAATAGTGTTTTATTATTATTATTATCATTTAACAAAATTATCAGAATAGCATATCAAATACTAATACATATAATTTATTACATTACTAAATGTACATATGTTGTCTTGTGAAAAAATATTACTAAATTATCCTGCAAGAATATTGATTGATGCTGGTTGTAGGTGCCACCATAGAGAGATAATGTGACCAAAATGCTAAGCCTTCATTTTCCAAACGTTTTGGGCTTCTTGGAAAAAAAAATACTGACACTGACTTTCTAATTCCAGTTACTTTTATTTAATCACTACATAAAAGTAATTGGGGCTGGGAAAGGTTCCAACTACCAGAGTTCTTTGCCCTTGCTGCCTGAGAGAGGAAATAACTGACACAGATCTCAATCCCTTTTAGCCATGACTAGTTATAATCAAGAGTAAGAACTTTAAGTTTTCCAGGAGTGTCATAGGACCAAGGTTTGTGCTGCTACAGGCTCTCATGTAGCACCGAGTACATAATTTAAAGGAAGACAGCATTTCTTCAAGATTCAAATAGTCTCATATAATCTCTCATCCTATACTGACTTAGCCAACCACAGCAAAAGCTTTTTACGAAACATTTCACTTAAAGCCAGACACAAAGACTGTACATTTAATTTAAAACCAGACATAAAGGCTTTACTTTACATATCACTATATAGATATTTTATTCTATTCCTATTTAGAATCAATTTTTATTTAGAATTATAGAACATATTTTCATGTAAAAAGAAAATATTTTATTCATAAAGATGTGTGTTTTTTGCATGTGTGAACACATGTGCATTTGTGTGTATGATATATATGTATGGTATAGGCATGTAAGAGTGTGAGCATGACCAAAGACTCACACGCAGAGGCCAGAGGAGAACACCGATGTTATTCTTCTCTCAATTTACACTTACTGCCTTGAGATAGGTCCTCTCAATGAAATAAAATTCTCCAATTCATCTCATTTGATTGGCCCATGTTCTTTTGGGGTCTACTAATCTGCATCTAGCAATTCAGAGATTATGAACATGCTTTACTGTGCCTGGATTTCAATGTGAATCAAGGGCATGTAAAGTATGTTTTCATGCTTATAGGGCATAGAGTACCCACTGAGACATATCCAAAGACCCAAAAGATATATGACTGGCAAATGTAAAAACAATAAACTTTACTCTTAATGGATATAATATATTATTTTTTCTTTCTTCTTTTTAAACTTTCTTTCTCTTTCTCTCTCTTCTTTTCTTTCTAAAGAAGGTAAAATATAACCTTGATTTCTGATCTTCTAGCCTTAATCAATGATAGGAAGCCTCCACACACAGCCTGGAAATGTGTGGATTTCTGATCTTCTAGCCTTAATCAATAATAGGAAGCCTCCACACACAGCCTGGAAATGTTTAAATTAATAGTATTTCCAATGTTTTATGTTTCTATAAATCAACTTTAAAAATAAATTTTATAATTATGGAAACTATTTGAATACCTGTATTCAAAACATACACTGTTAATATGTACACATAAATGTGCAACTTCTAGAATGAATGTTGATTACACTTTTGATGTTTACATGGATGATGACATAACATATACATGAAAAAAAGTCAAGGAGTTTAAATTTAAATAAGATATAAATTTTAGAACTTTCTATGTCACTGTTATATAATTTTAGATTTTTTAGAACATAAAACATAGTGTACAATATAATTTTGCATAATTATACTGTATATCTTATGTAAATATTTTAACATTTACTATAGTGCAAATCTATTGCAAAAACATCTGTCTTGGTGCCTATTAAGCCATTTTTCCCCATTCCTCACACACTTCAACCCTAACACTACATTTCTATCCACATAGTTTCTTATAATACTGGTTCATGTCATTGATTCTCAGTAAAGATGACTTTGGTGTCCTGGATGTATTTAACTTTTTCTGGGTTCAAGACCACAGTGCTCTCACAGCATAGCTTTCTTGGGATAATCATTTGGGTAATTGGCCAACAAAAGAGAATACCCTAACAAAGTGAGTAAAACAGAAAGCTTTTTTGAAACTTCCTAACAAAGAAACCCAACAGAGCAAATGACTTTTTCCCCTTTTTTTCTTTATTGGTTATTTTATTTATTTATCTTTCAAATGTTATTCCATTTCCCTGTTTCCTCTCCACAAACCTCCTATCCCATAGCCCTCTCCCCTGCTTCTGTGAGAGTGTTCCCCCTTCCACCTGCCCACCCCAGCCTCACTACTCTAGCATTCCCTTGTACTGGGGCATCAAGCCTTCACAAGACCAAGGGCCTCCCCTCCCATTGATAAGGCCATCCTCTGCTACATATGCAGTTGGAGCCATGGGTCCCACCATGTGTACTCTTTGGTTGATAGTTTAGTCTCTGGGAGCTCTTTGGGGGTCTGGTTGGTCGATATATGGGACAAAGTGCCAAGCACATGGCTCAGAAATTTCCCCAAGGCACTGTGATAATTTGATTACCTAGTGACACCTGTTTTCCAATGGTCCTTCTTAACAAAACTTCAAGTACTGCTTAACCTCGTTGAAATGATGCTCTCTTCCAATGCCTGCAACCATACAAGACTCATCAGGGAGTCAAGCTGCAGTGTAGTCAATGGATACTTGACTATTACATAATGCCCCATTATTACCATTCCCCTTATGGATGGGTAGGAGTTTTCTGGCTCAACTTTAAAAAGCAGGATGTGAGTAGATATGTTGATCTTGTCCTTAGGTTGCCAGTGTCACTACAGATATAAAGTCCAATTAATGAGATAATAATTCTCTTGTGGTCTAGAGAACAGAATCTAGAGTCTTGATAGAGACTTAATATTACAATTGGTCAGGTCAACTAGATAAGGAACCAAGCCTAGGAAGTTGAGTTCATCTTTAGCTAGGGTAATCAGATGAAATGAATAAATGTATCTTTAATAAGATTCAAATTTTTGCTCCTAATTTTTGTTGCTAGAAAAGACCAGGAGGCTAAATCAGGTCCCTGTAACTATTAGTTTTTTATTAAATTATTTTATCTACATTCCAAATGTTTCCCCCATTCCTGGTCCCAGATCTTCTATGCCTACTCATCTACTCCAGTTAAATCTGTAATATCGGGGGTAAAAGCCTGATTAAGGATGAAAGGTGTTATGGCCCCAAAGGGGAGCTTGTACCTCCTGGGTATTTAGTCAGTCGTGGCATCCCCTAACTCAGAGGTAGCCCAGATATGTCCTTGTGAACTTGCATGCTAGGTGCCCACCAAGATGTGATTTACTAATAGCTAGACAAAATTGGACATTGCTCTCTGACCTTTACCAATGTTCCAACATCTTAGCCAAACCCTGGCTTGGAATTTCGTAAAGAATGTTACCCATCCAGACTAATTGCCTTCAGCATTGTGGGTAGGGCATTGAAGCTTAGGGAATGGAAGACTTATCCCAGGGAAAGTTCATGTAGAATCCTCATTCTCAGTAACTTACTGCAGCTGAACCACTCCTACAAATTAGCAAGAAAAAGACAAGTCTCTACTTGCCCAGAAGATTAGCATAGTGGGCATTTTACCTAGGATAGGCGGGACCTTGAGCTGAGTGTGTGTGAGACAGTGTACAGCAGTCAGCATTCAGCATTTGCACTTGGGGACTCGTGCTGGCACTCACACTCTGACTAGAACAAGAACTTAGATGGATTAGGACTTAGATTCATGAAGTCTGTAGTCCCTCGGGGCCAAAGTGCTTGGGCCCTGGGGGCTGGGGGGTTGCGGCACCAGTCTAGAGAAGATAGCTGCTGCTTTAGACCCAGTGTGTTTCAGGTGGCCTCAGATGTACCTTAACTCCTAAGCTGATAGATTTATCATTTCTCTTTTGCAATGACTGTAAAAGTCTGATGCCATTTTTAAGAAATACATTCAGATCCTGTACTTCCATGTGTCATCTCTGCCATCATTTCTTCACCTATGCCTCATCGACCTGACTAGGACTCCCATTTCTCCTGCGGGTTGAGGGAGGCCCAGATGGGCCAGCCTGCAGCACAGATCCAGGAGTTCTTCACCCCATTCCCTTTCCCTTTGCCTCTGAGAAGGTGTTTCCCACCCAACCACCATCTCATCACCCAACCACAAACTCCAACCTCACTTCTTAGCATCCCTTTTCCCTGGGGGCATCAAGACTCTACAGAATTAAATGTATCGACTCCCACTGAGGCCAGACAAGGTTGTCCTCTGCTACACATGTGCCTAGGACCATGGACCAGCCCATGAATTCTCTTTGGTGGTGACTTAGGCATTGGGAGCTCTGAGAGGTCCTAGTGATTTGATACTGTTGTTTTTTCTATGGAGTTGCCATCCCCTTCAGTTCCTTCAATCCTTCCTCCAACTCTTCAATAGGGGTCCTTGACTTTAGTCCAATACCATTGGACAGAATGTATATCCACCATATTACAAGAACATGAGCTCCACTATGTGCATAATAGTCTTATTCTTAATAACCAGAAGCTGGAAAAAACTCAGATGTCCTCCACTGAAGAACTGATGCAGAAAATGGGTTCATTTGCACAATGGAATACTATTTAGGTCTTAAAAATGAGGACATCATGAATTTTACAGACAAGTGGATGGAACTAGCAAATATCATCCTGAGTGAGGTAATCCAGACCAAAAGAATATTCATGGTATGTACTCACTGATAAGTGGGTATTAGCCAAAAAGTACAGAACACCCATGACACAACTCACAGACTTTATGAAATTCAACAAGGAAGAAGGCCCAAGTGAGGGAGCTTCCATCTTAGGAAGCAGAAGGAAGAAGGAATTATTCTCTTTTTAATTTTTCTTTTCTATCATTTTCTTTTTAGATGCTGTCCAAAAAGAAAATATGTTTGTCTTTCCTTTTTATAAATGGTGCATTGGATTTTCTTACTCAGTCTCTAAAGAACCCCTCCCCTCCATGATGCTCTCTGTCTACTATAAAGTTTACCTCCATGTTGTCTTAGCTTGGACAGCATGGCTTTCTCACTTCTTCATCTTTCTTGATGATACCTGTTGGCAGGTATCAAGATCCTCAGCTTACCTTCCTTGAGGTTTTTATTTTAATTTTATTAAATCTCAATTATTTTGAGTTTGTTTGTAACTTATTTTATTGGTGACACTAAGAACCCTAAGAAAACCCTTCTCTTGTATTGTCAGCCTTCCCTCCAGAAACAGGTGACCTCTGAAAGTAATGGCAACTCATCCTGTTTGCAGTTTGCCTGGGAGAGGCTTACATCATCTGGACATTTCAATCTAGGCCCTCTTACACTGATAATAGCAAATAAGTGAAAAGTTTCTTTTCAGAGACATGGCAATAGATACTGATGCCCATTTTTGACATCAAATAGGACTCCACTTATATTTTTTCTTATTTTATTGTGCTAAACATCAAATTGATACTTTTAATATTTCAAATACACAATGCAGTACTGTGGGTAATTTATTTTTATCAGATTGTTACAATATAGTTTTATGTATAACTGAGATTCCAAGTGTATGTAGAAATGAATCTTCAATTCTCATACTCCCCTCCTTGAACCCAAATTCTAATATTTAAATCTTTAAGAATATATTACTCTAGATTCTACATGTAGGTGGCAGCCAGCAGTATCTGTCCTATACCTGATATACTTCAGTACCCTATCCATAATATATTTTTGTTATAAGACATAGCATGTTACTTCAAGCTGATTAGTATATTTTAAACTGCAAATTATTTTTTGGATTAAATTGAAAAGCAGGTTTTATGAGAGACAGGGAAAGAAACAATTATTGGATCATATCAAATACTCTAGGGCAATTGCTGAATTACTGAACCAGTCCTTAGGGAAATTCTCAGAGTTAATATGTATATATACATACGTATATATATATATATATATACGTATGTATATATACATTTTAAAAAATTCCAAGTTAAGGAATACAGTAAAGAATTGGGAGAAAATTCTGATATTCTAGGTTGCAAAGATTCTAAAGGTTCTGTGTGTTGACTGTTTCAGTGGTAAAAGCCATATGTTGCTGTGGCCTACCGTGGACAGTGTTAAGTTCCCATTTTTGACTCAGTCTATAATTCCTTCTTTTCCATGATATGGACCAGCAGCCAGATGAGTTTACTCTTTTCTTCATCTTTACTTTTGTATCTTTTATTAAGGTAACTGAGGAAATGCTCACACATATTGTGGGGAAATGACACTTATTACGTCAGTTTCATCATGATCTCTCCACAGCTGTATTTGTCTCCACTAAGCTCTCACAAGACTGAACATATCAACAAGTCATGGATGATAAGTGGCATCAAGTGGCTGAACTATTGATTAGTGTTAGATTCTAGGAAGTGTAGAATCATCAGATTCTAGGTAAGGAGAAGTCATTTTCTTTAGACATGTATCCAAGGCTGAGATCACCAAGTACAATAGAAAATGAGCTCTGGATAAAATAGTTTGTCAAAAAAATAAAAGAAATACAGGGACAGAGAAATAGGACATAGGGAGAGAAGTAGAGTTTTATAGCATTAGGAGAAAGATAAAAACCAGGTGAGATGTTTCAGTACTAAGAATGTACTATATGTTTATATATTTTCAAAGAAATTATTTAATTTAAAAGGGAGAAAATATATTCAACTGTGTTAATAAAACTTAAAAGCATTATTTTAATTTTAGTTTTGAGATGATATTATAATTACTTTTTTTATAAATTCCTACTCCCAAACCCTCCCAGATAATCACATGCTCCCTTTAAAAAGGTATGAATATTTTTCTGGTTAACTATTATTCCATGAATATATATATTGCTCATATATATATATTTGAATAATATATACTATAAGGCAATATACAATATATACTGTAAGACTCTGGTGAGTCTTAGCTTACAGGGAACAACTCGGAGTCAGGAATTGATGCAAAAAGCAAGAAAGATTTTTTGTTCCAACATGTTGGGGTTGTCCTATACCGAAGGTGAAATGAGGAACACATGCAGCTTGTTCACTTTTTATACAGTTTTCAGGGCAACAGCCATTAGGCACAATGTGATTGGCCGAACAATGTGACTTTTTAAAGTGATTTAGTCTTTAGGGAATGAGGTGGCAAGGACTTCACTTGTCTGAAGGTGGCTAATGGTCTGTCCTGCAGAATGTGTTCCCTCCTCACACACACCCATCTGTGGTCTGAGGGATGTTGATTAGCCACGCAATTCTGGAGTGACAAGTGTTCCATGACATTCCCAAAGTTCCTGAGCTGACCTCTTCAATACCTGCTCAGTCTGAGTAATGTAACTTTTCTATATGTTTTTTTTTTTTGATTGATTATTTGGTATTGAAAAAAACAATTGCTGTGCTCCTTCCTGGAAGAATACTTCTTCTACTCTCAATACTCCTTATTTTCCTAAAGTTTTTCTGGGTCTGGGTTGCCAAAGTCTATATATATGTCTATATAGACTTTATATATATATATATATATATATATATATATATATATATATACATACATTATATATATACATTATATATATATGTATATATATAATGATATATATATCATTGTCATCCATTTATCTGCAAATTCCATTTTTTTAACATCTGAGTAGTATTCCATCATATATATATATA
>NW_022196897.1:72846341-72896318 GCF_008632895.1 Mastomys coucha | reverse complement strand
TATATATATATGTACCTCCTTTTCATTATTCACTCAAATTTGGCTACTTGCTATATAGTGATAGCACTGTTATGGGGGTAACACAATACTTGATTGGATTTGAGGCCCATTTCACAAGAACGACTCTGTATCTGGCATTGTAAACTGGCCCAAAATCATGACTAAGAGAGTCATAAGCCTAGGGCCATGTGTGTATAATTTTATTGTGTAGCAGAATTAACATAAACTGGAATTACTTTTTAAATATGTGTGTTAATATCCAGGATTATAGATATGAAATATGAAAAGAAAGAAGAATCCAAGAAGAGAAGAATGTGATTTGCAAGAGTAGTCATAATCATGGAGGTTAACTGAGGTGAAAAATCAAGTAAATGATATATGTATTTGAAAATATAAGAACTTAGCATTCTAGTTTGTTTACTAAAAATTAATCTTTATATAGGCAAAGTTCCCTTCTCAACCTACAGGAACATTCTTGTAAAAAGTTCTCAGAATGTACTGACTGATAGTTTCCTGAGGCTCTGGAAAGTCCAAGGTAGAGTTCACATGTATGTCATGCTTGCTAGCCAATAGATTTAATGGTCAATATGCTTAGCCATGAAACTTGAACTGTAACCTTGCTGATGTAACCTGTGTCCCTAAAAAGTATAAAAACTGCTTGTAAGCCATTTGGGGTCACCTTCTTAGTAACTCACCTTGTGTAGCTGTCCAGCAGCTATGCAAACTGGGTTCCTGAAAGAAAGGATGGGGTCTGGAAATGTGGGACTGGAGAGCAAGAGAAAATAACTAGACCAAGTCAAAGTTTTCTGATCAAGGTCCCAAATTTACTTAAGAGAAGAAGCCTTTTATAAGAAATGAAACCATCTCCCTCAGTGCCAGAATCTTGTCAAGTCATTAGCATCTACTTGCTAGTAGAAACCTGCCAGGCAGGAATACTCAGCAACTCTGCAGGTGGTGGCTCCTTGTAGAAACTTCAGAAGGGGCAGAGAAAGCAGGAGGACAATAGAGATTTTTTATCTCAGAAAACTCAACCCTAGGTGAGCCAGCTCTGTTAGCAGAGCAGGAACTGAAGGGAAAGGATACAATCTTGAGAGACTATTTGAAGGCCAACCCCAACATGCCAGAAAATAAACCTCATGCTTTTGCATTGATCTGCATCTTGGTGTCTCATTTGGGGGCATCTCGAAGTAAGTACCACTGACTGAGGGTCAGAGTCTTACAAAGCATTTGTTCTTTTATCATACTTTTAAAACGTGAAGTAATTCATTAACATGTTATTTTCAACCAATGCACAATTGTGCCAATGACAAGCCTCGGGCTTGGAGAGGGCTTCTGAGAGAAGGGGCATTTGGGAACAGTGAAAACAAACTACTCCAAGTCAAATCATGGATCTATGCTGATGACCTGTGTTCTGCTTGATACAGCTTTTCCTTTCTGCTTCTCTTTATATTCTGCTTTCTCTGTGGAAATTTCTCTGCTTGCATGCTATTCTAAGAGCTCTGTGTGTGTATGTGTCCATGTCCTGCTTGCTTGTGTTTGTGTTCTCTCTGGTTATCCTAAAATAATGATAAGATAGTTGGGTGAGACCCTGCCCTGAAATTAATTTCCACCACTCCTTAGCCTAAGCTTGTTCTGTCATAGGTTGATCCTGAACTCAGGAATTGATCTGCTTTTGTAAGAATAAAAACAAACAAACAAACAAACAAATGTAGCTGGGTGGAAACACCTATGGTCACCACTCCCTAAATCTCTTCATTTCCTTCATTAGTAATTTTCCTAACAAGTTGGCTCACAGCAAAGCTGCTTTTGTTCCTTAAAATCTAAGAATTCCTGACCTTGCGCACAAACTCAGGGGCCAGTCCTATAGCCCCCAGAGAAGGTTTCGCTCCCAAGTGTTTGATCAGCAATGAATAGAACACAACATAAGTTCCAACAGCACAGTAGTAACTGGGACTAACAAGATCCAGGGACACAGGAACCCTGCCCAACCAGGGGCTCCATTCCTTCTAGTCTGCAAAGGTCTACATTGGGTGAGAACTCAGTGGCCAGTCCCAAAGCAGCCACCATCACCACCTAGGAGGCTCCACTCCCAGGCAGTCTATCACATCCAGGATCTTAGGATCAGGGCCAAGGAGAATACAACATCAGTTCCAACACCATCAGGATTAAAGTAACTGGGACAAGCGGGAACCAGGGATACAGGAACCATGACTGACCAGAGGCTCAGGTTCCTACCAGTCTGAGCCTGTCTGTCTTGGGCACAAACTCAGAGGCAAGTCCCACAGCCCTTAGAGGAGGCTCCACTCCCAGGCACACTAGCATGATCAGGATCTTAGGATCCTAGGATACCAGGACACCAGGAGCTTGGTCACGGCAAATTCTCAGGATCTCACAGGCATCTTGACTCCCAGGAACTCTGACTCACCCAGAATCTCAGGATCATTGGATCCCGGAATCACAGGATCACAGAGACCCCAGTAGTCTGAGGAGTTCTGACTAAACCAGGATTACAGAAAGCACAGGCTTCAGTCAGATATAGCCAGGACAGGGAGAACTAGAAGTTATCAGATGGCAGGAGGCAAGCATAAGGAAAGAAACAACAGAAAACAAGGTTACTTGGCATCATTAGAACCCAATTCTCCCATCATAGCAAGTCCTCAATATACTATCGCACCATAAAGGCAAGATTTGGATCTAAAATCACTTCTCATGACAATAATGGGGGACTTTAAGAAAGACATAAATAACTCCCTTAAAGAAATAAGGAGAACACAGGAAAACAGGTAGAGCAAACACAAAAATCCCTGAAAGAATTACGGGAAAACATAATCAAACACAATCAAATAGGCAATGGAAATGTACAAAACCATCCAAGATCTAAAAATGGAAATAAAAATGGAAAATAAAGAAATAACAAAAGGAAACCACCCTGCAATTAGAAAACCCAGGAAAGAGATCAGGACTCATAGATAAAAGCATCACCAACAGAATACAAGAGATGGGAGAGAGAATCTCAGGGTCAGAAGACACCTAAGAAAACATTGACACAAGAGGCAAAGAAGTGCAAAATGCAAAAAGCTCCTAACCCAAAACACCCAGGAAATCTAGGACACAATGAGAATACCAAACCTAAGAATAGTAGGTACAGGAGAGAGCAAAGATTCACAACTTAAAGGGCTAGTAAATACCTTCAACAAAATTATAGAAGAAAACTTCCCTAACCTAAGAAAGAGATGTCCAAGAACTTACGAGAAGCTTACAGAACTCCAAATAGACTGGACCAGAAAAGAAACTCCTCCTGTCACATAATAATCAAAACACCAAATACATTAAAGAAAGAAAGAATATTAAAAACAGTAAGGGAAAAAGGTCATGTAACATATAAAGGCAGACTTATCAGACTTACACCAGACTTCTCACCAGAGACTATGAAAGCCAGAAGATCCTGGGTTGATGTCATACAGACCCTAAGAGAACATAAATGGCAGCCCAGACTACTATACCTAGCAAAACTTTCAATTACTATAGACAGATAAAGCAAGATATTCCATAACAAAACCAAATTTACACAATATCTTTTCACAAATCCAGCCCTACAAAAGATAATATGTGGAAAACACCAACAGAGGGAAACTACACCCTAGAAAAAGCAAGAAAGTAATCTTTCAACAAATCCAAAATAAGATAGGCACACAAACATAATTCTACCTGTAACAACAAAAATAACAGAGAGTAACAATTACTTTTTCTTAATATCTCTTAACATCAGTGGACTCAATTCCCCAATAAAAGACAGACTAACAGACTGGATATGTAAACAGGACCCAGCATTTTGCTGCATACAGGGAACTCACAGACATTACCTCAGATTAAAAGATTAGAATACAATTTTCCAAGCAAATGGTTCCAATAAACAAGCTGGAGTAGCCATTCTAATATCAAATAAAATTGGCTTTCAACCAAAGTTATCAGA
Organism: Mastomys coucha; assembly: GCF_008632895.1. Classification (NCBI taxonomy): domain Eukaryota; kingdom Metazoa; phylum Chordata; class Mammalia; order Rodentia; family Muridae; genus Mastomys; species Mastomys coucha. Next base: position 72,892,345 of record NW_022196897.1, on the reverse strand, counting down.
AAGGATAAGGAAGGACACTTCATACTAGTCAAAGGAGAAATCTACCAAGATGAACTCTCAATTCTGAACATCTATGCTCCAAATGCAAGGGCATACACATTCATAAAAGAAACTTTACTAAAGCTTAAATTACACATTGCTTCTCACACAATAATAGTGGGAGACTTCAACACCCCACTCTCAGCAATTGAGAGATCATGGAAACAGAAACTAAACAGAGACATAGAGAAACTCACAGAAGTTATGAATCAAATGAATCTAACAGATAGTTATAGAATAGTTCATTCTAAAGTTAAAGAATATACTTTCTTCTCAGCACTGCATGGTACCCTCTCCAAAACTGACCATATAATTGGCCACAAAACAAGCCTCAAAGGATACAATTTAATTGTACCCTATCAGATCACCATGGACTAAAGCTGCTCTTAAATTCTAACAAAAACAATGGAAAACACACATATACATAGAAACTGAACAACGGTCTACTCATGATAATTTGGTCAAGAAAGAAATAAAGAAATTAATGACATTTTAGAATTTAATGAAAATCAAGACACATCATACCAAAACTTATGGGACACAATGAAAGCAGTAGTAAGAGGAAAAAGCATAGCTCTAAGTGCCTCTGAAAGGAAACTGAAGAGAGCTTACACTAGCAGCTTGACAGCACACTTAGAACAACAACAAAAACAAACAAACAAACAAACAAACAAACAAACAAACAAAAATACACCCAAGAAGAGTAGATGGCAGGAAATAATCAAACTCAAGGCTGAAATCAACCAAATAGAAACAAAAAGAACTATACAAAGAATCAACCAAACCAGGAGCTGGTTCTTTGAGAAAATCAACAAGATAGATATAACACTTAACCAGTATAACCAGAGGGGAAAGAGGCAGTATCTAAATTAATAAAATCAGAAGTGAAAAAGGAGATATAAGAACAGAAACCATGGAAATTCAAAAAATCATCAGATCCTAATACAAAGGTTTATACTCAACTAAATTGGAAAACCTGGATGAAATGGACAATTTTCTAGACACATATATAGTGCCAAAGTTAAAATAGGATCAGATAAACCATCTAAACAATCCCATAACCCCTAAAAAATTGAAACAGTCATTAATATTCTCCCAAACAAAAAAAGCCCAGGATGAGATGGGTTCATTGGAGAATTCTATCATACTTTTAAAGAAGACCTAATATCAATACTCTTCAAACTATACTACAAAATTGAAATAGAAGGCACACTACCAAATTTATTCTATGATGCCACAACTACTCTTATTCCTAAATCGCACAAAGACCAAATTGTTGGAAACCAAAAGCACTCTCCAGCTCAAACCCCCTGCTGATCTCAGCTCTGGTGGAGACACCTGGAGCCAAGAGGCCTGGGAATCAGGCACGTTCTTCCCCAAAAAGTGCTTTACAACCTTCCCCTCTGAGAAAGTGCTAAATAAAGCTGAGAAGGCGCCCTGTTGAGAGGTGCCAACATCAGAGACCACTTCCTGAGATAAGGCTGAGACTCCTTATCAAACATCCCTCCAGATGTTCCCCCTTCTCATCCTTTGATCCCCTCACCCCCTCCTCATTTTCTTCTTTCTGTATAAATAATGGCCATTGGGCATCATTAAACGAGGCTTTGACAAAAGATTTTCAAGGCCTCCCTCTCCTTTGTTCCTGTCCATTCTGTTCCAGGTTTGGTTCTCCTTGAAATCCACGAAATAACTAAGATCTCGCAGGTCCAAGATACCAAATGAAGAAACAGAACTCAGACCAAACTCCTTTATGAACATTGGGGAAAAATACTCAATAAAATTCTTGCCAACCGAATCCAAAAACACATCAAAAACGATCATTCACCACGAACAAGAAGGCTTCATCCCAGGGATGCAGGGATGGTTCAATATACAGAAATCCAACAATGTAATCCATTACATAAACAAACTCAAAGGAAAAAAACCTACATGATTATTTCACTAAATGCTGAAAAAATATTTGACAAAATTTAGCATCCCTTCATGGAAAGATCAGGAATTCAAGTCCCATATTTAAACATAGTAAAAGCGATATACAGCAATGACCTGACTGGAAGGGCATTCAACAGGGACCTAGGGCAGAGGAGAGAGAGAATGAAAGAGACAAGAAAACTTTGCTTCAGGGGTGGCAATATAAGCACAAGCAGGAGATAGCTTCAAGGGAAAGGGAAGAGCCTGAGGCAAGGGAGGCCAGGTGGCAATCTTCAGTTCTGGAACCAATAGTCACAGTGTCCTCCTCACCCACAAATATTCTTACTGTTAGACTACACATGTTCTCTCAAGGCTGTATGTGTAAGTTAGTAAATTTCCACAAGGCCATAGTTAAGGCCATGGCTCCTGGCATGGCAAACTAGTAGCCAACATCAAGCTGAATGGAGAGAAACTTGAAATAATCTCACTAAAATCACGGTCCAATCAGAGCTGCCCACTCCCTATCTTTTCAACATAGTATTTGAAGTTATAGCTAGGGAGATTAGACAACAAAAGAAGGTCAAAGGGATACAAATTGGAAAGAAAGATTTGAAAGTATCACTATTTGCAGATGATGTAATCATATATTTAAGTGACTTCAAAAGTTCCACCAGAGAACTCCTAAACCTGATAAACATCTTAAACAAAGTGGCTGGATATAAAATTAAATCAAACAAATTAGATTAGTAGCCTTCCTCTACTCAAAGGATAAATAGGCTGAGAAAGAAATTAAGAAAATGACACCATTCACAAGAGCCAAAAATAATATTACATACATTGGTGTGACTCTAACTAAGCAAGTGAAAGATCTATATGATAAGAACTGCAAGTCTCTGAAGAAATCAAAGATCTCAGAAGATGGAAAAATCTCCTATGCTCATGGATTGACAGGATTAATATAGTAAAAATGACCATCTTGCCAAAAGCAATCTATAGATTCAATGCAATACCCATGAAAATTACAACTCAATTCTTCAAGAGTTAGAAAGAGCAACTTGCAAATTCATTTGGAATAACAAAAAACCTAATATAGTGAAAGCTATTCTCAACAATAAAAGAACTGGGGGAATCACCATCCCTGACCTCAAGCTGTATTACAGAGCCATAGTGATAAAAACTGAATGATATTGGTACAGAGACAGGCAGGAAGATCAATGGAATAAAACTGAAGACTCTGAAATGAACCCACACACATATGGTTACTTGATCTTTGACAATGGAGTTAAAACCATCCAGTGAAAAAAAGACAGAATTTTTAACAAATGCTGCTGTTTCAACTGTTGGTCAACATTCAGAAGAATGCAAGTTAATCCATTCTTATCTCCACATTCAAAGCTCAAGTCCAAGTGGATCAAGGACCTCCACATAAAACCAGATACCCTGAAACTTGTAGAGGAGAAAGTGGGGAAGAGCCTTGAACATTTGGGCACAGGGGAAAATTCCTGAACAGAACACCAGTGGCTTGTTCTGTAAGATCAAGAATCGACAAATGGGACTTCATAAAATTGCAAAGCTTCTGTAAGGCAAAGGATCCTGTCAATAAGACAAAAAGGCAACCAACATATTGGGAGAAGATCTTTACCAATTCTACATCTGATAGAGGGCTAAAATCCCATATATACAAAAAACTCAAGAAGTTAGACTCCAGCCAACCAAATAACCCTATTAATAAATGGGGTACAAAGCTAAACAAAGAATTTTCAATTGAGGAATGTCGACTAGCAGAGAAGCACCTAAAGAAATGTTCAACATCCTTTGTCATCAGGGAAATGCAAATCAAACAACCCTGAGATTCCCCCTCATACCAGTCAGAATGGCTAAATTCAAAAACTCAGGTGACAGCAGATTCTGGTGAAGATGTGGAGAAAGAGGAACATACCTCCATTGGTGGTGGGAATGCAAACTGGTACAAACCCTTGGGAAATCTTTTTGGTGGTTCCTCAGAAAATTGAATATAGTATTTCCTGAGGACCCAGCTATACCACTTCTGGGCATATACCTAGAAGTTATTCCAACATACAATAAGGACACCTGCTCCACTATGTTCATAACAGACTTATTTATTATAGCCAGGAGCTGGGAAGAACCCAGATGTCCTTCAAAAGAGGAATGGATAAGAAAATGTGGTACATTTACACAATGGAATACTTCTCAGCTATTAAAAATGATGAATTCATGAAATTTTTAGACAAATGGATGGATATGGAAAATATCATCCTGAACGAGGTAACCCAATCACAAAAGAAAACACATGGTATGCACTCACTGATAAGTGGATCTTAGCCCAAAACCTCCAAATAATCAGGATAAAATTCACAGAAGACATGAAGCTCAATAAGAGGGAAGAGTAAAGTGTGGGTGCTTTGGCCCTTCTTAGAAGGAGAACAAAATACTTACAGGACTAAATATTTAGTGTGGAGCAGTGACTAAAGGAAAAGCCACCCAGAGACTGTCCTACCTGGGAGTTCATCCCTTATACAGTTACCAAATCTAGACACTATTGTGGATACCAAGAATTTCATTCTGAAAGAAGGATGATATGGCTGTCTTCTGAGAGGCCCTGCCAGAGCCTTACAAATACACAGGCAGATGTTAGCAGCCAGCCATTTGATTCAGAGTGGGGTCCCTAATAGAGAGATTAGATAAGAGACTGAAAGATTTGAAAGGGTTTGCAACCCCATGGGAAGAAGGATAATACCAACCAACCAGACCCCCCAGAACTCCTAGGGACTAAGCCATCAACAAAAGAGTACACATGGCTCCATCTGCATATACAGCAGAAGATAGCCTTGTGATGCACCAATGGAAAGAGAGGTCCTTTGTCCTATGAAAGCTTGATAGATGCCACAGTGTAGGGGAATTGAGGATGGGGAGATGGGAGTGGGTTGGTGGGTGAAGGAACACCCTCATAGAAGGAGGAGGAGGGAGGGTGTGATAGGTTGTTTCCAGGAAGGAGGGAAACTGGCAAAGGGGATAACATTTGAAATGTAAATAAAGAAAATATTCAGTAAAAAATTTGAGAAGTCCTTCATATAATTCATATTGCATCCTTATTTTTTGCAGAGTTGAGAAATTATATATTTTGGAACTCAGTTATGTATAACTCTGTCCCATAGCCTTAAAGCCTGTCCTAAAGGCCCCAGTGTTTACCATTTTGCCAAGACATAGCCACATCTTCAACGTCAGGACTTGTGCTCTTTCTAATTATCAAGGAATCATTAAGGTTAACAAGAAAGACACTCGTCAGAAGGAAAGACACTCCTCCACTGCCAAAGGACCTCTCCTTCCATTGGTGGCTCTAGAAAATACATACATTACACAAACAAGCCTTACACCCATAGCAGCCTTCAACTCTCTTGGAGACTCACACTGGGGCCCTGTCCCAGGGGCAGGAACCATGTCACTATGTCTCACCAGGGCCAAAATAGGCTTGACATAATTGGATCCTATTCCCACAGGTTTGCTTCCTTTGGGTTTCATCACGGTTGAATAAACAGATATAAACAATTTAAATTACAGAAGTTTTACAGCAAACTCAAACCTTCATTTGCTGTTCTTTGGGTAAGAATAAATTTTAGACATTTTCAGAAGTTGTGCAATCTAGAACCTAACATTTGAAATACAACAATGTTATTTTATACTAGATACTGTAGCTTTTTCTCATTTCCTGTTCTCTTAAATATATATATATATTTATATTATATATACTATATATATTATATATTATATATACTAACAGGTCTCTATATGAAAAATAAGCCAAGCTTCTTAACATAAATGAAAACAAAGAAAAGAAAATATTGAAATAAAGTGTGCGTACTAAAAATGAGTGGTTTCTGTAGAGTGTTTCCTCATTTTTGTATAATTGAGAAAACAAAATTAAAAATTGGCATCATAACTATGCAATCCAGTAATCAAATGAAATATCTACTTATTTCATTTAAAATTTCCAGGCTTAACTATTTGAAAATACTCATAGTAAGAAAAAGGATTTGCTTAAATTCCTTGGTGCAAGCATTGGGGAAATCCAGTTTTACAATGAGCTAGTGTAACTGGCAGTCGCGTTTGCATAACAAACTTGAAAGCACATACACTGTGATAGAGTCTCTACATTGAGAGTTATGGCTCTGGGAATGCTGAAATGTAACACTTCCCTTAATTTAAGAAATGAATTGTGCACAAAAGCTTGATCTTCAAGGAACTGTGCAATGAAAGCAAAATGTAAATATTGCCCTCTTATAAATATTTTATTTAACTATTTGCTTAGGATACATGAAATTATGTACTGAATAACAATGCATACAAGTAGATTTACATTCAATTAGGATCTGGGCATATGTTGTTGAATATTCTGTTATAAAGGCTGCTGTCTAGTTTGGCTATAAACTTTGGGGTGTATTTGATTACTGATTTTCTCAAACAAGCATCTGTTCATTCCACTTCTAGTACAAAAACATGATTCTTAATAAACTGAACTTTACTTCCTCATTTACCAAAAGAATACATGAATATTTTGAAATGATCACTAACCTACTTCATATTATTTAAAGAGTAACTCGTGGAGAAGTCAGCAGGGTAGCTTATACCAGTAACCAAAGATACTAGGAAGCTGAAGCTTGGTGATTGCTATGAGGTCACGGCTATCCTGGCCTAAAGTAAGATGGAATCTTAACTCTACCCCTCAAAAACCAAACCAAACCAAACCAAAAACAAAAACATATACATTTTAGATATAAATTGTTAACAAATAAATTGTGTTCTAAAATGTTTTATACAATATAACCCAAATATTTGATAAGCAATATGTATTAGTATATTATGTAATTTGCCTTTAAGATTTGACCTTGCCATGTTTTTCTCATAAGGCATTCTCACATGTTATTAATTGGTTTTAATTTTCATTGTCCACTTTTATACATATTTTAACAAATCATTCTGTAGAAATTCTGACAGATTTACAATTATAATTCTAGTACAATTCTCCATTCATATATTGCAACTCAAGAGGTTCTATGTCATAGATGACTATTGTACCTAAATTATTTTTTGTTTTGTTGTAGTTTATAATGAAAATACTTAATAGATATCATCTATAAACTATGTAGTTGACATAAAATTCAAGAAGGAATATATCTATTTTATCTATATTACATATAATAGAGTTATATGTATATAATGTATATACATAAAATTTTGTTGTTTTTTCAAACCCATAAATATGAAAAAAACCCACAATATCAAATATGTCAATATCTTTACACTCTCTATTAACAAATTAATGACTCTTTTTTCTTTGTGTTAGCATATATCAGGAGATTGATAGTACACACCATACAACAAAAACTGATTTTGTGTATACAAGTTTAATATCAGTATTTTCTTTTATTGTCACATATATACAATATTATATTTACATATACATATGTTGTGTATATGTATGTATATATACTTATATATATACATATATATGGGTTTGTTGTATTATATATATTTGTTTGTATAAATATATATGTGTATATATATACACACACAGACACACACACACACACACAAAGAGAGAGAGAGACAGATAAAATTTAAAATCCTATGACTTTGAAAGAAGGGAAAGGAGAAGGTACATAGTATAGCTTAAAAGAAGAAAGTAGAACATAAAATGAAAAAGGAAATATCATGAGTTAAGACTATGGGAAAAACTGGGAGCCTGTATTGTTCTTATCTAGGTTATATGTTTTATGGCTGTGAGGCTTAGTGTTCTTCTTTTAATCCTGTCAGTAGAGGATAGGATTTTTTTCTCCCTCTTGGGACCATCTCCTTCAAATGATTGCCTCTTCCAACCTTAATATGGAGGTCTGTTCCTAGACTTAGTGTAATTTGTTATGCTGTATTCTGGTGATATCCCTGGGAGGTCTGCTTTTTTCTAAAGGGAAACAAAAGAGGAATGGATCTTCAGGAGAGGACAAAGGAGGGAGAGATTGGGAGAAGTGGAAGAAGGAGAAACTGAGTTCAGGATATAAAATATGAGGGAAAAGGGTTTTTTAATTACAAAAATAATATTAAAAAGACACTGGGTAAACATACATAGCCACTATGTGATTCTGCAATGAGTAGCATATTAAAACTCAAATCATCTTCATGTTATTGTCCTGTGCTCTAATTCTTAAAATCATGTGTCTCTGTCTGAAAGTGTATGTGTTTCTGTATAGATACACATATAAAGACACAGCTCACCTCATTCAAAGCAAAAATACTGTATACTCTACAGTTATATGAACTGTGATTTGCTGATTACTTTCCATTTCTTCTCTGAGATTTCAACATGGAAAACATCACTGAAGTCACAGAATTTATACTGATGGGCTTCACAGGCAATGCTGACCTGGAGATTCTTTTATTCTTCCTCTTTCTCACAATTTACTTCTTCACACTCATGGGAAATTTAGGACTGATTGCTCTAGTCATTGGAGATTCCCGCCTGCACAACCCCATGTACTATTTTCTGAGTGTGTTGTCCTCAGTAGATGCCTGCTATTCTTCTGTTATCACACCACAAATGGTTGTTGACTTTGTGTCAGAGAAGAAAGTCATTTCGTTTATTGGCTGTGCCACACAGATGTTTCTGGCTGTGACTTTTGGTACAACTGAGTGTTTTCTTTTGGCAGCAATGGCTTATGACCGTTATGTGGCCATTTGCAACCCTCTTCTGTATATAGTGAGCATGTCACCAAGAGTTTATATACCACTCATCATTGCTTCCTATGCTGGTGGAATTTTACATGCTGTTATTCACACAGTGGCCACTTTCAGACTCTCTTTCTGTGGATCCAATGAAGTCAGTCATATATTCTGTGACATCCCTCCTCTTCTGGCAATTTCTTGTTCTGACACCCATATCAATCAGCTTCTCCTCTTCTACTGTGCTGGGTTTATTGAGGTAGTCACTATACTGATTGTTCTGTTGTCCTATGGTTTCATTTTGTCTGCCATTTTGAAGACACACTCTACTGAAGGTAAAAGAAAAGTCTTTTCTACTTGTGGTTCACATTTATGTGCAGTGTCCACATTTCATGGCACTGTTCTTTTCATGTATGTGAGACCAAGTGACAGTTATGCCTTGGAACATGACATGATAGTGTCAATATTTTACAGCATTGTAATCCCAATGCTGAATCCTCTCATTTATAGTTTGAGGAACAAAGATGTAAAAAAGGCAATAAAAAAAGTGTTTGGTAAAAGACTAATTTGTGAATAAAAATATTTTCTATAAACCTTACATAAAAAATAAAAGTCATATTCTCTAATAATGTGTATATTTATATTGAAAATGCTCCATTTATTCATCAATATATTTTAATCTTCGGTAGACATATTAAATGAAAGGTGTTAGTTAATGCCTTTCCTGTCTTATTTTCAATACAAAAAGATTATATCATCCATATTTGTATGTTAGCAATCATAATATGTTTATATGTATATTTTATATGGTAATGATATTAATTGAAGCATAATGTATAAATATATGTAATATATTTTTTATAATATTATGTGTACTATATATACATATATTCACTTTGATGTATTTATATATACTTATTCAGATAACATTTTATATTGTTTCATATCTTATTTAAAAATATTTTAAATTCTCTTATAATTTTAATTTTATATAATTTAGATGTTAAATCACAATGGATAAATAAAATGTTGTTGTCCTTGCTTATGGGGCCCATGCTCTCTCTACTGTTGGGCCCGAGGGTCTCTGCTGCTGATGCCTGGACTGTGCAGCATGTTAGTTAAAAGAATGCAATGCATAATCATGAGATATTTTATTATAGGAAAGAGAAAATAGGTTTGCCATGTAGAGAGAAAGAAAGGAGAAGGAGGAGAGGAGAAAAGAAGGAGAGACCAAAAGGAGAGAAAGAAAACAAGAGAGCAAGAGAAGATAGCAAGAGAGAGGATAAAGAGCAAGAGAGAGGAAGGGGCAAACCACCCATTATATTATGTGAGGTGGAGCTATCAGTCGGTGGGGTGGGGCATGCTTGGCTGTGGTCAGGTGACTGGGGGTAGAGTCCAGCTAGAATGCTGGAAGATTGGGGTATTGTCTATGTGACAGAGCACACATCTCCTGCAGTGACAGTTGTAGGGGGTTGGGACTGAAACATGAGCCAAGGTCCCAGGAGTTATGGTCGAACACATTCCATCCCTTGCCTGTAGAAATTACCCACTGGGGCTCCAGACTTCTAGACATATACTCTACTGGGCCCAGACAGCCTGAACAGGCCACTGCCCCACACTTGCTCAGTTCATGTTTAAGCAGTCAGGTTGGCTAGACTTTTTGAATGTTGCTTCTGATATTACTATGAGACATAATCTCTTAGAAAACTTCTTGATCCTCCAGGATTACAAAGTTAATTCCCCCTCTCCTACAATGCTCACTGAGCCTTATCCACAAGTGTCATTTTGCAGATATCCTCATTGGGACTCTGAGACAGACATATGCAATTTGATTGGTTGCTTTCAGTAATGATAAGGACTACACTGGAAAAATAGCTGTAAATACTATTAAACATAATGAGGAGTCTGTGTTTGTTAAACATGAAACTCAGGGGCCATACATTTGAAAGAGAGTGAGGAGTAGAATGTGGAAAAGTCAATGAGTCATGAAAGGGGAAAGTGCTTGATCACTGGGAGCTAGAGTTACAGGAAATTCAGACTAACTGATACAAATGATAAAAGCAGACTATAGTTCTTTACTTAGTAGAAAGTCCACCTAACCACTGAGCCATCTCTCCAGTCGCAATAAGTATTATACTTTTTAATGCAAAACTATATGAAAATTCTCATCTCTTTGTATGTTAGAACGTATTATCCTTCTGAATGTAAGTTGAACAAAGACTCATAATGCGACTAAAAAGGACAGTCAATATTTCATTCTTCCATATTTCCTCTACTTTCTATCTTGGAAATAACCCACTGTATAGTGCTGAATACTGAGTGCCTGATAGGTAAGATGAGATGGATCATCCTATAGGCATGTCACTGTACCCAACATCCACTACCAAATTTTTGCTCACATTCTACTTGGGTTTCACTTTAACCAGGGATACTACTGCTCTTCCAGAGTCTTACCTCTTCCTTTTTAATATTTATAATGTATTTATTTATTTGCTTTACATTCCAACATCAGCCCCCTTTCCTCCCAGATCCTTCCTCTATCCTTTCTTCTTCTTCTCCTCTAAGAATGGAGAGCCCAACTCTGGGCTTCCCCTATACCTACTCCACCTCACACATCAACACCACAGGGTTAAGCACATCCTCTCCCTCTGAGGCCAGACAAGAATGCCTAGTTAGGGGAATGGGATCCCCAGGAAAGCAACAGATTTAGGGACTACCCCTGCTCCAGTTGTTAGGAACCAGCATGAAGATTTAACTACATATCCGCTACACAAGTGTGGGGGTTGGGGACAGGGTCTGGCCCATACTCTCTCTTTGGTTGGTGGTTCAATCTCTAGGAGCCTCCAAGTGTCCAGGTTTGTTGACTCTGTTGGTCTTCCCAGGGAGTTCCTGTCCTCTTTGGGTCCTTCAATCCTTTTCCCAATTCTTCCATAAGACTCATAGAGCTCCTTTTAATGTTTGGCTCTGGGTAACTGCATTGTTTTCCATTTGCTGCTGGGTGGAAACTCTCAGGGAACAGTTATGCTAGGATCCTGTCTACAAACGTAACAGAGTATCATTAATAGTGTCAGGAATTGGTTCTTTCTCATGGGATAGGTCGCAATTTGAGCCAGTCATTGGTTGGCTGTTCCCTTCTTTTCTGCTCTATCATTGTCACTGCACATGTTGTAGGCAGGACACATTTTGGGTCAAAGGTTTTGTGGGTTGGTTGTGGTTCTTAACCCTTCACTGGGAGTCCTGCTTGGGTACAGGAAGTGACCACTTCAAGAACTATATACCCCATTACTAGGTGTCTCAGCTAGAGTCAGCCCCATAGACACCCTGGGGCCTAGGCCAATCCCAAGTCTCTGGCAAAACATAGTGATTGCCCTGTCACTGATTTCTTTTCTCTCTACACCTGATTCCCCCCCTGCCCCACCAAGAACCCAAATAACCTAATTAAAAATGGGGTACAGAGCTAAACAGAATCCTCAACAGAGGAATCTCTAATGGCTGAGAAACAATTGAAGAAACGTTCAACACCCTTAGTCATCAGGAAAATGCAAATTAAAATGACTCTGATATTCCACCTTACACCATCAGGATGCCTAAGATACAAAACCACAAGGGACAGAATATACTAGCAAGAATGTGCAGCAAGGGGAACACTTCTTCATTGATTTTCTTGTCATTTGTGGATTGTACTTTGTGTATTCAGATCTTCTAGGCTAATATCCACTTATCAGAGAAGGCATACCATTTGTGTTCTTTTGTGATTGGGTTACCTCACTCAGGATGATATTCTCCAGGTCCATCCATTTCCCCAAGAATTTCATAAATTTATTGTTTTTAATAGCTGAGTAGTACTCCATTGTGTAGATGTACCACATTTTCTGTATCCATTCCTCTGTTGAGGGACATCTGGGTTGTTTCCAGTTTCTGGCTATTATAAATAAGTCTGCTATGAACATAGTGGAGCATGTGTCCTTATTACATGTTGGAGCATCTTCTGGGTATATGCCCAGGAGTGGTATACCTATCTCTTTGTACAAAACTCAAGTCCAAGTGGATCAAGGACCTCCACATAAAACCAGATACACTTAAACTAATAGAAAAGAAAGTGGGGGAAAGCCTCGAGCACAAAGGCATAGGGAAAATTTCCTGAGGAGAACACCAATAGCTTATGCTCTAAGATCAGTAAGAATTATACCACATAAGGGAATTTAATAGTTTGTTTATGGTATGTGGATAAAGCCCACTATAATTTTGTCTTGGAGGTATAGAGAATAAGAATGTCAGCGATCATAAATATTAGAGTAAAAGTAGATGACTTTAACTAGAGCACCTTTTCACTGTATGTCTTCAGGGGATGAAAGTCCTAGACCTTCCTAGAAATGCTTTTCTTATTCATGAATGTAGATAAACACAGAAACTCTCCTTTTCTCCAAAACCAAGCTTTTCTCAGGCCTTTCTATAGATACCCATTTTCAGACCCTAATTAGACCATCATAAAAACTTGCTTCTTAGGATCCTTAACTACTTCTCAATCTGCCCAAATCCTACCAGAGGTTCTATTCCTCCTCTCTCCAACTCCAACACTACCTAACTTGTTTCTCCAATTAAATTATTTTCTATTCTCTTCCCTAACATTCTGATTCACCTTTACTTACTCAACCTCTACCTTGTTTACATAAAGGAGGTCAACCAAAATTCTATAAGTCACCCGAGTTTCATATACTATTATCATCTTGACCTTTGATGCAGATTTATGGATCATGCCAGTTGTTTTTTATCAACTTGACATAAACTTAATCTTATCTGAAAATAAGGAATTTTTCCTGATAAAGTATTCCCATGAGATTGGTCTGTAGCCAAGTCTGTATGACACTTTATTAATTAATTCATGTGAGAGGCTGTAGTTCACTTAGAGCAGTGCTACCACAGGGTAAGTGTCCTCTTGCTATCATAGCAACCTCATCCTAAATGTTTATAGTTTTTTCATTATAGCAGCAGGTAACCATAGTCCATTGCAACAGACACCAAAACAGGATTTCCTATTGGCTTATCAAAACCCAAAGCTGATAAAGGTGCTAAACTCCAGATTATAAGTCGGAGCCCCGATCCTTGTTGTGTTGTCATTTGGCCCTCTTTCTTACTCACTGGAAGAAAAGACAAACAAACCTAAGAGTTGCCACTATATGGCATGCTTGTTGAACAAAGACAAAATTAATTTTCCAAGGGGAAAAGCTTAAAACCTTAATGACTAATATTTCATGATCAATTTTATGTGAATGATCACTGTCAGGTTATCTTCCTATAAAACAAAATTGAAGATTCATATCTTATTAATGATTATCATGATGTTACTCAATTCACAAATGTCAAAAGCCCATACCTGTAATGTACATTAGGATAGAGTTGAAACTTCCCACAGTTTCATGAACCAGGTTCTGCCTTGACCGAAAGGAGAAAAGGAGAACCTGAAACACAGAGTTCGAGAACAAAAGTCTGCTGAAGGTCTTTCAGCTTAATTCCCTAGGTGACTGCCTTGGGTGGCAGCCACCAAAGGCCTGAGGCTGAACTAGGCATGGGAGGCAACATAGAATCTTTCCTAGTCGATCTACTAGAAGACATATCCCTGGTAAGACTGTCAATGTCAATGAAAATTCCTGAAAAATAATTGAGTTTTCAAAGACTCATTGACTAAAGTTCAACAATCTATTTACCTAATCTCTAGCTAGCTTTTATTGTTAAATACATATGCCCTCTTTAAGAAGGCACAACAAGTGACCAACAGAAAAGATTTGGGGGGAATCCATTAACTGAACAGACCATGAGCTTCTACTAATACAAAAGCTAAGAATGATATTAGATAATATCTGAGACCGTGAGGTAAGATTTTCCCCCACCCCTTGTCTTTCTGTAACCACCTCTTTAATGTATCTGGCAACATATTTGAAAAGAGTCATAATTTATGGTTTTTCTTTGTTTTGCTACTATAAAAAACTTCATGAAACTGCTTCCACATTGGAAAATTGAATTTGGAATAACCTGAGTGAAACTGCAACATTCTAACTTCTCCACTCCACTGTATTTTTAATCAGTCAATTGGTCTTTGCAAAGAAAACTAATACCATAGTGATTTGGCTTTATATTTAACTATCTCTTACTCCTTTTGAGGTCACACAAAAGCACAAAATGACTGAACTAGTAATCTCATTGTTCTCATGAGAATCCATCCAGTACTCTGGCCTCCACATGGACTATTGAGTGGATCCATCCTGAAGTTCCACTCGGGTCTGTGGATCTCTTCAGACCAGAGGTCAGAAAGGACCTGCAAAATGAAATGGGTTGGAGAACAAAGAGACGTGACCAAGTTGAGTCCCAATCAAGGCCTCTTTACTTGGGGGTGTTTTGAGTTTATATAGGTAGGTAAGAACTGAAACCTCCAGAAATAAAATATTTGCATAACATAAACATTGAGAAGTCAGGAAAGAGTCAGGAGGGAGTCACGAGCAAAGGTCACCAACGGCTGTCTGGTCACCAATGGTGGGGGTGGGATATCTGCAGATGTCCTCAGGCAGTAGGCGTTGTCACAGGTGTAGTTGTATCTCAGGGAGAACTTCTCCTGCAACTACTTTCAGAGATAAGCTGATAGTCTGCAGAAGGTCTTTTAAGCTTAATTCCCTAGGTAACTGCCTTGGGCGGAAGCCACCAAAGGCCTGAGGTTGAACTGGGCATGGGAGGCAACAGACTATGATCTTTAAAACTGCTGTGTAGAGTTTTCTTAACACTGATAAAGTTTTCTCGCACACCACATCTATAGATTTCTATGTATTTTGGCTCTCACCTACATGAAGCACCTCATAAGACACATCACTAATAAGACACACTCAAAGATTGCACCAAAGATTCAGCATCATTTCTTCTTTACCCAGATAAGTAGGCTTATTTAAAAATATTAATGTCTAACTGTTTACTCCAACCATACTCCAACCGTAGGATTTCTTATTACTCTAATTCTTCTAAGCTATCCAGTTCAGATTTTGTATTCATTTTACAAGGTTAAGGCTGGTACCATGATTGCAATGAAACCACATTTCCATTGCTATCTGTTCCAAATTACATCCCTTTCAAGAAGAATAACTTTCACTACAGTAAATTTTCACTAAAAAGACAGCATTTTCAACAAATAGTCCTGGTTCCACTGGATGTCACCATGTAGAAGAATGCAAATTTATCTGTTCTTATCTCCCTATACAAAGCTCAAGTCCAAGTGGATCAAGGACCTCGACATAAAACTAGATTCACTGAATCTAATAAAAGGAAAAGTGGAGGAAAGCCTCTAACGCATGGGCACAGGGGAAATTTTCCTGAACAGAACAACAATGGCTTATGCTCTAAGTTCAAGAGTTGATAAATGGGACCTCATAAAATTGCAAAGCTGCTTTATGATAAAGGATACTCTTAATAGGACAAAACAGCAATGGACATATTGGGAAAAGATTTTTATTTTTCTCAAATATATCCCACTAGGTCAACTAGATCCTGTGGGGAGCCGTGAAGCTGGAGAGGCATTCGCCATGGCGGGATAGCACCTACTTCCGCTGTTAACTCCTAGTGGACAACTGTTTGCGCATGTGCATGGAGTGAAAAGGACGCCATGTCACGGCCCATCCCGGGGCGTTACGTAGGGTAATGAGTGAACAGCCAATCATGAGCAGACACGCCACACTGTGGGCAGATACGCCGCACTGTGGTTTATATAAGCAGTGCGGATTTTGGGCTCGACCCTTTTCCTCTATGGATGGAGACAATAAAACGTTGCTGCAGAAGGAACCTAGTGTGTCTGCGTGTCTTCTTGCTGGCGAGACGACCGCGCGGGCTAAAAGATCCCTCTCTGAACGATGTCACCATTACTTTCAAACCTCTTTCTCATCAAGCATCCAATAGGTCAGCTGCCCAGTCTTAACCATTGCTAATGGAAGTTCTTTCTACCAGTTCATTTACCCTAAGAACCTTCCTGAGGCAAAATTGAAAAGTATCAGACTAATTTCTTTTGAAGGTAATTGGAAGACACTCTTACATTGACTTTGTCTCATGGTTATTAGTAGTCACTATTCTGTGAGTCTACAATTACAAAGAATAAGTGGGGAACAAAGAAACACACAATATACACTTGAAGAAAAATGCCACAGCTGAGGTTTGTACTCGAAGAGAAAGAAAAGCCAATCAAGGAAAGGCCTCATCAACATTGTGTAAAGGCACTGGGTATCCCCAGGGCGAAAGCCCATAGAGAAAAGTTTCCAGCTGTTGAAAGAAAAAGTCCCAAAGAACTTTCAGTTGCTAGAAAGGAACAATAACAGAGAGATGCTAAAAGTATGATTGAAGGCAGCATCCCAAATGGGAAGCTGAACTTGATAGCAGCATCCCCATGGTTCTATATTTGCAGTCATAAGGTACACCAATAAAGGGCTTGTGGAATATTCCTCTGAAGTTAGGGAAAACAATTCATGACAGGTAATATATGCCAGGGAAATCCCTGAATTTAAGAAACGGAGAGTAGCAAGCCAGCCTAAATATAGTTAGTTATCTCCTGAGAGGCTCTGACAGTACCTGACTAATACAGATGTAGAGGCTCACAGCCATCTATTGAACTGAATACAGGGTCCCCAGTGAAGGAGTTAAAGAAAGGACCAATGGAGCTGAGGGGTTTGCAGCCCCTTAGGACGAACAACAATATGAACTAACTAATACCCTCAGAGCTCCCAGAGTCTCAACCACCAACCAAAGTCTGCACATGGTGGGACTGATTGTTCTGGCAGCGTGTGTATAGTGGAGGATTGCAAATTCAATCATCAATGGGAGGAGAAGACCTCAACCCTGTGATGGTTCTGTGTCCCAGTGTGGGGGAATGCCAGGGCCAATAAGCAGGAGAAGGTGGGGTGACAGGCATGGGGAGTGGGGAGGCAGCCGGGGTTTGTTTTTGTTGTTTTTGTTTGTTTCTTTGTTTTTTAGAGGGGAAACTGGGAAGGGAGAAATTTACATGTAAATAAAGAAAATATTTAATAATAAAAAAAAAAAAGAAATGGAGAGTAATACCTGAGGGGCTGTCGGACCTTGGGCTGGTTGAGGCTCTCTCTCTCCTTGGTGGCAGGGGGCCTGCTGCTGAGGTCCTGGTCTCTCTCTCTCTCTCTCTCTCTCTCTCTCTCTCTCTCTCTCTCTCTTTCTCTCTCTCACTCCCCCCCCCCCAGGGGCTGACCTGTTTGCTGCATGGTGCCTTAATTAAAAGGAAGCAATGTATGAATGAGTTATTTTATTGTAGGAAGAGTATACTGGTTAAGTAGAGAGAAAGAAAGGAAAGGAAGGAGAGGGAGAGAGAAAGGAAGGGGAAGGAAGAAGCCAGAGAAGAGAACAAAGAGCAGAGAAGAGAGAGCAAGAGGGGAGAAAAGTAAGAGAACAAGAGAGTGAGGGCAAGAGAGTGAGGAGGGGGCAAACTACCCCTTTTATTGTATGGGGCATGGCATGCCTGGCTTGTGGTCAGATGACTGTGTGTAAGGTCCAGCTAGAATGCTGGGAGTTTGAGGCACTGTCTGCCTGATAGAGCACACATCTCCTGCAGGGGCAGCTGTGAGGGGTCTGGGCTGAAATCTGAACCATTGGT
This sequence comes from Mastomys coucha, assembly GCF_008632895.1. Lineage (NCBI taxonomy): Eukaryota > Metazoa > Chordata > Mammalia > Rodentia > Muridae > Mastomys > Mastomys coucha. The sequence continues at coordinate 72,874,020 of NW_022196897.1, read as the reverse complement.
GTCAGGAGCAATCACTGAACGCCTACTCTTTCTTATTAGCAAGTTACTTTGCTTAGTGGGTCTTCCGGGGTTCCAAGGTGGCTGCTCTCCTGGACTCCAGCTGTCAGAACTGCTCACTGCCCCACAAAGGGCCATGGTTTAAAGCAGGGGAAGTAACAATTGAGTTATTTTGAAAAGCCCAAGGTATTTGAAATGCAAAACTATGAGATAAGGTATAAAGAAAGCAGCAAGCAGAAAGAAGAACCAGTGTAGGAAGAAGACAGCCATGAATGCCCCCATAAGGTCCTGGCCATATTATAAGTCAAACTGGTTTAAGTCAAACTTTAATTTTTCCTATAGTCTTTATAGTCTCATCACAGTTCTAAAGTCTTAAGTCCAATCAATGTCTCTTCTGTTAAAATAATAACATATTTCAACTTTTAAAGTTGTATTTATTAATATTTGTGTGTGTGCATGCTTCCATATGTGTACATGCTTCCATATGTGTGCATGTGAGTGAGTGTGTTTAAAGAGAGAGATCAAAAAAAAATTTTTTAAGTTCATTATCTCTATCATGGATTCTTAGTATTGAACTCATGTCTTCATGAGTTGTCTTCATGACTGCTAGACATTGCACTTGTCTGGCAAGTTGATTTACCCAATGAGCCATCTTGCCGGCCCATTTCCAAAACTTTAAATGGAAAAATCTAAGAATTATTATGTTGGTGTCTATAACAAAGAAATGTAATGACAAACACAAGTTCTCTATGCCAATTATTGTTCAACCTCCAGGCACTTCATTAAATATTCAAATACTTTAGGGATAGTCACCAAGCTTCTCACAACCCCGTAGGGAGAATATTTGAAGTCAAATAAAAATCTATACATTTTCCTTAAAAATAAAGAGAAATGTTTCATTCACTTACAGGAAGGTGGGATAATTGATGAGAGGAGTGGTCACATGTGTTCTGGCTTTGATATCTAATGTAAGAACTCATTTCTGGCTCACTTTTGCGCTTTCTACTGCAACATAATGCCTAAAGAGTATAGATACTTTCTTCATATTTAGTTTTGAATATTTTCTTGAATTGAATATTACATTTGAATATTTAGAGGTTAAATAGTCAAATACATGTCTGATATACTAAATTGATTTTTAGTGCTTAAAAGTATATTTTATCACAGTATAATTTTATCTACAGATTTCTGAAGTAAGTGAAAATTAAAGTTGAGTAAAGAAAAGGTAATACTTTAGAGGGAGAAATTGAAACTTCCTCTTTCATTTGACTTCCTTCTAAATGATTATATATTTAAATGACCCAGATTATTTATTTGTGTTAAGGAAAAGATAAAAGGCATTCACAATTATTTTCTTTAAAGACAAAGAGATTTTCTCTTTACAATGTGATATTGAAAACTTTTAAGTGACTTTTAAGCACCACTTTTATGGTTATGGCTAAAATGACTGTGCTGTGGAATCTAAGTGAATTCTACAAAGGATATTAATAAATAATAGCTAATTCTGTAAAGTTAACAAAGTTTGAAAAGGCAACAATTCTTAGAATTTAAAAGCTGGTGAGAAGAGACACATTTTCATTATTTACCATATGTACTTAGAATATGTACTCATCTTATACACTTTAATCTGTAGTATTTCATTATTATACCCTACCCTCAACAAGCCCTTAAGATATGAGCTGTTTCTGAATTACATGTATTAATGATATCCAATGCTATAACATAATCTATTTTGTCATAATTAGAAATTAATATTAGAACATTATTTGAAGGAGACATGAAATGAGTGTTATATCACCACAATAACACAAAAATAATATTTCATATGAGGTAAGCTTACTTGATCTGTGATGATATTCATCATATATATATGTATGTACATATATACAATATTTGTGTAACTTCTGTGATCTCATTTATTTGCATATAGCACACAATTATATGCTAGTCACTATACCTTTTACTGTCATTTGTGCTTTTTCATTTTATAATATTTATTGACAATTTCTGTTCACAGTTTTTCTAATTAATTATTTTAGCTTACTATCATTTTTAGCTATGATGTGCTACCTAATTTCTACATTAATAAAATTATTGAGCTATTTATATTTGGTTATATACTTGCTTGTGTGTAATAGTATCCTGTAATGTATTTGAAAGGAATTCTTGTATAAAAGTATACAAGAATTGTATAAAGTATACACACACACACACACATATTCATTCTCTGCGGTGTTTTATTCTTTAGTACTGGTTCTATATACCATAGAACTACATGAAATTCCTTATAAAACATTCATACTATAGTTTGTAGCATATATTATTATTTTCTCCAAAGAAATATATACAAGACTAAATTGTATAAATCCAATTCAAATGGTTTATTTTCTTTCATCTTCTTAAATGTTCACACATTCTTCCAGGTTCCTCAACAATATATTAAATTAAATTTGTTATATTGAATACATATATCAGTTATAATTAAAATGCTCACAAGAGAACTTTAATAGTTCTATTGAATTCATACAAAATTATGTAATGTTGAAATAGAATTAAATTATAAATATTACAAAAAAAGGAAAGCAGAAACCAAAATTCGTCATGTCTCACTTTAGTCAGGCAATGAGAGTCAGCGGGGAATGCTCTGGACATTTTGTAATATTTATGTCCTAATTAACATTTACTCATCTATTCATCACTGTATCACAGTAACAGGATTTAAGTACTTCTACAGGAGAATAATCATGTAAATATACCTCTTCCCTACAAGTTTATTTGTGGTTAAAGAGTAAGACTATAGAACTCTAAAGGGAGAAGGAAAAAGGCAAACCAGGGATACGTTGGTGGGTCTTTATCACAAAACAGTTTTAGCTAATCAGGGTATTTGGTGGTAGAGCTGATGCTTATCATGATTATAGAGATCTAGATACCATGGAAAAGCAGAGTCCTTTCATCTTCATCTTTTCAACACGGTAAGGACTTCATGGTTTCAACATAGGCAGAGCTATATCAGTATATTGCCTGTGCAAGTTACCCCTCAAATATGTCACCTATTGCATATAATGTTGTACATTGTATCTATATGAATGGAGTGTCTATTTGTTTATTCATGAAGACAGTTTCAATTGTTCTCTATTGTAATATTTCTATGTACACATACACATACATATATATGTATATATAACATTTAAAAATCCTTTAGTAAGGTATAACACCTGTAGGTTTAAAAGCTGTACTTTGAAATGATTTATATATGGCATTATGAAATCATAGATTGAAATTATAGTTTACTTGATGATGTTCAATATGTTGCATGTCAATATTGTTTCATAATTAGGTAAAATAATAAAGATGATTTTTACAGTGATTATTCACTCTACCTAACACCAAAAAGTCTAATAAGTTTTTAAATTATTGTATTTATCTCTACTATCTGAATCTGTATTTCTATCACATCACCTAATCTACCAGCCTATCATAGCATGTATTTCATTTCTTCCCTTCTCCTTTTCTCTTTATCCTTCTTTGGTCTCTTTTTCCCTCCCTTTCCTTCCTGCCTTCTGTCTTCCTTCCATCTTTTCTTCCTGAGTTACTCTCTTCCTTCTTTCATTCCTTCCTTTTCCTTCTTTAATTGAATTCCTCCCTCCCCTGCCACCCAGAAATCTATTATGTGAAGTTTTGGTGAGAGAAAACACTGAAACAGTTGTCAACCTGGTTTCAGACAACTGAACCAGGTACAGAAAAGCCTTTCTTTAGAGACTAAGATAGAAGCAGACCTTTGATTTCTTTATAAGGCTCAACATTTCTGTGACCTAGTTAAGATGTTTTATTAAAAAAAAATGGTTGGTCAGAAAGGCAAGTCTCTAGGGTAGAACCTGACTCAAAGCAAAATCCTCTGCTATGTACCCACAGACAGGCATCAGGTTTATGCTGGATGGGGATATCTCTACTTTTCCCAGACTAAGTTTTGTTGAACCATTATGTTTTTTCCCTCTGTAATTACTTCAGTAAATTCTTAATGAGGAGTATGTATTGCTTATGACAAGAATTTGGATGCATTGAGAAGTGTTTAAACTTAGGTAGTCTTTAAACCATTCACTGCCAATAACTTTTCACCTCAAAATCTATATTAATGGATTATCCTGAGACACTGAATGGTTTTTAATATAAAAACACCTTATATGAGAAACAAAGCCCTGTTACTGCCTCTGTATCATTTTTAATTCACTGTTTATGAATTAGATATATATGTTCATTTTCAAATGTTCTATATCAAATGTTCAATATATCACATTTAAAAGAGATTTACTTAGCAAATGTCCTGAAGATGACAATGTCTCAAGTTTTTTGGTTTCCAAATTCTTTTTATCCAGGACAGAACCTGAAATCTACCTCCATGGAGAAGCAGAATCTTACAGTGCTGAATGAATTCATTTTGAAAGGCATCACTGACCGTCCAGAGCTACAGGCCCCACTATTTGGATTGCTCTTCATTATCTATTTGATCTCAGCAGTGGGTAATTTAGGAATTATCATCCTCACCATCATGGACTCCAGGCTCCAAACACCCATGTACTTTTTTCTCAGACATTTGGCTTTCACTGACCTTGGATATTCTACAGCCATAGGACCAAAAATGTTAGTGAATTTTGTTGCAGAGCATAATTCTGTCTCCTTTTATCTTTGTGCTACACAATTAGCCTGCTTTCTTCTTTTTATTACTTGTGAACTTTTTATTCTTTCTTCAATGTCCTACGACCGCTATGTGGCTATATGTAACCCCCTTCTCTATACTGTCATCATGTCACAAAGAATATGTTGGGTACTTGTGGCAGTCCCATATATCTACAGTGTATTTGTATCTCTAATTGTCACATTAAGGTTATTCACTTCATCCTTTTGTGGCTACAATGTCATCAATCATTTTTTCTGTGATTGTATCCCATTGATATCTTTGCTCTGTTCAAATACACATGAAGTTGAACTAATAATTAGGTTCTTTGCAACATTTGATTTGATTTTCTCCCTTCTCGTTGTCCTTGTGTCTTATCTGTTCATTCTCATAGCTATTCTGAGGATGAAATCTGCTGCTGGCAGACGCAAGGCTTTTTCAACCTGTGGGTCTCACCTGACAGTGGTCATTGTCTTCTATGGGACTTTGATATTTATGTATGTGCAGCCAAAGTCCAGTCAGTCATTTGAAACTGATAAAGTGTCTTCCATATTTTACACACTTGTTATCCCAATGTTGAATCCCTTGATCTATAGCTTAAGAAATAAAGATGTAAAAGATGCCATGGAAAAAATCTGGAAAAAGATAGTCACCAGTTTTTCTTAAAGGTTACATACAATTATAGCCCTGAAAATCTGTTTCTAATGTAAACCTACTTTGGTCTCTTCATAACAATCAAGAATACGCTCAATATGTATTTATCCTGTTTGAATTATGGGTACTAATCTAACTTTTTAATTATAATTATATTATGGAAGGAAAGAAAAGTGTCCTTGCTTTCCTTCAGGGGGAAGGAAGAATTTAAATGACAGGACTTGAGTACGCTCTGTAGAGAGTAGTATCAGGTTGAGGGTCAAGTGATCACAAATATATGTTATTGAGTTCTATGATGCCTGGGAGAGTCAGAGACTATGAATTGTTTGTGTTATCCATCAATGTTTCAGTGAAAAAAATGGAGGGTCCATTATGTGTTTATATCTGTTTTTCTATGTTATATAATGGCATACTTTCTATTTTAGGCTGCAATTCATTTATATGGGTTGTCTTCAAATCAAATTAGATTATGACATCAGAGCTTCTAATTGCAGTTCATGATTGAAGAGTCTTTCATTAAAATATGTTCAAGTACTTATGCCTCATCATAAATTTAATTACATTCCTTTTTGGCTAACAGTGTTCATTCTTTTATATATGAAACTGCTCAGTCTACATATGTAGCCTTTCAATAAGCAAAAGATCAATGCAGCATCTGATCTCATGTAATCTACGGTATGTTTGTGCACAAGAGATACTACAGCTACTCTGTTTATCTAATGCAATCTAGTTTTGTCTTAGAATTGATCATGATTTCATACAAATTTGAATTAAAATCCATACTGACTTCTTAGTACTACTGTGTCTTGACTTCTCTAAATTAAAGAGTGATGCTTATTTAAAATTCATAGTTTATTTCTTATTATCCACAAGAAGCCTCTTGGTAAATGTGTTTTTGCTCTGCTTTAAGGCTATTTTTGCATTTCTTCCATAGACTGCAGTCTTTCTTTTCACTTGCTTAGCATTTTTTATTTGGTAATGTAACCTTTACATAGCTAACAGAAACAGTGATTTGTTTTGACAAATATTGTGTCTAAAGAAAGTGGTAGGTTAAATATTCACCTATAAACTTGCTATGCCTTCTGCATATCCAGCATCTATCACATAACTTTCTCTACTACAACCTATTGTATCACGTCTAATATTTACAATTTGGTACTTAAGTTTCATCATGGCTTTATTGACATCTTTCCTTAGTATTAAATTATTCATTCAATAAACTCATTTTAGAAACATACATAGAAACAACTATTGCAATTATAAAAGCATATAGATTTTAATTATTTTAATTTTTAGAGATTAATACATATATACAAAGAAATATGATCATGTCTGTCTCACTCCCTTCATCCCTCTTGCCCCATATCCCTACAACACATCACCACCTTATTTCATATTTTTCTTTTTAATTGCATATTTCTGACATTAAAATATGATTGCATAATTTTCAGAAGATAAACTATTGACTGTTTTGAGTTTATCTATACAAAACTTCACTAATAAATTAGTTATGTCTTTTTAACTCTTGATGAACCTGTGGGACTGTGACAGGTGATGAATGTTTAACCAGATAAATACTCCTAATGGATGTACATGCTTACTCACTGTTGTAAACTTCTTATTTGATTTATGATTTGATATTAGGTGTGAACTTGTGATGGACTTTTTACCATGTAACCATGAATTCTAAAATGATGTATAAGTAGAAAAGAGAGGAGGGTGAAGACTTTTCCTTATCCCCCTTTTTCTTTCACTCCATTTTCCCCTCTTTCCTTAGAGAGTTTTCATAGGAAACTTTTTACAACTTAGAAATAAGCATTAAAATTACTTAAAATTACTTCTCTTCCTGAGACTTCAACTAGGAAGGCTGCACAATTCCAGCAGAGATAGAACAAAGGCTACATTATTATTATTATTATTATTATTATTATTATTATTATTATATTCATCCACATTTCAAATGATATCCATTTTCCAATTGCCACCCCATAACCACCCATTCTCTCTCCCTCTCTCCTCCCAACCTCTTACATCCACAAGGGTGCTCCTCCACCCTCTCACCCACTTCTGTCCCACTGCTCCAGTGTCCCCCAATGCTGCCATATCAAACCTCCACAGGACCATATCTAATTACACTGAATGCTAATGATAACTTCTAAAAAACCCTAAAAGCGTTCTTGCTCACTCTGAGGGTTAAAAGCTGCTAGTTTAGGTGAATAACTCCTGTAGTCTAATGCTGGGAGATTAAGTAATGCAGCCTACAGGTGTTAATCATCTAAGTCAATGGCTTTTAACCTTCAGAATGAGAAAGAAAAATTTTAGGACTTTTTAGAAGTCATCAGCATTCAGTATAGTTAGAAATTTCGAATGTTCAGGCCCTTGGTCCTGTGAAGGTTCGATGTCTCAGTGTAGGAGAATGCCAGGATAGGGAAGTAGAAGAGGGTGAGTTATTGAGCAGGGGGAGGGAGGATGGGATATGGGGAAACAAGGAAAGGAGATAACATTTGAAATGTAAATAAAGAAAATATCTAAATAAATAAATAATAAAATTCTATACTGAACTGGAAAAATTAATGTCTTACACGGTTGAGGAAAGGCAGGTATGTTCACTTGTAAACCATTAACACTGTAAAGTATTCAGCCGACCTGTACTGATACTGTTCACTGGAAATAGAAAGTCTGCATTCACATAAATGGAAGTCGACAACCATATCTTACTATTACAGTGAATTCAGACTTACTTAAGACTCACATAGAATATTTCAAACTACGAATCACCTAGAGTGATGCATACAAAATAATGTAGAAGTATTAGAAATAAAAACATGGAAACATTTAAATGTCAGATATTGATAACAAATGTGTAAGTGGAATTAAATCAAACTAAAAAGCTCATAATAATAAAGAGAAATTTATAGATTGTAATGTGAATCTAGAGCAGAGGTTCTCTAACTTCCTCATGATGTGACCCTTCTGTATAGTAGCTCACATGGTGGTTACCAACAACCATAAAATTATTTTCATTGCTACTTCACAACTGTAATGTTGCTACTGTTAGAGGTCGTAATATAAATATCTGTGTTTTCCAATGGTTTTAAGCAGTTGCTGTGAAATGGTCAATCGAACCAAAACTGGACATGACCTAGAAGTTAGAATGGCTGATCTAGAGTGTGAGATGAAATATTTGCCAGGTAGAGAATTTAGAAACAGGTATAGTCTATAATACAAAGGAACTATAAAAAGTGGTGTCTAAAATCATTCACATAACAAAGAGTAAATCTTGATGGAAATTTCCCTAAATGAAACATACAACTTGAGAAAAGGTTTATTACAAATGTATAATAGCGTTTAAAATACACAACACAATATTACTTCCCCATACTAATTTTATTTATTTATTTATTTAAATTCACTTGGGATTTCTTTTGAGGTGTGTGTGTGTGTGTGTGTGTGTGTGTGTGTGTGTGTGTGTGTATGTGCATATGCCTACAAGATTTCAAATTCATGAAAGTGCATGTTGGTGCCCATAGATACAAGAAGAAATTACCACTGGATATCCTGTAACTAGAGTCACAGGCTGTTGTAAAACACTATGTGTAGTTTGAGAACTGAAGTTTCTACGGCAGACTACTACAGAACTTTTGACTGCTCATTCATTTCGCCATACCTAATACTTCCTCATATGTTGACTGACCATTCTCCAAATATTTGCTAGTATTTGTTGATAATAAAAGTACAATAAATGAATGTATGAAAATGAGAGTATTTAAAAATGCATGTATTTTATTAATATCTCTTGTAAGTTTTGAATTTTTGAACGCTTTCTATTGACCATGGCTTAAATAGATGCTATATAGACATCTACAATATTCTATAGTTTGGCATTATGTTCAGGCTCATCCTCATTACATTTTTCAGAATACACTTTTTAAGACTGGATGATGTTACAGTATATGTAACATATTTTATATTTCCATTTATTTATAAAGGAATATATATGTTATTTATATTTTATATCAAGTTAGAATTAAGCTACAATGAATTTAATGCTGTGATAATCTCTGAGATAATAATGCAAGAAGTTTAAAATAAAAACAGTTATGTGTTGGCTGATATTGTAATGTTAGTTTGTTCAAAGTGAAATACAGATTCTTCCTGACAATTACTGGACAGTCTCTAGACATTTCATTAAGCACTCTGACATTTCAAGTTAATCAAGGGTTTGCATGGTTCACCCACAGGGAGACTCCGTAAAGTTTGAAGAAATATTCATAAGTTATCATCTAACATAAGTGTGTTAAATTATTCATGGGTGAAGTACTGAGGACATCTTACCACAGGTAAGGGATGCAGAAGTTTTTATGTTATCAATATCTATGGAGAGGGACACAGTTTATTCTATTTTTGTCATTGAATATCAGTGTCCTTTTGTATATTGTCCATGTCTTTTTCTACTATTCCTTCATGACTGAACAAAGAAATTTCTCTCTATCAACTTGTTAGAAAAAGAATGTTGTTGAGCAATTTTAAGCATTTATATTCTATATATTCCTAAAATATTTAATTTATCATATACTAAAAGTAAAAACAGATCCACACACATAAAATGAGATGAGGTGTTATTAAAAAATAAGAGTATTTTTAAGGCAGAAATTAAAAGCAGAAATTCTACTTTTTAATATGCTTCAAAGAGTTAAGCATTGTGGCTGTAGTGTTTTCTATAATTACCTCCAAACTATACAGTATGTATGTTACACTGCTGAGAATGATACTCAATACATTACAGTTAAACAAATATTCTATATCACCAATATTATATTTTATATATTTTATATACCATGTAAAAGCAACTAGTTGTATTAAGAGAACTTTAATAACAGCCTTCATGCCTATTATAAAATAGTCTTGTTTTCTACACTGATCTGACCACACTTTTCTAGGAGTGTAGGCTTAAAAATTAGAAAAGAGAATAAAGTAGGAGTATTTTACATCAGAGTAATGTCTATAACCATTAAAACTAAGTTTATGTGTGTTTCTTCACCATATAGGATTACTGCTACTTGCTAGTCACATACCTTTTATTCTGTAATATAATAATAACGATAATAATAAAGACAATGATGATGATAATTATCACAAAATCAAGGAAAAGAAAAGCAAAACAAGATTTAAATAGTTTCTCATTTAATTTTAGAAGACACTTCTCCAATATTTTAAAAGTATATCCTTCTGTATTTACACAATAAAGTCTTTTGGATAGTACAGTGTAGACTGTCAGTTATGAGCAATCATCTGAGTAGTATTTTATATAAAGTATGTGGAAATAACAGAAAATATATTCCATACAAGTATTGACAATCATATGATTTTATTCACTCACTTGCAGTTCTTGTAATATAGTTATCTTTAAAATATCTACAAAATACTGTCGTGTATGATAAGTGAAATTAATATAACATATAACTGTAAAAATTTATAATCTCCCTTCCTACCATTTTCAGTCTGTCTGTCTGTCTGCTTGTCTGTCTCTCTTTTTATGTTTTTGAGACAGGCCTTAAAGAATCCAGTTTAGTTTTACATGACATTCATGATTTAGAGAATGGTGACCCTGAACTCCTACTACTACTGTCTCCATATCCACTAAGTAGGGACTACAGATGTGAGCCAATGAGATTGGCATCAGTATTTTTAAAGTCTGCATCCCTCAATCCAAGAGGAATTTTTTTGTGTCTCCATTGCATAAAACCTATTTTAAGTTCTCTTTTTCTATAATTTGATTAAAATTTGTCTCAGTCTCTTAATTTCTTTTACAATAAAGTATTTTATATTTGTTACATTAAAGTAAATAAATATCAGATATAATAAAATGAACATACTAATAGAACAATATTCCAGTAAAATGTCATAAATATAACTTGAAATATTATTACATTTAAAAAAGTTAGATGACAAATAGTGAAAATCAAAACCATTGATTGTCAACACAGTGATTGTCTTGGAAGGTGAAAGTGGAAAATAGAAAATTGATGTGTTATTTTCTAATAGCTTTGTCCATCTTGTTATTACTTTTTATATTTTAAAATTTGTATACATTATATTTTGATCTTATTTTTCCCATGCATCAATAGCTCATAGGTTATCCACACATCCCTACCCTCCCAGGTTTATTTAATCCCTCTCTCTTGAAAAAAAATGAAACAAGCCTAAATATTAAGTTGTAGGATAAAATTTAAAGGACAAGAAAAAACATAACAAAAGAAAGCACATGACAAAAAATAGATTTAATCTGTGTTGACCAACTACTCCTGAGTATGATGCCTCCTTGACATACAGAGAGTCACTTCACTAGAGAAAACTCATTTTCCTTTATCAACAGATATCATTTACTAATAGTCTTTTATACAGGTAGAACTTTGTGATCCTTTCTCTGTACTGCCAAACATTTTTGGGAAAAAAAAGACATATTTACTTCTAGAGAATATGTCATTCACACAAATTCAAACTCACTTCAAAGTAATATTACCAGCTCTCCAGATAGTAGTCAGAAGGATCACTATTTCTTAAGCAGCCTTGATTACACAGTGAGACTCTGCTTCAAAGAGTTCTACAGTGGGTATGTTTGTTCAGAGATAATGTTCTTGGCAAATATGTGCAAGTACCTAGGTATGAACCCCAGGTAATGCAAAACAGAAAGTTGAATTCTATTTGAGAATGAGTTCATGATACCATTTCAATATTAAAATACTTAATTGTTCTTCCAAAAATGCTACAAAGACATCTTTGGAGTTTGTGATAGTGTTTTATGAAAAAAATTAACTGCACAAAACAATGCTTATTTTTATTAAGTATACAACCCAGTTCTATTCCTATATACATCTATCTACTATTTGGTTTCTTCATATGAGGACAATATCATATTGGATTATGCTGATTTTTATTCATAATGACATTGTTTACCAAGGTTATTAACAACTTCAGCTGCATCACCTACAATAAATATTCCAGAGGACTATATAATAAAGAAGAATTTGTGTGCTTTACAAATGAAAATATTTATAAAATACCAACTGAATATGTGTGCTAGAAAACCACTTGCATACTCTATAATAGCAATGTGTATTTTTACAACTGAGTCATCTCTCCTGGCACATATTTGCGTATTTTTATTTTCATAAAAATTCTATGAGAATTGATATGTGTATTATTAATGTTATTGAATTAATTATTGTTACCAATTGAAATTATTTTGATGCATATCAAAAACAATACAATGGTAATCCATTCGCCATTTACCTAACAATTAAAGTTCTAACAGTATTTAGTCATAATTTTACTTTAAATTTCTTTACATATATCTTCATATCTGCATTTATTCTCTTGTCTCATCAGTATATGTATGCATGTCTATGTACCTATAAGTCTATCATCTATTTATATCTACTATCTATCTATTAACTATTAAGTATATAAAAAATAAAAAATAAAATCTATTAAATATATAACAGAAGTTTTTAACCTTATATATGAGTTGTTGGTATCAATATTATTTAGAGCTTTATAAGAAATAAATATAGCATTTACCAGACTAACTGGCTGCAAACCCTTAAACGATAGTGCCAATTAATGTTTACATTGAGTCTAGTACTTTTCAATAGAAATTTCATGAATCAGAAAAAAAAACTAGCTTCTATCTTTTTATTTGCATATCCACAGGAATAAATATGTTGTTTTCAAAATATTAATATTTTTAAATATTAAGTTAGAAATATTACATATTTCTAACATTGGAATTTTTTGTCCTTCATATAATAAATTCTGAAACATTTACTGTTTTATTGCTTCTGTTAATGACAGGTTTTCTGATAGGGAATGGATAAACACAATCTAACAGTAGTGACTGAATTCATCCTGATGGGAATCACTGAAAACCCTGACCTGCAGGCCCCATTGTTTGGATTGTTCCTCATCATCTACCTGATCTCAGTGATTGGCAATCTGGGGATAATCATCCTCACCAATATAGACTCCAAACTACAGACACCAATGTATTTCTTCCTTAGGCATTTGGCTTTTACTGATTTTGTTTATTCAACAACTGTGGGACCAAAAATGTTGGTAAACTTTGTTGTAACTCAAAATGCAATTTCCTACTATCTTTGTGCTACACAGCTAGCTTTTTTTCTTCTGTTCATTGGCAGTGAGCTTTTTATTTTGTCTGCAATGTCCTATGACCGCTATGTGGCCATCTGTAAGCCTCTGCTATACACTGTCATCATGTCACATAAATTATGTTGGATCCTAGTCACAATGACCTATCTTTACTGTACATTTATGTCCCTTGTAGTCACCATAAATATTTTCTCTTTATCCTTCTGTGGCTATAATGTCATCAATCATTTCTTTTGTGACTGTATCCCCTTAATATCTTTGCTTTGCTCAAATACACAAGAAGTTGAACTTATAGTTATGATCTTTGCAGCTTTTGATTTGATTTCTTCCCTTGTGGTTGTGCTTATGTCCTACCTGCTCATTCTCATAGCTGTTCTCAGGATGAACTCTGCTGAGGGAAGACGCAAAGCTTTTTCTACCTGTGGGTCCCACCTGACAGTGGTTACAGTATTCTATGGGACACTAATATTTATGTACGTACAACCTGAATCTAGTCATTCCATTGACACTGATAAAATATCATCTATATTTTACACTCTAATCATCCCCTTGTTGAATCCCCTGATCTATAGCCTGAGGAACAAAGACGTAAAAGATGCACTACAAAGAACGAGGCAAAAAATATTGAACACATTTTCATAAAATTTACATGCGGTATAAATCTTTCAAATCAGGTTTAAATATACACCTATTTTACTTTCCTCCAGAATGTAGAACAAGCACCTGTGTGTTAAACTACTTGAATGCTGGTGCTAATCAAGTTTCCAAATATCATACTTTAGGAGAATAATTTCCTTCAGGGCAGTTTATCTACTAGACATAACTGCCAAGCCTGTTGCAAAATATAAAGTTTTAGTAACTATAGAACTGAAGGTATATCTAAAGATGCATCCAGTGCATGAGAGAGAAATTATAGTATGTACAAAAGAAGACTTTGAATGTTCAAGTGGAATTTTCTACTACAATAAGCACTGTAACATTTGTATATGTCAGCATGTACTTGCTTTATGAAATTATAATACTTTTAAATTAATTTTGGTTTATATATTAAACAGCTTCATACATTAGTGCAATAAACCTTAATTATTGTCTCTTCAACTCTTGACTCCCTCATCATCCTTTCCATCTGAAACATTTCTTTTCAAATATCCCCTTCTACTTTTTTCTTTGATTTGTAGCCCACTGAGTTTAGTAAGAGTTACAATGTTAGGTAGCAGGCTGTTTAAAAAATAGGGCAAACTATGACTTAACATTGAGGAAAATGACAGTTCATTGCTTTCCTTCGGGAAATGATTGCATTTTAGAGTCACTTTCAAGACATGATTAGAATGTTGGTGAGCCCAGTCTAGTCTAGTGTAATACAGACATCTGCAGATGCAGTATGTTCATGACTTCAATATCAATGTCATATCCAGAAGACATGATTTTACTTTATATCTTAGCTACCTTAGTCCTTAAATTCTTTCTGCCCCTCTCTTCTCTGATGTCCCGTAAGCCTTAAAGACATAGAGAGAGATCACTTTGTCATTAATCAAGCATTCTACCACTACTTATTCTCATGTCTTTGCCTATTATATTTTTCTGCAGTAAGAGTGTCAAACTACAGCTAGAAATATATCGATAAAGGTGTAAGGTTTATGACACCTGTATTTTTTTCAACTACCATATCATGGCTTGTCATTCTAAGGCTGAATTAAATGAAAAATAATTAAAGGACAAAATTGACTAGAATTTTATATAAGAATGTTTAGTTTTGTAGCCTGAAATTTTCAGCTTTTCAATAGCTCATCATTCATGCCACTTTTAAATTACACATGTTGTAAAATTAATTTCAATTATTATTTAAGAGAAGAAATATAAAACAAATTAGGTTCTTCTGAAGGTCTATTAATACAGTCTGAGATTTAGGATTGTACCACTTTAAGTACTAGCCCACCTGGGGATCCAAACCCATATAGTCACCAAATCCAGACACTATTGAAGATGAAAAGAAGTGCATGCTGACTGGAGTCTAATGTAGGTGTCTCATGAGAAGCTCTTCCAGCTCTGTATTTGACAAACACAGAAGCAGATGCTTACAGCTAGAGAAAGGACTGAAGGTGTATTTGAAATGTAAATAAAGAATATCCAATAAAAATTGATAGGCTAAATTTATGTTTTAAATATTCTCTGATAACTTAGCAGATAAAAGAGTTTGCCAAGACCAGTCATTTGAATATTTAATTAGAAATACAATGTTTTCATGAATTTTCCCTGGAGGCTATATCCCACCTTTTCCATTTAGATATATACCCTCTCTCATAAATGAAATATAGAAATAAAATCAGGTAATCTATAAAACGAAGTACTGTCTTGCAATTTGACATTTACACCAAAGGTAAGAGACATTGGGTAAAGTCATCACCATAGGGTCCTGGGGGTCCCTTGCTTCCCTCATCCTAGGACTTTCTAATGGCTACACCCAGTTCCCCATCTCACATCGCTACATATTTCTATTCAATTTCCTGACCCTCTGAACCTCTCTCTTGTCCATTCCAATACCTTATACTGCCCCCTTTCCATCCCTTCCTCTTTCCCTATGAACTCCCTTCCTCCTTCTACCTCCTGTGATTATTTTTCCCCCTTCTATATAGGACTGAAGTTTCTACACTTTTGTTTTCCTTCTTGTCAAGCTCCAGGTAGTTTGTGGGTTCTATCATGGGTATTCTGAGCTTTTGGCCTAATATCCATTCATCAGTGAGTATTTTTTCATGTCTGATTTACCTCACTCAGGATGGTATTTTCTAGTTCCACCCATTTTGCCTGAGAATTTCATGAAGTCATTGTTTTTGATAGCTGAGTAGCACTCCATTATGTAAGTGTACTACATTTTTTGCATCCAATCTTCTGCTGAGATACATCTGGGTTGTTTCCAGCTTCAGGCTATTATTAATAAGGCTGTTATAAACATTGTAGAGCATATGTCCATGTAATATGTTGGAGCATCTTTTGGATAAATGCCCAGGAGTGGTATAGCTGGGTCCTCAGATAGAACTATTTTCAATCTTCTGAGGAACTGCCAGATTGATTTCCAAAGTGTTTTTAGCCAAAATACCCAACAAATGGAAGATAGAACCAGTAGAGACAACCTCCAGTAGATAGGTATGGCCCCCAGTTGAGGAATGTGGCCACCAACCCATCTCAAAAATTTTAACCCAGAAATGATCCTGTCCAAAGAAAAGACAGGGACAAAAAAATGAAGATGAAAGATACAGAAGGAAAGGCCCTCCAGAAACTGCCCCACTTAGGGGTCCATCCCATCTGCAGACACCAAACCCCTACACTATTGCTGATGCCAAGAAGTGCTTGATGACAGGAGCCCGGTATGGCTATTCCATAAGAGGTTCTACTAGCACCTCACCAATACAGATGCAAATACTTACAACCAACCATTGGATTGATCCTGAGAACTCCAATGGAAGATCTAAGGGAAGAACTAAAGTAGCTGAAGGTAATTGCAGCCCCATAAGAAGAACAATATTGACTATCTGGACTACCCAGAGCTCCCAAGGAGTGGACCACTAACCAAAGAGAGAACAAGGCCTGATCCATGGCTCCAGATACATATGTAGCAGATGATTGCCTTATCTGATATCAGTGGGAGAGGAAGCCCTTGGTCCTGTGAAGGCTTGATGCCCAGCAGAGGGGGAAACTGAAATGGTGAGGTGGGAGTGGGTGAGTGGGTAGAAGAGCACACTTATAGACACAAAGGGGAGGGGGAAGATAGGGAAAGGATTGGGGGATTTGAACGGGAAACCGGGTGGGTTTCAGGATATCACTTGAAATGTAAATGAATAAAATGATTAATAAAAAAAGAAAGAAGAAATGTGAAAAATATCATGACCAAGTGGAATTAGATGGAAAGATTTCATGAAATTAACTTACTACCTTATACAAACACTAGAAATCTGTGGCTTGATTCTAGTAGATTTTTAGGGGAATTGAAAAACTGTTTATATATATATATATATATGTGTGTGTAATACTGTTATAACTGTTAATATAATATATATTAATATGTATATTAATATATACTATAAGTGGAGCAATACGATGAAATAAATATGGAAAAATTGAAAAGCGATATTCACTGTTGTAAGTTGTAGTACATATAAGACTAAAAACATTAACTGATTGCTTTTACACAGACATTGATAGGTTTTAAAGTATTCCCTTAAAACAATTACACAACAACTTTCCTGTTATACAGAATAGTAGTCAATACATTTGCATGTATTTGGTAAAAAATAAATTTAAAATATGGAAAATTAGGAATCGATTTTGGGAAATATTTTGTCTGCTAACATAGACCAAATAAGAAAACACCATAAAGTTTGTAAAAGATGTCTTTTCATCACCAGCAAAGTGACAAAGCTTCACAGCATTTTGTCTAATTTGGTTTTATATTCATGGCACTATTCTCATTTAAATGTGTTGGTGAAAGATTCTGATTACTTGCCTTTTTTGTTGTTGTTTTTGGAGACAGGGATTCTCTGTGTAACCCTGACTGTCCTGGAACTCACTCTGTAAACCAGGGTGGCCTTGAATTCAGAAATCTGCCTGCCTCTGCCTCCCAAGTGCTGGGATTAAAGGTGTGTGGAACCACAGCCCAGCACTTGACATTTTTTTTTTATACCACACAGGCATTTTCATATAAAAAAATGCACACTGGATTATAACATTAGAGAAATACCTTAAATATAACAAGAAACAATCAAAATTTCATTTCTATTTTTTGCTTTGATTTCCAATGGTGAAAATTAAAAAAAAAAAAAATAAAAAAACTGAGAGAAATTTTCCTCTACAAAATTAAGGAAAAATAGTGAAGGAAAGATAAAGTTCCTTCCTGTTTAGGACTTTGGTATTTAAAGGCAAGAAACAACTATTTTTTTTTTTTTTTAGAGTTATTTTCTTCTATTGAATATGTCCTCTGCCTTACAGTTTCATAAGGTCCCATTTATCAATTCTTGACCTTAGAGCCTGAACCATGAGAGTTCTGTTTAGGAAATTTCCCCCTGTGCCAATGAGTTTGAGGCTCTTTCCCACTTTCTCTTCTATTAGATTCAGTGTATCTGGTTTGTTTGTTTGTTTATTTATTCATTTATTTTGAACTCCAGATTTTATTCCCCTCCTGGTCTACCTTCTGACTGTTCCACATCCCATACCTCCTCCCTGACCCCTCTGTCTCCATGAGGATGTCCCCACTACCACCCCTACCCCACCAGACTTCTAAACTCCCTGGGGCCTCCAGTCTCTTGAGGGTTAGGTACATCTTCTCTGACTAAACCCAGACCTGGCAGTCCTCTGCTGTATAAGTGTTGGGGGCTTTAATATACTTAGACTTGAGCTTTCTGACAACTATGGATGTATTTTCATTTTTCTACATACTGATTACTAATTAGACCAGCACCACTTATTGAAGATGCTTTTCCCCCCCAATGTATATTTTTGGCTTCTTTATCAGAGATCAAGTGTCCATAAGTATATGGTTTTATTCCTGAGTCTTCAGTTCTGTTGAAGGACGGCGATTCCCACATCAGTTCTTTTATTGTTAAGATTTTTTTGGTATCCTGGGTTTTTGTTTATCCATATGAAAATGGGAATTGCTCTTTCCATTTGTTTGAAGAATTGTATTGGAATGTTGATGGGGATTGTGTTGAATCTGTAGATTGCTTTTGGAAAGATGGCCATTTTTACTGCTAATCCTACCAATCTATGATCATGGGAGATCTCTCTATTTCCTGAGGTCTTCTTCAATTTATTATTTGAGATACTTGAAGTTCTTGTCATCCAGATATTTTACTTGTAAAGTTAGAATTATAGTCAGTAGGACAAATTGGCAACCTACAAATTTGAAAAAAAAATCTCAACTAACTCCATCTGATAGAGGGCTAATATCCAAAATATATGAAGAACTCAAGAAGCTAACCTCCAAAAAGACCCAAACAATCCAATCAAAAATAGGGTTTAGAGCTAAACAGAGAATTTATAACAGAGGAATACAGAATGACTGAGAAGCACTTAAAGAATGTTCAAAGTCCTTAGAGATCTTGGAAATCCACATCAAATGATCCTGAGATTCCACCTTGTACCAGTCAGAATGACTAAGATCAAAAACTCAAGTGGTATGTTGGCAAGGATGTGGCAAAAGAGCAACACTCCTTCACTGTTAGTGGGGTTGCAAACTGAAACAAACACTCTGCAAATCAATCTGGAGGTTTCTCAGAAAATTGAAAATGGATCTACCTAAAGATCCAACTATATCTCTCTTGGGCATATAATCAATAGCTTCCCCACCATGCCACAGGGGCATATCTTCTGTTATGTTCATACTGGCCTTATTAATGATAGCCAGAAGCTACAAACAAATCAGATATCCCACAATGGAAGAATGGATAAAGAACATGGGATTCATTAACACAATAGAATACTATTCAGTTATTAAGAATGAGGACATCATGAATTTTGCAGGCAAATGGATGGAACTAGATAATATAATTTTGAGTGAGGTAACACAGACCTAAAAGTGCACACATGGTATGTACTCACTAATAAGTGGATATTAGACAAATAAATAAAGATTACCCAGGATATAATCCACAGAACTCAAGAAGGTAACAAGCTGATAAGCCCAAGTGAGGATGCTTCTATACCACTTGAGATGGAGAAGAAAAAAATCATGGGGACAAAGAGAGTAAGGGATTTAGGTGGGAAAGGGATGAGGTACAGGAATGGGGAGTGTGATCAGGTATTGGGGAGGGGATAGGAGAGAACCCTTGAGGTCCAACAGAATGAATGAAAATATCCAACCTCAGGGGTTATAAGGTGGAGGGACCCCCTTGAATATACCAGGGATCTGGGAGGTGAGATCTCAGGAATCAAATGGGAGACATGTAAAGAAAATGCTCTACAGTGAGGAGAGGGAATTTGTAGAGTCCACCTCTAGTAAAAGTACAGTCCAAGTGGAGGGATGGGATCACCATCCCACAGTCAAAAACACTGGCCCAGAATTGTTTCTGTGTAAAAGAACTGCAGGGACAAAAATGGAGAAGAGTCTGAGAGAAAGGGGATCATGTGATAAACCCAAATTGAGATCCATCTCATGGGGAGGCTCCAAGGCCTGATACTATTAGTGATGCACTCTTCACTATATCTAGGTTATAGAAGCAGCTTAAATGTCCTTAAAATGGTATTTTAATAGTGAATGTGTGGTACATATGTACTATCTAATACTATTTATTTTTCAAGAAAAAGGAAATCATAAATATTGTTTGTTAGTGGATGGAGACTAGAACAAATCATACTGACTGGGGCAACCCACATCCAAAGGGGAAAATGTCATTCATGTATTTTCTGTCACTGATGACACTTAGCTTCAGATATTTGCATTTAGAGTGGATTTGCTAAATAAGGGGCTGGGAGAGAAATAGAGTGAAATAAGAGTACACAGGTTAGAAACTGAGCTGAAATTGACTTTAATGCCCATCCCTGAATTCTATGTTTCACATTACCAGAAAAAGACATGCAAGCTTCCAAACAATCCCTTTACTTTCTATGATATATATGGACCACATCAGCCACCAAAACAGCATAATAATCCCATTTATACACTAGTTCCTTAGATTGCTTGATAGTAACTATCTTAGATCAGTTACTATGGCTATGTTGAAACATTATGATCAATGACAAAGTGGGGTTTATTTGGCTTAATATTCTGAGTTACTGTCCTTAAAGTAAGCCAAGTCATGAACTCACACCAGGCATGAATCTGAAGCAGGAGCTGATGCTGAAACCATGAAAGATTGTTGACTACTGGCTTTCTAAGCCTACTATCTTATAGATTCCAGTATCATATATCCAAGGGTAGTGTAGCCAAAATGGGCATGCTATGCCCATCAAACCCTAGTGTTTAAAGTGCCTCACAATCCTACACAGCCCAGTTTTATGAAGAAATTTTCTCTATCTGTGCTTCCTCTTCTCAAATAGCTCTAGCTCATGTCAAGTTAATATAAAACTTTTTAGAACAGTAACTGACAGCTCTCTAAATGGACTGAAGACCTTGTTGAAAGACAAAAACTATGCCGAATATGGGAAATATAGCAAACATCTCCTTGCTATTGTCATGGATATTTGATGAGAATTTACAACTACCTCATTACTAAATCAGCAACCAAGAATAGCCACTACAAATCTTATCTATATTCTATATATTTTCCTTATAATCATAGTTAAGTTTAGTCTTCATGCTCTCATCAAGGAAATGTATCTTTACTACAGAGGCAGACTCTTTTTTTTTTTTTTTTGGCTATCATCACACAATTCTTTATTGAAAATACAGAAATTTTGCTTGATAATAGGATTGAAAATATTTGGAAGGTAAAAAATATCGATTGCTTTATTGCTCATTTGTTTGACGGAGCTAGAGACTGAAAAATCACAGATGCTGGCCAGTGCTATACCAGTGGGTTTCAGCCAGTTATCATCCTTTTTCGTTTCTCATTGTTTTCACTTTTCTTTGATTTTCCACTTCTTTCCATCAACTCTCCCTTTTTGTCTTCCCCCTTTTTATCCACTCATCTTTCTCTTAGAGAAAAACACAGTAAACAAAACACTGATTTGAGGAGTCCATGTTAAATGCTACATCTATATAACATTCCCATATCCATGGTTAGCAGCATATTAACAAAGGTTGATTGGAAAGATTGTAAGAGCCAGAGGACTAGGGGATTTACTGTGTCAATTTTCTCCTACTACTATTAAAGGCTAAATCCATAAAGACTTAATAACATTGCTACCCAAACATAAGCTTTGCAAAATTGACTTTAATTCACTAGATGTAATTAACTTTCTGCAGGCTTACGTCTGAATAAGCTCACTCTTTATAGTTATTTTTTTCTGAACACTGGATGGCTGGTTCACCTCAGCATTTCTGGCTTAAACTTCTCTCCAAGCATATTTCTTCAAACTTGCTTCTCTTGGTTTCACATTAAGTTCTCTGCCTGGCCTCAAATTAACTCTGGCAATCTTTTCTAATCTTCTGGCTCCATTTTTCACCTGAAACCACTCTCTGTAAAGCTGTCTGGGTAAAACTGGTTTTACTCTCCCGTCTCTGCACTGTTCTCTTAAATTTCTTTTCTTTACTATATGTTCTCATGAGAATTGAGCATATTATATCTCTGACTATTTTGGTCAAATCATTTTCTGATTCTTCACTTTCAAACATGGCTGCTTCTGTCTACAAATGAACCTTACCTTCATTATTTACAATCAAAGGTATTTACTAAGGACATGTCCATATTCCAGCCAGAAGGATTTAAGATTTGTCATTAAAGCCTATTCACAGAGACCTAGAATGTCTCTACATGTGATCACCTGCTGGAGCAAAGATTGTGAGAGACATAAGTTGTTCTACAGAAGAATTTCACAAGGAAAAAACTGAAATAGGACAAAATGTATATGTGAAATCCCAGAAGACCTCAACCCCATACAAAAAACTATAGACTATTAAGTAATACTAATATTAGGAGAAATCTTCCTCATTCAAGAACACATGAACTGCTTTTCTAATACCAATAATTAGTGCTGAAAATGTACATACATGCAACTTTAAACAGATTGAAGAAGTTAAAATTAATATATGCATATACATACACACATATACTATTAATGAAGAAGGAGTCTATGAATTTGAAAGAGGAAAGATAGCATTATAAAAGTGTATTTAGAGGGATGAAACAGAATGGAAAAAATAACTATGACTATTAAAAACATTAAAGAAAATGGAGAAAAGGAACTGTTAAAACATTTAGTCTTTCTCTAGCACCTTGTCAAAAAGTTCTATAAAAATATTTGGCATATTTTTAAAATATGCTTATAAACATTTTCCTTCTTTAAGTAAAAATATCTTAAAATTTAACACAAAGGAAAAATGAATGAGGCACTATTGGTCTTCAAGTGTTAGGACACACAAAAATAGAATAAGCAATGCACACTGAGAGATGAAAATGTCAGAGCAAAATTTGGCACTCTCTGAATATATTGGTGCTATAGACATCTATATATTTCACACCTTTCTTTCTGATATATCTGAAACTATTTTCTTGATTTCCTAATTGGATTCTTAAAATAGATTTGATAGAACAAACCATTTTTTTTTGTGTGTGTGTGTGAGACTATAGAAACTTTGCCTAAGGCTGTTTCAAGCATTTGATTATAGTGCCTATATTATTTGAGAGTCTATGAGATAGATACCTGGAAGTTATGAACTAATGTCAGGGGTTACTGATATTCTACTATGACTGTCTATTTATCATCTATCTATCTATCTATCTATCTATCTATCTATCTATCTATCTATCTCTCTCTCTATCTTTCTATCTACCTACCTATATGTTCTGTTATCTGATTTGTAATCCAATAATCACACTTATATTCACATTTCTATAAGTATTGATAGTAGGGTACTAAGAATATTTTTATACTCTCATGTTCACTTTTGCATGTCTTATAGCAAAGGTGTTAAAATCTACTTAGATATTATTCAAATGTAAATATCACTTTTATATCCTCAAATGAAGGGAAAAAATGATAGTCCTAATCAAGCTGTGAAAATGCAGGGCTTGTGCTAAGCCCAGAGCATATCTTTCTCTCTTTTAACTATTCCTATGCCTAGGCCTCTAAGCTTCTAGCCCCCATAAAAAATATATTCTTCCAAGCTAAATAATTTAATCTGGCTTCTTTGACTTCTTACTGAATTGCTGTGCCTGGTCTCATACTAAGTTTGGAAATACGTTCTAATCTTCTGGCTCATTCAAATTCTCTGACCCATTCATTCTTGACCTGAGTCTAAACTGTCCTAATATAACTGCCATACACATACTTGTCTCTCTCCCTGCTCTTAAGTAGACTCTCTTTCCTGTGCTGTTTCTGTGGGAGTTGTTATCTTATCTCTGACTCATTCTATCAAATTTTTCTCTGATGTATTACGTTGTCTACTCAAATAATGTCACTTTCAAACATAACTGGTTCCTATTCCAAGCTAACTTTACCTTCATTGTTAATGGTTTAAAATGTGTACTAAGTGCTTGTGCCTATATTACAGCCAGATCATACCATAGTCTAGGTCATGTCTGCATTCTGTCAGGATCATATAGACCCGGAAGTTCTTTGGATGTGATCTCTTACTGAATCAACATTTCTCTTCATCCAAGGATCAGTAATAGAATATGACTACATATTACAAATCTTCAGTGTTTATTAAATTTAAATTCAATCTAAACCTGTGCTATCAGAATTCATGAAAGCATGCATGCTGGCACTCTTCTCTGATGTTGACTATTATCTTATAAATATTTGGATTGTTAGACTATTATTATATACAATATGAGAATATAGCATTTTCATACAGCTACATGATACATTTTTACTATCACACAATATTCCCTCTTATTTTCCTCCTAATCCTGTAACTCTTCTTCATCTCAGAGAGAACCATTCATAACTTGATTTATCTTATGTTAATTCATCCATTTATTTTCATTTATATAGGACATTACTAGTTTCCTTGGGACTGCTGAAGGGGATATGGGAAAAAATGTATTCACATGAACATGGACTCCTCACCAATGGCTATGCCACTGAAGAAAACATCTTTCACTTCCCCAGTAACCATTAATTACTTAAAGATTATGAAGGAAAGTCAAGGTTTCTTGTTCACTCTCCATTTTATTACAGGGTATTTAGGTTCCCAGGCTTATACTTATCTTACATAGGATATTTACGCTGTGAATTCATTAGCTTTTTTCAATTTTCTTCCTGATCATTGTACAAGGCACTTACAGATACAAACTCAAATCTATGTTCTCATTTTTGAATGAAAATACAAATGTCTATTTTCATTCCATTTATGACAAAAAATGTCCTTACATACCCCATATTTGCTATATTTTCAAAGCTCCTTCAAAGTCAAAATAAAATTCGTTGCTCGTTTTTTATCTTAATCACTAAAATTTTCATTTCATCCCTCTAGTGTTCCCTTAAACATATATTACCACAGGAAATATTCTCAGTGAAGAAAATAAAAGAAAAGTGCACATTTCTAAAATAAGATTTTTTATGTTGCTCCCAAAAATCCAAATACTGAGTCTCATACCAGAGTAATCCATAATCTTGGATTTGTTTTGACTATGGAAGGAATCACCCCTCTGATATGACCTGACTCCTTGCTTATATTACAGATTCATGGTTGCTTTTACCTGTAGATATAAAAATGTAAAAATTACAACTCTCCTTAGTATGTGTGTGAATGCATCAGGATTATGGGTGCCTTTAGCATTTAAGTCTTAAACATGACACAAGACCACAATGAATGATTAATTTTAATCTCGCAGTGCTCTAAAGTTTTTATTGTGGAAATGCTTCACATTAATAGTAAAAATAAAAGCCATAGATAGACAAGACTTGTATTTTTGCTCCATGACTCTACCAAATTGAGACTGATCCCATGGGCAAGAACCAATCCCTGACATTATTAGAACTACTCTGTTATGCTTGAATGCAGATACACAGCCCTCTCTGCCCCTTCTCTGCAAGCTGAGAGTTTGTCTCCAGAGTATGCTCTGACCCCAGGACTCAGGAGGAAAGGCTGATCCACAGCCCTCCCCACACTGGTCTTACCAGAGGAGAGCTGACCTCTCAGAAGTGCTGACACAAGCTTACAGACCCACAGGAGCAACAAGCTCCAGCCAGAGACATCAAGAACATCTAACACCAGAGATCAACAGATGGCAAAAGGCAAATGCAAGAATCTTACCAACAGAAACCAAGACTACTTAGCTTCATCAGAACCTAGTACTCCCAACACAGCAAGTCCTGGATATCCCAAAGCACCAGTAAAGCAAGATTTGGATATAAAAATCATATCTCATGATGGTGATAGAGGAATTTAAGAAAGATATGAATAAATATCTTAAAGAAATACAGGAGAACACAGGTAAACAGTTACAAACCCTTAAAGAGGAAACACAAAAATCCCTTAAAGAATTGCAGGAAAGCACAACCAAACAGGTGAAGGAATTGAACGAAAACATCTAGAACTTAAAAATGGAATCGAAACAGTTAAGAAATTATATAGAGAGACAACTCTGGAGATAGAAACCCTAGGAAAGAAGTCAGGAATCATAGATGCAAGCATCATCAACAGAATAAAAGAGATAGAAGAGAAAATCTCAGGTGAAGAAGATACCATAGAAAACATTTAACACAACAGTCAAAGAAAATGTAAAATGCAAAAAGTTCCTAATCCAAAACATCTGGAAAATACAGCACACAATGAGAAGACCAAACCTATGGAAAATAGGTATAGAAGAGAGTGAAGACTCCCAATTTGAAGGCCAATAAATATCTTTAGCAAAATTATAGAATAACACTTCCCTAACCTAAATGAAGATGTGAGCATGAACATACAAGAAGCCTATAGAACTCCAAATAGACTGGATCAGAAAAGAAATTCCTCCAGCCACAAAATAGTCAAAACACCAAATGCACAAAACAAAGAAAGTATATTAAAAGCAGTTAGGGAAAAAGGTCAAGTAACATATAAAGGTAGGCCTATCAGAATTACACCAGACTTCTCACCAGAGACTATAAAAGCCAGAAGATCGTGAGGTGATGTCATACAGACCCTAACAGGAAACAAATGCCAGCCTAGGCTACTATACCCACCAAAACTATCAATTACCATAGATGGAGAAACCAAAGTATTCCATGACAAAACCAAATTTACACAGTATCTTTCCACAAATCCAGCCCTTCAAATGGTAATAAATGGAAAACTCCAACACAAGGAGGGAAACTATATCCTAGAAAAAGCAAAAAATTAATCTTCCAACAAAACTAAAGAAGATAGCCACATGAACAGAATTCCAACTCTAACAACAAAAATAACAGGAAGCAGCAATTAGTTTTCTTTAATATCTATTAATATGAATGGATTCAATTCACCAGTAAAAAGACATAGACTGAACTAAGTAGTACCCTCAGAGCTCCCAGGGTCTCAACCACCAACCAAGGACTGCACATGGGGCAGCATGTGTATAGTAGAGGATTGCAAATTCGATCAGCAATAGGAGGAGAGGGCCTCAGCCTTGT
>NW_022196897.1:72845596-72845912 GCF_008632895.1 Mastomys coucha | reverse complement strand
CATTACTTCATTGCTGGTGGGATTGAAAACTGATACAACCACTCTGGAAATCAGTTTGGCAGTTCCTCTGGAAATTGGACATACTACTACCGGAGGACCCGGCTATACCACTCCTGGGTATATACCCAAAAAATACTGCAACATGTAACAAGGACACATGCTCCACCATGTTCATAGCAGCCTTATTTATAATAGCCAGAACCTGAAAACAACCCAGATGTCCCTCAACAGAGGAGTGGATACAGAAATTGTGGTACTTCTACACAAAGGAGTACTACTCAGCTACTAAAAACAATAAATTTATGAAATTCTTAGG
>NW_022196897.1:72844957-72845586 GCF_008632895.1 Mastomys coucha | reverse complement strand
CAGGGCCAGAAAGTGGGAGAGGGCAGGGTGTCAGGCATGAGGAAGGGGGAGGCAACAGGAGTTTGTTTTTGTTGTTTTTGTTTGTTTCTTTGTTTTTTGGAGGGGAAACTGGGAATGGAGAAATTTACATGTAAATAAAGAAAATATCTAAAAAAAAAAAAAAAGAAAAGAAACCCACCTTAATGACAAAGACAGATACTACCTCAGAATAAAAGCCTGGAAAACAATTTTCCAAGCAAATGGTCCCAAGAAACAAGCTGGATTAGCCATTCTAATATTGAATAAAATCAACTATTAACCTAGAGTAATCAAAAAAGGTAAAGAAGGATACTTCATACTCATCAAAGGTAAAATCTACCAAAATGAACTCTCAATTCAGAACCTCTATGCTGCAAAAGCAAGGGCATCTACATTCATAAAAGAAACTTTACTAAAGCTCAAAGCACACATTGCACTGCACACAATAATAATGGGAGATTTCAACATCCCACTTTCTCTGCAATGGACAGATGAAGTGGACAAAAACTAAACAAAGACACAGTGAGACTAACAGAAGTTATGAAACAGCAAACCAGTGGCCAACATCAAACTAAATGGAGAGAAACTTGAAGCAATCCCACTAAAATCAG
>NW_022196897.1:72819745-72844398 GCF_008632895.1 Mastomys coucha | reverse complement strand
ATCAAAATTCCAACTCAATTCTTCACAGACTTAGAAAGAGCAATTGGCAGATTCATCTGGAACAAGAAGTCAAATTATTATTTGCTGATGATATGATAGTATACTGAAGTGACCCCAAAACTCTACCAGAGAGCTCCTAAACCTGATAAACAACTTGTGCAGAATAGCTGGATATGAAATTAACCCAAGCAAATCAGTGGCCTTCCTCTACACAAAAGATAAACAGGCTGAGAAAGAAATTAGTGCAACGATACCCTTTACAATAGTCACAAATAACATGAAATATCTTGGTGTGACTCTAACTAAGCAAGTAAAAGAACTGTTTGACAAGAAGTCCAAGTCTCTGAAGAAGGAAATAGAAGATCTGAGAAGTTGGAAAATCTCCCATGTCCGTGGACTGGCAGGATTAATAAAGAAAAATGGCCATCTTGCCAAAAGCAATCTACAGATTCAATGCAATCCCCATCAAAATTCCAACTCAATTCTTCACAGACATGGAAAGAGCAATTTGCAAATTCTTCTGAAATAAGAAAAAATTAGGATAACAAAAACTATTCTCAACAATAAAACAACCTCTGGTGGAATCACCATCCCAGACCTTAAGCTGTACTACAGAGCAATTGTGATAAAAACTGCATGGTATTGGTACAGTGATAGTCAGGTGGATCAATGGGAATAGAATTGAAGACCCAAAAATGAACCCACACCTAAGTTCACTTGATCTTTGACAAAGGAGCTATAACAATCCAGTTGAATAAAAGACAGTATTTTCAAGAAATGGTGCTGGCCCAACTGGTGGTTAGCATGCAAATCAATCCATTCCTATCTCCTTGTACCAAGCTCAAGTCCAAGAGGATCAAGGACCTCCACATAAAACCAGATACACAGAAACTAACAAAAAAGAAAATGGGGAAGAGCCTCGAGCACATAGGCACAGGGGAAAATTTCCTGAACAGAACACGAATAGCTTATGCTTTAAGATCAAGAATTGACAAATGGGACCTCATAAAATTACAAATCTTCTGTAAGGCAAAATACACTGTCAATAAGACAAAATGGCAACCAACAAATTGGGAAAAGAACTTTATCAATCCTATATCTGATTAAGGACTAAAATCCAATATATACAAAGAACTCAAGAAGTTAGACTCCTGAGAATCGAATAACCCTATTCAAAATGGGGTACAGAGCTAAACAAAGAATTCTCAATTGAGGAATATTGAATGGCTAAGAAGCACCCAAAGAAATGTTCAACATCCTTAGCCATCAGGGAAATGCAAATCAAAATAACCCTGAGAATCCACATCACACCAGTCAGAATGGCTAGGATAAAAAACTCAGGTGACAGCAGATGCTGGTGAGGTTGTGGAGAAAGAGGAACAATCCTTCATTGCTGGTGGGATTGCAAGCTGGTACAACCACTCTGGAAATCAGTTTGGCGGGTTCTCTGGAAATTGAACATAGGACTACCAGAGTGTTACCGCCCAGCAGTAACAATAGGGAAGCTTTATTCTGGATTATGGAGTTGGGAGGAGGTAGGCTAGCCATAATTATACCTTACCCACGTGGGAGGCTCTATAAAGATTAGACAGGAGTTGTGATCACTTCAGCCATCTTGAATTTAATGCAATGCTTTGTTGTAACCAACAGGTAGAAAAGGTGAGGCAAAACCCTTCCCCCAAGTTTGCCAGCCCAATCAGCAGTCTCTTTAGTCCCTGCAGAGGCGGGACTTCTGATGTAACTGGAACCAGGTTCAAGGCTTGGAAAATAGCAGGAGGTGGACAGAGAGGTGTGGTTATGAGAGGCAGGCAGGGTCTGAAGAAATCAGACCTCGAGCCAGGAGGGTTACACCAGAGGACATACCACTCCTGGGCATATACCCAGAAGGTACTCTAACATGTAATAAGGACACATGCTTCAGTATGTTCATAGCAGCCTTATTTATTTTAGCCAGAACCAGGAAACAACCCAGATGTCCCTTAACAAAGGAATGGATACAGAATTTGTGGTACATCTACACAGTGGAGTACTACTCAGCTATTAAAAACAATGAATTTATAAAATTCTAAGGGAAATGGATGGAACTGGAGAATATCATCCCGAGTGAGGTAACCCAATCACAAAAGAACACACATGGTATGCACTCTCTGATAAGTAGTTATTAGCCCAGAAGTTCAGAATACACAAAGAAATCAACAAACCACAAGATACTCAGGAAGAAGGAAGACCAAAGTGTGGATCCTTTGTTCTTTCTTGAAGGAGTTACAGAGACAAACTATGGAGCAGAGACTGAAGGAAGGACAATCCAGTGACTGCCACACTTGGGAAATCTTCCCATATTCAATCACCAAACCCAGATACTATTGTGGATGCGAGCAAGTGCTGGCTGACAGGAGCCTGATATAGCTGTCTCCTGAGAGGCTCTGACAGTACGACTAATACAGAAGTAGAGGCTCACAGCCATCCATTGAACTGAGCTCAGGGTCCCCAATGAAGGAGCTAGAGAAAGGACACAAAGATCTGAAGGGTTTGCAGCCTCTTAGGACAAACAACAATATGAACTAACTAGTACCCTCAGAGCTCCCAGGGACTAAACCTTCAACCAAAGGTGTACACATGGTGGGACCAATGGCTCCAGCAGCATATGTATAGCAGAGAATGGTCTAGTCAGTCATCAAGGGCAGAAGAGGCCCTTGGTCCTGTGAAGGTTCTATGCCCCAGTGTAGGGAAACGCCAGGGCCAGGAAGTGGGAGATGGTGGGCTGGTGAGCAGGGGGAGGAGGGAGGGAACAGGGTTTTGTTTTTTCTTTTCTTTTCTTTTCCCTTCTTTTCTTTTCTCTTCTTTTCTTTTCTTTTCTTGTTTTCAGATGGGAAACTGGGAAAGAAAATATCATATGACATGTCAATAAAGAAAATTTGTAATAAAAAATGGAAAAAAACTCGTGAATGACAGTGAATATCTCTACCTAATAACAGAATTTAATATATTAAAATTCAAAATTACTAGGCAGGTAAGGGTGACCAATGAGTCTCAAATATATAAATGAGATTTCATTCTAAATTTTAACATTCTATGATACACTTGTACTATGAGGAAATACCTGCTTTGAAAACTAAGTTCATATTAACTTAAGGAAACACATAGTGATATTAACAATTTAACCAGAGCATTAGGCTTCACAGAATATAGTTGCTTTGAGCAAACCAATTTTAAAGCTATTTTAAAAATATTATTATAAGCCAATTGAGGAACAAACGTTTAATTTCATGTTAGAGACAAAATTCTTTCAGACATGTAAAAGTAATATGGGCTAAATATGTAAGCAAACACTTCTGTCAAAAGTTATACTATTGTTAAGGTTGTAAAATGATATTTATGTACCTTTGATCAGTTTGCTTATATATACTTACATATAATAAAATGTGCTGCATTACAATGATCAATTAATAATGATTATTGTATTGCAGTACTATTATTATCTGTTTCTAGAACTAATTCTTTAATGAAGCAGCCATAAAAAAATTGTTCTTTATTCCTTACATCTTATGTATATGGTAATCAACTTCCCACCTTTGTATATATTGTAAGCCTGGATACTTCATGAGCAAGGCTCATTTTGAATTAGTGTGAAATTTTTAATATCTATACCAGTTGTGCTGTATATTGGAACTTTGATCTTTAAATTTATTTTATTTATCTCTAATGACATGTATGCCATTAAAAAGTAAACAAATGAGATATATTGCTCTTCACTATATGTGAAAGCTTTTCTTCAGGACTGAAGAATTTAATTGGGACTTGATGTTTATCAAATTGCCCCATGTACACAGCTAGAGCTATAGTACCAACCATTACACATTCTGTTTGACTTAGCCAGTTTCATGCAGCTTATGGAATGGAAGCTTACCATACTTATCCTCATATAATTGAGGATTATTTCACTCAGTATGGCATTCTCCACGTTCATCCTTGGTACAATACCTTGCATTTTTAAGGTTGAATTATTCTTTGTACATTCATCTTTATTGGATGTTTATTTTTCGTTATCTCATGGCACAGTATTTTATAAAAAAACAAAACAAAACAAAACAAAACAAAGCAAAAAACAAAGTTCGCTTCTACCTTTGAAAACCTGGCCTCAATACTTTTTCATAAGTACTTGTAAGTGGGAGTGGTGAATTATACAACAAATGATTAAATCACAGCTTAATACAAATTGATCCTGAAAGTTTTAACCTCCAGGTATTACCTCATTAGACTTTCTAAAATTTTGCTGGTAATTAATTATTGGTATCTCCTCAGGGAGACTGTCCATGGTTTAAAATTTATACATAAATAGACCTCAGAAACCCTTGCTAAGAACCACATTGGGAAATGAAGGCAGCATTTTCACAATAGGTAACAACGCTACACACAAAGCCCTGTTGTTTCATCATATGTCTGGAACAGGGGGAACAACTTTTGTTAGTGTTTCACCATCTGGAGGTAATATTTTTGATTCATTTTCTATTCTTTTTTAATAGTCCATAATATCTGCATAGGAATAGAAACTCTTTATTTTTTCTATTTCATATCCTTTAAAAAAGATTTTTACTGAGTTTGAGGTGGCAAATGCTATTGATTATTTTTGAAGCACACTAAAAATATTCTATCATATGTTTTTATAAAACATCCTTTCTTTCCACCTCTCTTCTCTTGACTTTCTTTCTTTCACACATATGCAGATACAGACACACACACACACGCACATACCACACCTAATTTTGTAACAAGTGAAATACTGAGATAAGAAATAAGAAAAAAAATACATGGGCTTGTTTAAAGAAGAGAATTTGAGAAAATAAATGGTAAGGGTGCATTATGCGGTCTTAGTTTTATTTTGCCCTAGATTTATTTAGGATCCCCTACAAACATTATATTAAAGCCAGAGTAGTGGAGCATCTAAGATAAGGGAAATAATTATCCAGGTAATGACAACAAAGACAGGGGAGAATTAAGAAAAATATGATGACATATATATATATGTTTGTATGTCACGTATGACATATATTTATAAAATGTCATATGAAAATCTACTCTCCTAACTTAACCTAATCTAAAATAACTAGAACTTTAACAAGTCCTCTCTTGCCTTACACTGGGGTATCCTCTTCCTCACACTCAAGTCTGCATATCAAGCAGTTTTACCTGTGAAGAGATCTTCCTGAGCCACTTCCTGATTCTGTAATGAAGCAACTGGAGTTGCATTCCACAGTGGTAGAGAAACCATTAATGAGAATCAAGAGACACCTAATTATATCTTAAGATAAAGGGATAGTTCCTTAATTGAGAGTGTAGCTTGGAAGAGTAACATGCAAGGATTCAGCAAGAACATTAGTCTATAAAAGAAATAATTTTTAATTGAGTTCTAAAACTATTCAGAGGAAAACATTTTTCTCTTCTTAGCTATGAGAGAATTGACAGTCAGTGTATTTCATTTTTTACCTATTAACTGTGGCACAGCAACCAAATACAAAAGGGTCCAAGAATGGGTGGTTTCAGTTAAGCAATAATTAAAGCTTTTACATATTCAATATCTGAAGTTTATAATGGCAAATAGAAGAATATCAGGAAACCATATGTTATAAAAACCTTTTAAGTGAGTGAAGTATAAATTACATATATTCACGTTTACCCAGAACCTTCAAAACTGGGAAATTCTGTTACCATATTCTCATAGACTGCAGTTTCTACCATGATTACCAATGTAAATCAATTTATTTCTGTTTTATTAAAATATTTTCATAGTTTTTGAATAAATATTTTTATAAAATTAATGATTGTTCCCCTCCTGTGATTTTTTTTTCTGTGTTCCATTGTACATATTCAAACATTCCTTCTTGCAGAATAGAAATTGATTGCATTGTGTTCTATGGAATGTTTGGAAGATGTTCCTTTGAGCTAACCACAACAAATATTTTCTGTTTCCACTTATATCCATGCAAATGCTACGGTGCTGCATTTTTGCTTTATTTTGTGGTATATACTGCACAGTTAAACTTTAATAGAGTGTCAGGCATTAAACATGTTTTACAATATTTACCAAACATACTTAAAATTATTTTATTAATAATTAAATTATTTGTAATATAGTATTTCTTGTTTTAAAAGGAAATTTTGAGTGTGTGATAATAAGCCAATTTTAATGAACTCTCTTAATTTCTGTCCTCAATTCATTCACAGTTTTCTAGATTCCAAGGTTTAGTGAGTGTCTGACTTGAAACAAAACAAATTATACTATAATAAAATAAATTAATAATAATATAATAAAATAATATAATAAGATGATTTTATATAAAATAGATTTACTTACAATTTTATAAAAATAGTAATATGTCAAAAATAATTCAAAACAAGAGCAAGCTATGAATATTTCCTCTTGCCTGAGATATCTATAGGCTAGGATAGCTTATATTTACCCAGTTCTTCATAACTAACTTCTAATTTGCTCATCATTACAGATGTAACAAAGAAGACACATTCCATCTTGTATGATGCACATACACAAATATATAAGGAACATTTTTCAGGTGAACTATTATAACAAGTGACTGTTTAAAATCAATGTGTGCATCATCTTTGTGAACTATGTTAATGGAGCAAAGACTCCCTGGATCACTTACCTCTACTTCAGTTTTTTAAAAGATCATACTGATACTTTGTATTATATGTGTTAAAAAATATTTTATACATCTCATTTTCCCAAAGAAAATATATATCATAGGTCAGTATGTAAGAGGATGGCACAGATATACTTATAAACACTTTTGTTAATGTGAATAAAGACAGCTCTGAGTGAAGTTCCATATGATAAAGATGGATGGTGATAACAGCTCATTCCAATCTGCATGTCTACAGATTTGCAACATCGACTTAGAAAAGCCGTCTTGTGTGCACTTTTGAAATATTTCGGTAAGTATATGTATTGCTATTAACATGTACCTTACATGTTATTACAACTATACCATTGTTAAATGTCACAATTTATTTTGATCATTTCAGAAATAAAAGCAAATTTAAAATAAATTTTATTCATATGTACATAAGCTATCTACAGTTTGAAGATTTTATATATAAATAAATGTAATATATTTTATGTAATATATAATAAAACACATATTATAAAATAGCATGTGTATTTATCTATACATATATACATGTGGCTGTCTAGCAACATTACTAGATCCCAAAAGTAACAGAAATTGAGTTTGGATTTTGCTCATAATATATATTTGATGTAGAAAGTTAATTTGATTTTCATATTAACTACTGCTAAACTATTATATTAAAGGAACTGCTCATATTCATTTTGGAGAAACCATACATTGTTAGCAACAAATTATGTTCTCTGAATAGTACATTCATTGGTTGAGAACCAAAATTCATATATATGTCTACGTTAATTGAAAGCCACATGCTTGCTGATTAGTAGATTTCTTAGTAGATTTCTTTTTATACCTAATATGACATATTTGGACACATTATATTTAATAAATTTGAATAATAAAAATCCACAAAATGATAATATTTGAAATCTCTAAACTGTGCTACTCTACTCATGATAGGTTTTTGAATAAATGCAGATGGAGAGCCAAAACTTCACAGTGGTGACTGAATTCATCCTGGGGGGCATCACTGACCGCCCTGAGCTGCAGATCCCATTGTTTGGACTGTTTCTCATCATCTATTTGATCTCACTGGTTGGCAACTTGGGCATGATCATTCTTACAATAGTGGAATCAAGACTGCAAACGCCCATGTACTTCTTTCTCAGACACCTGGCTATTACAGATCTTGGTTATTCAACTGCTATCGGACCTAAAATGTTAGCAAATTTTGTTGTCAGCAAAAATACAATTTCCTTTCATCTTTGTGCTACACAATTAGCCTTCTTCCTTCTGTTCATTGCTTGTGAACTGTTTATTCTATCTGTGATGTCCTATGACCGCTATGTAGCTATCTGCAACCCTCTGCTCTACAATGTCATCATGTCACAAATTATATGTTGGGTACTCGTGGCAATCCCATACCTTTACAGTGTATTTATTTCTCTTATAGTCACCATAAATATCTTCTCTTCATCCTTCTGTGGCTACAATGTCATCCCTCATTTCTACTGTGATGGTATTCCCTTGATATCACTACTCTGCACAAATACAGATAAAATCGGACTGATAATTTTAATTTTATCTGCTATTAACTTGATTTCCTCTCTTCTGATAATCCTTGGCTCCTACCTGCTCATCTTCAGAGCTATTCTCAGGATGAACTCTGCTGAGGGCAGGCGGAAGGCTTTCTCCACCTGTGGATCACATCTGACTGTGGTCACTGTCTTCTATGGGAC
The DNA here is from genome assembly GCF_008632895.1 of Mastomys coucha. Classification (NCBI taxonomy): domain Eukaryota; kingdom Metazoa; phylum Chordata; class Mammalia; order Rodentia; family Muridae; genus Mastomys; species Mastomys coucha. The sequence continues at coordinate 72,836,015 of NW_022196897.1, read as the reverse complement.
TTTGATTTTTATGTATGTACAACCTAAAAACAGTCACTCCTTTGACACTGACAAAGTGGCTTCCATCTTCTATACATTAATTATCCCTATGTTAAATCCTCTGATCTACAGCTTAAGAAACAAAGATGTAAAATATGCTCTTAGAAAGACAGGGAAAATGATACACAATAATTTCTAACAGGGAAAATGATACACAAGAATTTCTAATAGAGTTTTGAGTTTTTCATTGCAGCTTGTAATACTTTACTTTACCTTAGTTCACAACAAATGAATTTAAATGCTATATAAGTTTCAGTGGAGAAAATAGGAAAGAGAAGAAAGATTGTAAAGAATAGATTTGAAGAAATGGGGTAACACAGAAAATTCTTTTAAAATGTGTAGACTAAAGAGGGTAACAATGTGTTTGTTATATGTAAATAAAGAGGACAAGTGTCTCAAATGATTTTTTGATTTTGTGATGATGAGGAAGTTTTATGATTTTAATTTTGTGATTTGAATTATACAATAAATTACCTGGTGTTTATGTGTATCTGTGTATTCACTTGTCTGAAAATGCTTTACTATTATAGTTGTATTTATATACATTTGGTATCCATAAACATTTCTATTTAACTGTATTAAAAGATTTTAATCACAATAAAATGAAGCCTATCAGTTTGATAATGAGGTACCAGTAATACCAGAGCATGCAGATACCTGTATTCTACAAGAATATTTATGTCCTGATTCGACTTCAATTCCTCTTCATATCACTTCATATCTGATCACAAAAGCAATAACTAATGCCATATCGTTAGTGATTAAATAACTCATAATTTCAGTGTATCATCTGATATTGTGTAATTCTCTGTGTGCATGTCTGCACGAGTGTGTGTTTGTGTGTGAGTGTGTGTGTTTATGTAAGATGTTTTGAGTTTTTCATTGCAGCTTGTAATACTTTACTCTTCTCTTGTTCTTGAAACAATCTTAATTCTTTTTTCCATTCACTATAATGAATAATTTGATGTTTCCTTGCTGTACATAAAGTATATTTCCTATAAGACATATACTAAGTTTGATTATCGAATAAAATGCCACCTCTATAATTAATTGGGATGTAGAGGCAGGAGAATCAGGATTCCTAGGAAAGCCTGGCTACCTAATGAATCTGAGGTAAATCTGGGCTGAATCAGGTGTTTCAAAAAATAAAAAAGCTGAAGTATGTTAATAAAGAAATAACACTTGGTAATGTTTGAAAATTGTTTTGTGGGCTTGGTACTAAAGTGAATATAATACAATATTAGATTAGTAGGTTAAAATATAACTTTAAAATGTCTGTGGCAAAGAAAATCATGATCACATAATAAATTGATAATAAAGACTACGAAATTCTAATATTTAAATTGGAAATGAATAATCAAACTTTGTCATTCCTTACAGGAGAGATTGAGCGAGTGACTTGGTCAATCTTGGTCAATGAATGACATCTCTTTATCTATAAAAGAAATACATGATATGAGATTCAAATAAACAGCATGTAATTAGCTATTAAAACTTAATAAAATTTTTAATTTCAAAAACTTACCAATTAGTTTGAACACCATATTGTTTTTTTGGCTTGGTTTGGTTTCCTTTGGTTAGGTTTAACCCATGACTTACCACATTTTCCTCTTGCTGATTTCTAACCATAAATTAAATGAGGCATAATCCATCTGGGGCATGTTCTTTAGGTTTTATCACTGATTGTTAAATGGATATAAACAAGGTGATTTAGGGGCACTAAATGTGTTCAAACCTGTATTCTCTGTTCCTTGAGTTAAACTGAACAGCAGAATATCTGTAGTTTTTTGGGAGATTGGAATCTAAAATTTCAAGATTATTTTTTTCTATTTTTATTAAGGCATTTACTTAATAAATATGTCATCTTTTTATTTGTTGTGAAAATTGCATAAATCTTAGAACTCTGATTTACTCATACTAATACCTGGAGCTGAAAAATCAAGATTTTATTGAAAATAACAAACAATTAGCCTCAGAATTTACAATATTGTGGTAAAAACAGTTCTTAAAGAGTTTGTAAATTTCCTGATTAATTAATGTACTTCAAAATTAGGGTACTCATGAATGCATAGAAAATGAAGAAATGCTTTTCTATATGATATGTTAAGCCAGCTATTTGTTAAATGTTAAAACAAAGATAATTCAGTGAATGAGCCTTTAAAATGTGGCTGCCTTTGTCCTAGTTCAGGGCACATGTCCCTGTAGCATAATGACTGTTCTGTGCTCAGCAGTCATAAGTTAACATTAGCAGTTATTACTAGTGACTTCATCACTGCTTCCTCATCTGTGCTTTCATTTTTGTCTTCCTTGACCTCAGATGGACTGAAAATGAATAGGATTACACTCACCAAACCATGTTCATAACAGCCTCATATCTCCAAAACAGTTTGGATATTATCTGTGGTCCTCATGTTCACACTCTCTTCATACCCATATCTCTTCTGGGATGGTACATTTCTACAAAGCGATGTGATGATGATATCACATTTAGTTTTGAGTATCATAATGTCTTTTTATTTTCTACACTCCCAGCAGCTGTGGGTCTCTGTTAATGCCATTTATTATGAAACAACACCAACAAGACTTGCTTCTGTAATGAGTGTTGAGAGACAAATTTATCTTTGGCTACACTCTAAGTCTTTAGATTCCCATTTACATTGTGTCCTTTTATCAAAATCATCATTGTAGAATCTTCTGGAGGGTCTATAACCTCGGATTCTTAGCTGCTCAAATGGTGCAAGGAATGTCTATCCTGCAATAGGCTGTGTACTCCTTCTACCCTGTGGATTACAAGGAATAAAATTAGGTCTTCAGGATTGGCAACAAGATGCCAGGGCCAGAAAGGGGGAGAGGATGGGTTAGAGCAGGGGGAGGGGAGAGAGAACAGGTTTTTTTTTTTTTTTTTTTTTTTTTTTTTTTTTTTTTTTTGGAGGGGAAACCAGGAAAGGAGATATCATTTGTAATGTAAATAAAGAAAATATCTAATAAAAAATAAAAATACAAAAAAAAAAAAGAAAGAAACCTCATTAGATGAACCATCTCTGGAACATTTCATTATGACACACTGAGAGATATGTAGTCTGCATTTCACTTTAGGTTTGAAAATAATTACTGGAGAGTAAGAACACATTTGACAACTGTTTTAGGATAACAACAAATTTTCTTTATTTTGTACTAGATCTCACCAAAATATCTAGGAAAATACTTTATAAGACAAAATTCAAGTGTTTGACATTCTTGTTTAAAATTTTACACCATATGTACCTTTTAAAATGTTTTATCATTTGTAAAACAAACCAACAGAAGAAAGAGTTGGTGCTTTCTGTAACTTCTAGAGGTCTTCAAATATTTTAATGATCTGAATTTTTAATATATACTATAAGAAATTTATATCTTGTTGAAAGGACCACAGAATTAAAAAGAATATAGACAAAATATTAGAGGCACACAATTTTCAAGATTTATTTTATGTTCACAAATTATACATAAAAGGCATAATCTTTAAACAAGATGTTGACAAGTTGATTTCATTGTCCCTATTCAAAGGATACTATGTCTACCTTTCTCACCTACTATGTAGCTTTTATTAAAGATATTGAAGCTTGCACTTAACACTCCTCAGTTGTTGCTGGTACAACCATTCTGAAAATCACTCTGGCAATTCCTCAGAAAACTGGACATAGAACTACCTGAGGACCCAGCTATACCACTCGTGGCACATACCCAAAAGATGCTCCAACATATAACTAGAATATATCCTCCATTATGCTCATAGGACCCTTATTTATAATAACCTGAAGCTGGAAAGAACCCAGATGTCCCTCAACAGAGGAATAGATACAGAAAATGTGGTACATTTACACAATGGTGTACCACTCAGCTATTAAAAACAATGAGTACATGAAATTCTTGGGCAAATGGATAGAACTAGAAAATATCATTCTGAATGAGATAACCCAATCACAAAAGAAAATACATGGTATACACTCACTGATAAGTGGATATTACTCCAAAAGCTCAGAATACCCAAGATACAATTCACAGACCAGATGAAGCTCTAGAAGAAGGAAAACGAAAGTGTGGATGCTTTGGTCCTTCTTAGAAGGGGGAACAAAATATGGGAGCAAATACATAGAAAAAGTATGGAGCAGAGACTGAAGGAAAGTTCATCCAGAGACTGCCCCACCTGGCAATTCATCCCATCTGCAGACACCTAGCCCAGATACTTTGTGGATACCAAGAAGTGTATGCTGACAAGGGCGGGCCTGATATAGGTATCTCCTGAGAGGCTCTGCCAGAGCCTGACAAATACAGAAGTGGATGCTCACAGGCAGACATTGGACTGAACAAGAGGTTCAGTCCCAGTGGAGGAGTTAGAGAAAGGACTGGTGTCTTCCCCACTTTCTTTTCTATTAGTTTCAGTGTATCTAGTTTTATGTGGAGGTCCTTGATCCACTTGGATTTGAGCTTTGTACAAGGAGATAGGAATGAGTCAACTTGTACTCTTCTACATGCTAACCTCCAGCTGAGCCAGCACCATCTGTTGAAAATGCTGTCTTTTTTCTACTGGATGGATTTAGCTCCTTTGTCAAAGATCAAGTAACCATAGTTGTGTGGGTTCATTTCTGGGTATTCAATTCTGTTCCATTGATCCATCTGCCTGTCACTGTACCAATATCATGCAGTTTTTATCAGAATTGCTAGATAGTACAGCTTAAGGTCTGGAATGGTGATTCCACCAGAGGTTCTTTTATTGTTGAGAATAGTTTCTGCTATTCTAGGTTTTTTGTGATTCCAGATGAATTTGCAAATTACTCTTTCTAAGTCTGTGAAAAACTGAGTTGGAATTTTGATGGAGATTGCATTGAATATGTAGATCGCTTTTGGCAAGATGGTCATTTTTACTATATTAATCCTGCCAATCCATGAGCACGGGAGATCTTTCCATCTTCTGATATTTTTTTTTTTGATTTCCTTCTTCAGAAACTTGAAGTTCTTGTCAAAGAATTCTTTTACTTGCTTAGTTAGAGTCACACCAAGGTATTTTATGTTATTTATGATAATTTTGAACGGTGTTGTTTCACTAATTTCTTTCTCAGCCTGTTTATTCTTTGTGTAGAGGAAGGCTACTGATTTGCTAGAGTTAATTTTACATTCTGCTACTTTGCTGAAGTTGATTAGCAGGTTTAGGAGCTCTCTGGTGGAGTTTTTGGGGTCACTTCAGTATACTATCATATCATCAACAAATAGTGATAATTTGACTTCTTCTTTTCCAATTTGTATCCCTTTGGTCTCCTTTTGTAGTCTAATTGCTCTGGCTAGGACTTCAAGTACAGTATTGAATAGGTAGGGAAAGAGTGGGCAGCATTGTCTAGTCCTTGGTTTTAGTGGGATTGCTTCAAGTTTCTGTCCATTTAGTTTGATGTTGTCTACTGGTTTTCTGTATATTGCTTTTACTATGTTCAAATATGAGTCTTGAATTCCTGATCTTTCCAAGACTTTTACCATTAAGGCATGTTGGATTTTGTTAAGTGCCCTCTCAGCATCTAATGAGATGATCATTTGATTTTTTTCCTTTGAGTTTGTTTATATAGTGAATTACATTGATGGATTTCTGTATATTGAACCATCCCTGCTTCCTTGGGATGAAGCCTGCTTGATCATGAGGATGATCATTTTGATGTGTTCTTGGACTCTGTTTGCAATAATTTTATTGAGTATTTTTGCATTGATATTATAAGGGAAATTAGTCTGAAGTTATCTTTCTTTGTTAGGTCTTTGTATGGTTTAGGTATCATAGTAACTGTGGCTTCAAAGAACGAATTGAGTGGAGTACACTCTGTTTCTATTTTGTGGAATAGTTTGAGGAGTATTGGTATTAGATCTTCTTTAAGGTTTGATAAAACTCTGCACTAAACCCATCTGATCCTGCACTTTTTTTTTTTTTTTTTGGTTGGGAGACTACTAATGACTGTTTCTATTTCATTAGCAGATATGGGACTGTTTAGATCATTTATGTGATCTCGATTTAACTTTGGTACCTGGTATCTATCTAGAAAATTGTTTATTTCGTTTAGGTTTTCCAGTCTTGTTGGGTATAGGCTTTTGTAGTAGGATCTCATGACTTTTTGGATTTCCTCAGTGTCTGTTGTTGTGTCTCCCTTTTCATTTCTTTTTTTTTTTTTCCTTTTCATTTCTGATCTTGTTAATTAGGATACTATCTCTGTGCCCTCTAGTTAGTCTGGCTAAGGGTTTATCTATTTTGTTGATTTTCTCAAAGAACCAGCTCCTGTTTTGGTTGATTCTTTGTATAGTTCTTTTTGTATCCATTTGGCTGATTTCAGCCCTGACTTTGATTATTTACTACCTTTGACTCCTCTTGGGTGAATTTGCTTCTTTTTGTTCTAGAGCTTTCAGATATGCTGTCAAATTGCTGGTGTATGCTCTCTCCAGTTTCTTTTTGGAGGCACTTAAAGCTATGGGTTTTCCTCTTATGACTGCTTTCATTGTGTCCCATTAGTTTGGGTACATTGTGGCTTCATTTTCATTAAACTCCAGAGAGTCTTAAATTTCTTTCTTTATTTCTTCCTTGACCAATTATCATTGAGTAGAGTGTTGTTAAGTTTCCAGGTGTATGTGGGCTTTCTACTTTTTATGTTGTTATTGATGAGCAGCCTTAGTCCATGTTGATTTGATATAATGCAAGGTACTTCTGGGTGATCAGCTCTCCTCTCGTAAGACCTGCTTGCAGATGGCTGTGGATCAGCTGTCCCTCCTAAGTCCTGGGGTCAGAGCACATCCTGGAGACAAGCTCTCTGCTTTTGGGTAAGGTGCAGAGAGGGCTGTGGACCTGCTGTCCCTCCTAGCTGTAAAGGGAGGTAGAAAGGGTCCTGTCCCATCTGCCCTGCCACTTCCGAGGTTTGTGCCTCCCAGCTAGTCCCGCCTTAGAAAGTCACTGGAGAGAGATAATATAATGTTTAATTTAACAAAAAACAAAACAAATCAAAACAAAAAACAAAAACAAAAAACAAAAAACAAAAACAATGTCTGATAAGCTAGGATGGAGATGCACAACTCACAGTGGTGACATAATTCATCCCATTGGACATCACAAATCTCCCTAAGCTATAGTCAGCATTATTTCTGATTGTTCCTCATTATCTATCTGGTTTCCATGACAAACAGCTTGAGTATAACCCTCATTACCATGGTGGAATCCAGGTTGCACATATTTCTTTCTCAGACACATGACCACTACAGTTCTTACTTATTCAAAGATGTTGGAACCAAAATCTTAATAAAATTTATTGTTGATTAAAAAACAGTGTCTTTTAGAATTTGTTTTACACAGTTAGCCTTCTATATTTGGCACATTGTTTGTAAGAATTTAATTCTGCTTTCAATGTCCTATGACCTTTATCTATCTAGTGAAGCCACTGACTTTTATGATCCTCTCTTGTCAAGAATATTATTTTGCTTCCTGGTAGCAATCTTTATCTCTACTGCACAATTATGACTGTTCTATTCACAGTTAAGATTTTCTTTTTTTATTGGTTATTTTATTTGTTTACCTTTCAAATGTTGTCTTCCTTTCCAGTTTTTCCTCTGCAAGTACCCTATCCCATCTAATTCTATGAGGGTGTTTTCCCACCCACACACCTACTCCTACCTCACTGCCCTAGTATTTTCCTATACTGGGGCATCAATCCTCCACAGGACCTAGGGGTTCCCCTTCCAATGATGCCTGATAAAGCAATCCTCTGCTACACATATAGCTGGAGCTATGAGTCACTCTATGTGTAATCTTTGGTTGGTAGTTTAATCCCTGGGAGTTGTGGAGGTTCTGGTTGTTTGATATTGTTGTTCTTCCTATGGGAATGCAATCCCCTTCAGCTCCTTCAGTCTTTCCTCTAACTTTTCTCTTCAGGTTCCCATGCTAAGTCTGGTGGTTGGCTGCGAGCAACTGAATCAGGCTCTTATAGAGCCTCTCAGGGGACAGTTATACCACGCTCTTGTCAGCAAGCACTTCTTTGGCATCAGAAACAGTGTCTGGGTTTGGTGTCTGCAGATAGGATGCATCCCTAGGTGGCACAGTCTCTGGATGGTCTTTCCTTCAGTCTCTGCTCCACTGTTAGTCCCTATATTTTCTTTTGACAGGAAAAATTCTGGGTTAAAATTTTTGAGATGGGTGTGTAGCCGCATCTGTCAACAGGGGGCTGTTTCTATACCCTGCTATGGACTCTAAAGGTTCTTCCCTGTGTTACATATTTTGGCTAATGTTATCTCCATTGGGTCCTGGGAACCACTTGCTTCCCTGGCATCTGGGTCTTTCTAACGGCTATCCCCCAGTTCTCCATTCTCTACTGCTACACACCTCCGTGCAATTTCCTGACCCTCTGTATTTCTTCCCTGATTTCTCCAATACCTGATCCTGCACAGTTAAGATTTTCACTTTGTCTTTACATGTGTACAATGTCATCCATCATTTCTACTGTGGAAATCTTCCTTTGTTATTTTTGATCTGTTCAAACTTAAACAAAATTGAAGTGATAATATTGATCCTTTCAGTTTTTAATTTGATTTCCTCTATTCTAGTTTTCTGCAGCTCATGTAATAGGAAACTTAGCATTTTTATTCTTATATAATTGAGAATTATTTCATTCTGCATTCGTCTATGTTCATCCCTGGGAACACACAGCTCACTTTTTAAAAGTTAAATTGAACTCTATTTTATATGAAATAACTTATTTGCTCATTTATTCTTAATTGGATACTATATTAGTTTTATATCCTGAAAACTGCAAATATTGTTACAACAATCATGAGAGCACAAATTTACTATTGAGAACTTAGCTACAATACTGTTGATAAGTGCTGTAAGTAGGAACAGTGTCCTATTCAACAAGTAACTAAATCACTGATGAATACAAATTGATCTGAGAGTTTATTACCTCCTACTATTACCTCATTAGCCTTTCCAAAGTTTGCTGGCAATTAACATTTTTGATGTCCCCTCGGGGAGAGACTCTATGGTTTTAAAATATGCAAAAATAAGTTTCAGAAGCACAACCAAGAACCAGGGTGGGAAATGAAGGCAGGAGTTAAGAGAGCACAGCAGGTAAGAGAGTCACAGTTAGCCCTGTGGTTTAAGCCTAAGAGGATGTGTGCCTTTTTTTCTAGCGTCTCACCATCTGGAAGTTCTCATTTGTGTTTCCCTGTCTATACTTTCTACTATTCCAAGATACCTGGAGAGCAATAATACCTCTTCATTTCTCTTTTTCATGTTAGTTTTTGAACACTTTCACTGATGTTGAGAGGAAAAATGCTATTAACTATTTTTAAGCATACACAGAAATAATTTCTATAATATCTATGATAATTTGTTCTTGTAAAACCTCTCATTCTCTCTCTCTTTCCCTGTCTCTCCCTCTCTGACACACATACACACACACACTCACACACTCAATTTCATTACTAATTAATGGCTTAGATGAGAATTATAGATAATAAATAAAAGCAGTGTAATTTTATTTAAAGAAAGGAACTTGGGAACACAAGTATCAAGTCAATCATTATGTCTTCTTACCATACTCAATTATGATTGTCCCTAGACTAACTAAGCATCCTTTACAAACATTGTCCTAAACCCAGAGGGGTGGAGCATCTAGGATAAAGAAAATAGCTATCCAAAGGATGAAATGAGAGAGGGGAAATAGAACATATCTCTGTGTGTATGTGTGTGTATTAATATTAAAATTATTACATATTAATATTAAATATGTAAAATTAACTTAAGTAATTGAAACTTTAACAGAATATTCTAGAGGAAACGTGTAGGTATATTTACTTTTCAATCTTTTAAAATCTTTATAATGTGTTAATTTATTAATTGCAATGCATGAATAGATATTAGGGGGGCAAGCTCATGAGTTAGTTCTACCCTTAGATTACTGTGTCCTATCATGTGTGTGTGACTGTTGGTAATCGAACTCAGGACCTTTGGAAGAGCAGTCAGTGTTCTTACCCACTGAGCCATTTCGCCAGCCCGAGAAATGTTGGTTTTGCATCTGCTAATCAGAGCTTTAGATGAATTCTTCCAAAGTAAATGTTTTAATACATCTTGTTAAAAATACTATATGTGACTATTAAAAAAGAAGAAAAGAAGATATTATACCAAGTCACCAGTAAATGAAATTTGATGTCTTAATATCAGACATCCTGTTGTTCTAGAACCATGTCAGTTTCATGGGACACTTTAAGTCTTGAGTGCAGATATCTCCATAATCTGAGAGCTCTTGTTCATGGTGGTAATTATTCTATTGAAATCCTCTGGCTATTAGTTGTACTCATCCAATATAAGCATAATAAATAAGTACTTTCTGTAAGACCCCTAGAGAAAAATCAATGTATTTACTGAAATATACAAATAAATAAGACCTTTGAGTGTTAAAAATACTATATGTGAATACTTTAATAAGAATTTCTATTTTAATATAATTTAAATTTATATACAATATTCTGGTAGTTTAATGACAGAATTTTAAATTCAAGGATTTCATTTTTCTATGTATATTTCTAGGTTTCAGTTAGTTTTTGCTTCAGGACCTCTGAAAAATAAAATATATTTAATCAATATATATTATTATTTTCTAAATTATTCAAGAGCAAAATAAATTCCTATGTAACCAGAGGTATGTTTAGCATCATTTTTAAGTTTTTATCCAAATTTATGTTTATGAAAAGGTTTTCTGCATTTAGTATTAATATCTGAAAATACTGTTGTTTAGAATTTACAAAGAATTTTCCAATATTAATTGAAGATAGCATCTATGAATATATTTTCTTCTTGTCATTGACTCTTAAAACTATAAATAGAAGCAACTTTATCTGTCCTAACTTTTAGAAAAATATATTTTTATATTTTGCAATTTCTCTCTTAAGTTTCTATAATTGGACATTAAAACAGTAAAATGGAAGCAAACATTTCTTGAAGTCATTTCTCTTAAGAGATACATGGATGTCATTTTTCCCATATGAAAGAAACTGGAGCCATAAACTATAAAAATCAACATTTAATAGAGTAGTGCAAATTAAATTTAATGTTTTTGCAAAAGACTAAAGCTTTTTAACTGTACTGATTATTTGTTAATTAAGCAGGCAGATTTTTTTCCAGCATCCTTACAATGAACTCTCTTATTCTTAGTCTCTTCTTATTCAGTAAATGCCAGGATTCAAAATGTTCAATAAAATTGTAAATGTCTGCTCCTTTATATTTTTAATCCATAAGATAATTGATATATTGACATATGGTACCTTTGATTTCAGAAGGTTTTTTCAATGTGTACTTTATTAAATTTGAATGAAGAAATAGAAAAGAAAAAACAACTGTGTATATAATACACAGGAAGATTTTAAAGAATATCAACTTGTCCACATAATATCAACCTTTATCTCTACACTATTACTTTTCATGGGAAAAATGTATAATACATTAAAGTGTATTATAACAAGAAACCGCACAACTTTTTACTTTATTCAATAATAATTCTGAGTCTTCATTTTTAAACAAACACTAAAACCATTCCTTCTAATTCGCTTTGACATTTTTATACATGTATATGTTCTTGACTATACTATATAAATAGATACATCAAAATTAAATTGAAAAGTGTCCTTTGAGAAAAAAAATTACATGACCACACATTTTTATCACATAATACTTAATGATTATAAAAATTAGTAAAAAGAAATTGAAACACAGTACAAAGTCCAGTGTTAATCTTGGCCTTGAAGAACAAAGCTTGAAATATGTCCAATAAAACAAAAGTTATGTGGCCTGCTCCCCACCTCCTCTTCATTTCAGGTCTGTAAAAAGTTCAGTTCAGAGCAGTGGGATAGTACATGACCATCTGTGAACACAACCCCTCTGTGATATGTTTATGCTTTGATTTATAATGTGAAACAGTACATAAGTGTGATTTTTGAGATTACCTTAGAGAATTTTAGATACAATGCAGCATAAAATCCTCCATCTCTTTTCCAAAATTGGGACAGGAAGAAAAAGGTTTTTTGTTGTTTGTTTTTTTGTTGTTGCTGGGATTTGAACTCAGGACCTTCAGAGGAGTAGTCAGTGCTCTTAACCGCTGAGCCATCTCACCAGCCCCAGAAGAAAGAGTTTTTAATGAAGTATTCCCCAAATTTGCTAAGTGTGTACACATACTGTATTAAAATTAATAATTTATATGTGAATGTATTCTCTGATGTCTTCATACACACTCATTTGATGTTTGATCTTCAGTTGTAAACTTACTCACATATTTACTCAATATCTTGTACAATATAACACTTTTAGCTATTGTTTCTGTAAGTTTAAGCATTTCATAATTCAGTTTCCAATGATTGCTGGTGGAGTTTTTTAAATGTTCATAGCTGCTATTGCAGGGTAATTATATGCATTATTATGTATTACTAAATGCACTGATTACATTTCACTATACAATTATAATTACAAAAGGATAAATACAACATCTAAAAATAGGAATAACTATTCACATATGTCATCAAACTTTTTGAAAATATTAAATCTTTTTCATGTGTGTCAATAAATTATATCTATACCTATATTTTGCAACATATTTTTATTTATTGTGAACCTATTCATTATCTATATGTCTCCACAGGATTGTTAAACTTGAAATCAGTAAAGAATCTACTAAATATTTTTAGGGTCTGATTTGATGAAGTAGGATATTTTACAGTTATGGTGGAGAACCACAACTCACAGTAGTGACTGAATTCATCCTTTCAGTCATCACAAATGCTGGAAGATATAGACATAGTTGTTGGGATTTTTTCCTAACCACTTATCTGATCTCCCTGATAAGCAATATGGGCATGATCCTCATTACCATGGTGGACTCCAGGCAGAAAACACCAGGTACTTCTTTCTCGGTTATGTAGCTACTACAATTCTTGTATATTAAACAGATGTCAGAACCAAAATTTTGGGATATTTTATGGTGGATCAAAAAACACTATGTTTTAAACTTTGTGTTACACAATTAGCTTGTGAACATTTCATTCTGATTTAATGTTCTTTTACCACTATTTGGTCAATAGTAAACTTCTGCATTTATGGTGGTAATATCAAAAAAATAATATGTTGGTTTCTAATGGCAATCGTTTTCTTTACTGGACAACTTTACCTGTTCTAATGAAAATTATGATTTTCATTTTGTCTTTCTGTGCACAAGACATCAGAAATTTTCAATGCGACTGCCTTTTTTAAAAATTTCTTCTGTTCAAATATTTACAAAATTGAAATGATCAACTGATCTCTTCAGCTTTTTTTCTTTCCTAATTTAGTGCAGCTTTGTTACTGAAACCTTACCCTATTTATCATCACTTAATTGACCATTGTTTCATTCAGCATGTTCATCCTTCATTCTGCTTGTTCATTCCTGTTAACACAGCTTGCACTTTAAAGAAAAAAATAATACACTATTGTTTGTATATATTGTTATACTCTACTGTTTGTATAAATAATTTTTGTGTTCATTCATCTATGATTGGATATTTCATTATTAACATTTTAGAAATTACATTTATTGAAATAAACAGAAAAGCACATGTTTACCCTTTCTAATCTAGGCTCAATACTTTGTTATAAGTATTTGTCAATAAGAATGTTGGATTATAAAATAAATAAGTAAATCACAGTTGATGACAAATTGATCCTGAGAGCTGATTACCTCCAGGCATTATCTCATTAGATTTTCAAATGTTTGCTTGTAAGTAATAAATTTTTGTGTGTCCTCAGGGAGAATCTCTATGGTTTTAAAACACACATATATAAATATAAAAATGAAAGCTAAGAACCACAGTGGGAAATGAAGACAAAAATTTTACTGCAGGTAGCAAACTGTCACACAGAGCTTTGTAGTTTAAGCATTAGAAAGATGTGAATATCTTTTTCTATGGTTTCAACATCTACAGGGAACATTGACTGCTCAGTATCTATTCTTTCTAATATTTCACAAGCCTTTGCAGCAATAATACCTCTTCACTTCTCTATTTTATACTAATTTTAAAACATTTTGTCCTGAGGTTGAGGGACCAAATAGTATTAATTATCTTTTAAACATACACAGAAGTATTTTTTAGATAAAATATTTTTTTCTTCCCCTTCTCTATTTCTTTCTCTCTCTCACACACATGCACACACACACAAAAGCACACACTCATTTTTTTACCTAATGAAGGACTATAAGAGATAGATAGTAAATAAAGTGATGTAATTTGACTTAGACACAAAATTTGAGAATAAAAATGTTAACTCTATTCTTATGGTTTTTTTAAAGAATCCTAAATTACATTTGGCTGAGATTTACTGAGTATCCCCTACAAAAATTATGCTAAAGCCGGAGTGGTAGAGCATCTAGGATAAAGAAAATGACTAGTCACACAGTGATAAAAGAAAGGGACAGAAAATAGAACAGTATTTGATAAAATATATTTTGAAAATGTATAATAAAACTCATTATGTTAACCTATCTTAAATAATTGAAAAGTTAACATGTAATTTGGTAGAGGAAAGGTGTATATGTGATTACTTTTTAATCAGTCAATAAATCAATTAACAGTGCACTTGTGCAGAGATCAGTGGACAGGATCATGAATCAGTTCTCCCCTTCCATCCTTGTTTCCTCCTGATCAGAATCAGGTCCCCACACTAAGCTTTTTTTTCTGTGGAGAGACCTCTCTGAGCAATTTTGAGTTTTTAATGAAGGAAAGTATTAAGTTTATATTTCAAAAGTGGAATGAAAATCATTACTTGAGACTCAAAAGATAACCTTAATACCTTTATGACAACAGGAAAGCTTCCCTTTGTATTAAATACAGTGAAGTTTTCTGAGTTTATAGCTTTGAAAAATAGCATTCAAGTATCAGTGAACAAAATAATGTATAAAAAAGAATGCTTTTCATTGAGTGCTAAATCTCTTCAGAGGAAAACTTTTAAGTCTGTTCTTACCTATAAGAAAATTGACATAAGTGTACTTAATTTTTCTCCTCTACAATCATTATAAATCACACTAATACAAAATGGACCATGATTAAATACTATTCAGCTATGCAAAATTTAATATTTATTTGCTAAAAATACGAAGTGTATATATAAAGAATAGAATGCTATCAGGTAACCACAGTTTAAAACAACTGATTAAGTGAGTTAAGTGTCAATTAAATACAATCAGCTGTACACAGAACAGTAATGGCTGGAAGATTTAATTCTCATTTACTCAGAGGCTACATGATTATCATTGTAAATAACATTATTTATACATTACTCAGAAAATATTAACACATCCATTTTTACAAAAGTCAAAATTCTTTCCCACTTGTGATTTTCTCTCTGATGCATTGGAAAAATACACTTTGTATTCTAGTCATGTTTGGAAGATGTTTCTTGAAATAACAAAATGGAAAGATTTTTTTGTCCTTAATTTTCATCCATGCACATACCATTTTATGAACTTTAGTTTCATTTTTTGTTGTCTACTCATCAATTATTTCCAATATAAAATATTAAACATTTATTACAATAACTGGTTAGCCATGCTTAGACATGCTGTGACTAAATGTATACTATTGTAATACACTACTTCTTAATCAATGTGGTATATTGATAGCTTACCCATGAGCCAATTTAAATAAATTTTCTTAATTATTTTCAGATATCTTCATATTTCTCTTAGTATTTGAGTGTATCCTGTGACTGATATATAACCAAATTGTGTTATAATAAAAAGTGTTCTTTCATAGAAAGATTTACATATAAAGATTTATATATAAATTGAAGAGTATAGTAAATACTATTTAATATATATAAAATTTCATATGATTTATTTTCCTTTTAAAAATAAATTATTGGAGAGCCGCCATCTTCTCTCTGGTGAGTTCCTAAGCTGGGAGCAGCCAGACAGGAGGCACAGGCCCCACGAGTCCCAAGGGAGCCGCAGGGCTGCAGGGACAGGATCCTCTTAGCTTCCAAGTGACAGAGGTGGATCAGGGACCTTAGTTGCCCCCTTCCCTACAAGTGGAGGGCCTGCCTCCAGGGACCGCCTTGACCCAGAGTCTCCAGTGAGAGCTGCCTTCTTCTCTCCGGTGAGTTCCTAAGACCAGAGCAGCCAGCTGGGAGGCACAGGCCCCACGAATCTCAGGGGTCTTGCAG